>NW_019154123.1:30723283-31150412 GCF_002288905.1 Enhydra lutris kenyoni
CCTGGGGATAAAAAGATATTATATGTTTAAAAAAAAATAAAATTTAAAAAAAAAAAAAACAAGGACAGATGGCAACTTAATTTAAAAGAAATGGAAGAAGAAATGGGAGATAAAAGTGACAAACAGACACGAATGTGTTTCCACAGACATGGTCTCTTGACTGCATAGCTGCCTTCTGTCAGCTCTGGCTGTGTCTGGCACCTTTGTCTCACCCCCTCCAGGGCACCCAGGGAGGTGAGACGGTGAGCATGGACAGCTGCTGGAATTTATGGGACCATTGCGGCCCGTCTTCCCACCCTTGTGGTCGGAAGGGGAAGCATGATCCATTTCCTCCTGGGTAAACATTTTCACAGGAAGCATTTATCAGATGTCAGCAGGGGCAGTGGAGGGGTCTGGGATCTGTCAGACAGGATCTGCTTCACTCCTCTCCCAGGCAAAGGCCACAGGTTTTCTCCTGCTCCTTTGTCTGTCTCGTGTCCCAGCCTCTCTCTATCGGCTGAGCCAAGGGAGACGAGGACCAACCCCCAAACTCCCAAGTCCGCTCCATCCCTTTTAATAAGCAAGGTTTCTGTCAGGCTGGGCTGTAAAGGACCTGATTGCCCAGATCCTTCCAGAAGAAATCCTGATAAGGAAATGTCTGGAAAAGCCTCAAGCAAGGAAAGCCCCATTCCTCCTCATGTGTTGGACTCTGCTGGTCTTGGGGCCTGAAACCATCCCCCTATTCTGGGGCTGGGGGAGGAGGGAGAAACCAGTGACTCACACTTGACTCTTTTCAGGCTGGGGAAGGCTGGCAGGGCAGGACAGCTGTCTGGGGGAGCCCCTCCTGGAGTTTCAGGCTGTACTCCACTCTTCCTACTAATGCAGAGGAAAGCCCCTTCCCGCTACACGCCTGCTTTTCCCCCTCAGTGCCATAACCTGTCATCCTTCCTTTGAGAGCACGATGAGTTAGGCATCCCTACGGGACTGGATCTCGTCTCTGCTGCCTGTCAACTGGACAGCCTGAGGCAAGTCGCTTGGTCTTCCCGGGCCCAGTTCCCAATTCTGTCATTTTTTTTTTACGCATTTCCTGGGCACTGTCTCTGTCTGAGGCCCTGTACTGTGTGGATAGATTTGCTGTGAGGATTAGAGCAGATGTTCCAGTAAAGCACTTAGCAGCCTGGCAGAGAATCAGTACTCCTGGTTCTCGGTGAATGCAGTCACTCTCAGTGCCCTTACTCCCCTGGGTGTCTCTGGAGAAGAGTTGAATCCCAAAGGCTGTTTCAGCCTTCCATGCCTCTGACCCTCTCAGGCTACCACACAGGCCCTCTTGCCCTTTCAACGGGTCAGGGCCGCTGTCTTCCCAAACTTGTGTGTGGGGCCACGGCCTGCTCCCACACTCCCTCCCTCTGTATGTCCATCCTTCAACAAAGAGGCAGCAGCTCATGCTGGGGGTGTCAGTGGGGCGTACACAACCAGCTGCAACTACCTCAAAGATTGAGAGAAACGAGACTCTGGGAGAGCCAGAGTAGTAGTCCTTCAGGGGAAGAAGATGTTATTTCCGCTTGGGATCTGAAGAAAGGCTCAGGAAGTCTTCATAGAGGAGGTAGCACTGGGGCTGGGCTTTGAAGAATGGGAAAGATTCTTTGGGTCCCGTGGAAGTGGGAAAAAGGGCCATGCATGAGCTGTGCGGCCTGTTGCCAAGGTAGAGGAAAACCCTTTAGGCCAAGAAGGTGCAGCCCTTGGTTTCTGGGCTGTCAGTTAATTCTGTGGACATTTTAAAGTTTCCACAGAACTGTCAATAACGCTCGTGGACCCATTTGTCACATCCCATATGTTGTTTGAATTTTGTAAAAATAGGATGGATCAAACAGAGCAAGAATGATTATGACCACTTTCTGGATGAGGAAATTGTGACCCAGAGAGGTAAAGAGATTTGCCCGAGTCCGTGAAGGTGGCCAGTGGGGGTGTGGTCTCTTGGTTCCAAGTCTAGAGCACATTCTGCAGTATAAAGCTGCTACCCCATTCTTCCCCAGTCCCACCCCCAGGCTGGTCAAGTTGGGCTTTGGAGCCAGAAGGGCTTCGAGCTCTTCCCTCAGCCTCGGCTTCATGAAGGAAGGTCCCTTGCTCCTATCCAATGGCCTCCAATCTTCTATAAGCATTTCGTACTCAGAGGAACCTTCCTAGACCCTAGGTCTGATCCTGTTATGCCCTTGCTTATAGACCTTCAGTAGCTTTGCTGCCTCTTAAAGGCCCGACCCAAACTGCTTCACTTGCTCTTCTCCGTCCTTTGGGACCCACCTTGCCCTTTCAGCTTCTGCAGTCTCTTTCCTTGCTGGCCTCCCATGGGCTTCTTGTCTGTGAGACCCTGAATTTCTTGCCGCTCCCCAAACATTCCAGACTCTCCCCTCACTGTTCTGTGCCCACGTGGGCTCTGAAGCCAGATTTCCTGGGTTTAAAACTCAGACCCACCACTTACGTAGCTGTAGAACTACAGCTAATGTCGCTGGGCCTCAGCTTCATTGTCTGTAAAATGGGGATAATAACGGAACCCATCTTGTGAGGTTGATGGGCAGACTTATAGGCTTAGTACGTGTAATATTGCGCCCAAGGCCTGGTACATATTAGGTGCTTAGTCAATGCTGTCGCTATTTGAGGTGCAGGAACAACTCTCCCTGCCTAGAAATTTCCTGGGCGAGGCAAGTTCTGTCAGTTCCCCTCTCCTGTGGCCGTTCAGGGAAGCCTGCCTGCCCTCTCTGCCTGAGGTGGGTACCTCTCGCCCTCTCTGCTGTGCTCCCGGCTGCCCCAGGCACCTCTTTCCTGCACTCCTCACACTGTCGTTACCTGCCTCGTTGACTCCTCACCATGGTTCAAGTTCCTTAAGGGCAAGGTTTTTTCATTTTTGAGAGCCAGGGCCATGTGTGGCTCACTGTGGTACTTGCCATGCCCCGACCCTCAGTGGGTCCTACCGACGCGTCTCTGGTCTGAGTGAACAGCACGCAGAGCCAGCATGGACAGCCTTGCTGGAGGTGAGTCTCAAATGTGTTGTGTGACTGACCGTGGATACCTTTCCACTTCTTTGCTTCCTGAGAAATAAAACAGACCACTGGTCTCCCTGGTATGTTAGGCGTCGCAAAGATCGAAGTCCCTACACGGCCCCACAGGCACAGTGCTGGGAGGCCTGACAGGATTTGGAAACGAGATACGCAGTTACTGTGTTATCACAGAACGTTAGCATATTAGCCAGAGTGGATTACAGGGACCTGGTAGAGCACTGTGGCAGGCCCTGCCATTCGCCCAGGCTCCTTCTAAAGCCCTGTAGTGGGTAGTATACTTGTCATTTTGTATTCTTTTTCTTAAAGGTGTCCCCCACCCCCTCAAATTGTACAAGCTTTGAGGACTCCTGAATCCCAGTGGCCCCCAGAGTCAATTCTTCCCCCATGAGCTTCCTCATCCTCCCTGTCTGTAGGCCTCAGAGTCAGGGAGGAGGACCAGGAGCCAGGGCCCTGTCGCTCTGCCCTCTCCTGGCTTCCGCACTGTCATCTGCGCCTGAAGGGCAACTGTGGGGGTTGCCCAGATCCACACAGAACACCTCCCATTGCCCACACCCACTCTTCCTCCCCTGGGGTTTCTCAGGTCCCCAGAGCCTCCCTGTGGGTTGGGCTCTGAATCTTGCCACATCCCTCCCCACACACCTCCCCACCACACCCCACTTTGAGCCAGCCTCCTCGAGCGAAGGCCTGCTCGGGCTTCGGGCGTTCAAGCCTCGCCCTTCCAGGGCACGGCCTCCAGCTCCATAAACCACACAGCTGCGGTCAACAGCCTCTGCCCCGAGCCTGCCCTGCTGGCCTGCGGGTCAGAAAGGCTAGCCTGTCCCTTGACCGGTTTCCATGTGTGGGAAGAGGGAGCCGGAGATGGTGGGGTGACGCTAGACACATTCAAACCATTTCCTCAGAGAGGAAATGTCATTTTCATAAATATGCTACTTGTACACACCCAGCAGGACCCCGTTCTCAATCCTCGCTGCACTTCGGAATCACTCAGGGAGCTTGAAAATATCCTGATGGTGTGGGATGCAGCCTCGGTAGAAGGAATTTTTAAAGACCCCCGGATGAGTCTAATGTGTGGCCAAGACTGGGGGTCACCGACTGCTTCAGAAAACACATCTGGGAACATGAAGGCCGGCAAAAAGGAAAGGTGAGGGGTGGAACGAAATGAATTTTAACATGAGGAACTTCACGAGCTTGATGACTTTGCCGTGCCGATTTGACCTGAAAAGATACAATGCTGCCTTCCCCTCCTCCAGCCCACAAAAGGGGATGTGAGCCCCAAACTCTGTGTGGTAGGCGAGGGTCACACGGGCTCCACCCACCCTCCCCAACCCTCAGGAGGATTGGAGGGTTGGGGGAGAAGCAGTGACTTTTAGGGGAACAGGGCCAAGTCTTCTTTACTTTGACATGCCTTAGGCCTGAGTCAGAGGTCATAGGTTTTCTTGAATCAGAGGTGTAGTGTTTGAATTCCAGCCGCACCCCCGGTGCTGCCCTACACCTGCCCCTCCTGTCTCCTCTGCTCGGGCAGTTGTACCATCATTGTCTTGGCTGTTTAGACTCCAAAATCCGCTCACCCTGGACTCTGTTTCTACTTCTTCCAAATTCAGTTGGTCACCAGGTTCAGGGCACTCATCCACAGGTCGTTCTCTAAACTGCCCCTTCCTCCCTCCTCCCGCTGCTCAGGGACTCCTCAGGATCTCATGGGCTACTTCTGCTAGAAGATTCTGGGCTTCCGGGCTAGCTTCCGGGCTGTTCTGGATTTCCTGTTTCCTCTCCCTATACCAGACCAATGCTTCTGTCTTAGAACACAGTCTCCAAGTAAGCATAGAGCCCAAACCTTCAGTGACTTCCCTTGGCCTAGCACAGTGGCTCTTAAGACCAGCAGCAGCCCCACTTGGACACTTGTCAGAAACACGAGCTTCAGGCCCCAGCCCAGAAGCACTGAATTGGAACTGTGAGAGCGAAGCCCGGTGGTCTGTTTCAACGGGGCCTCGGGGATTCTGATGAGTGGTCTAGACAACTCAGTCCACACTCCGGTGTGTGGCATTCAGGGTCTCCCATACTCTGGTCCTATTGACTTGTGTGTCCAACATGTGGCTGTTACATCTCCCATAGTCTTTTCGGTGGGACTCTGCTCCTGTGGGACTGTGCTCAGACCTCCCTTGGGAAGTTCTTTTACCACTTCTAAGTATCTACATCCATTTCTCCTTCAAGATCCATCATTAATTTCGACAGACTGCAGGATTCCCTCTACAGGAATATTTTTTCCTTCCTTTACCTCCGTAGCAATACTTCTTTCCCCTTCTCTCTCTCTCTTTCTCCTTCCTCCTCTCTTTCTCTTTTTTTCTGAGTTTCACCTTTAAAGCAGGACTTTTCTCCATCATGACTACCTATTAGAATCATTCAAGGAGCCTCAAAAAATATGTATATCCAGGCCATACTCCAGAGCAATCAAATCAGAATTTCGGGAGGAAGCCTACTATCATCTCTTTTAAAAGTTCCCAGATAACTTTAATGTGTACCTGAAATTAACATCCTCTCTCAAAAAGCAACCAGAGGGAAAACAATTATGGGAAGAGGTAAGAATGTAAAGGCAAGAGACCCAGAGCACACTCGTGTCAGGGCTCTGTCTCAACTGGCCATTTAACTCTGGGCAAGTCACTTCCTCTTTCTTGGCTCTTGTTTCCCAAACTGCCAAATGAGGCACCATTTTAGACCTGTGGCTCTCAAAGTTAGGCACTGTCTGGATCCCATCTCTAGAGATTTCCATTTAATCACCTGGACCCCCCCAGGGTTGTTGAGAATCATTGTCGTCGACCTTACCCAAGTGCCCATGAAACTGTACAGTGATTAGCTTTTGGAAACAAAGATGGTTGCCTCTTCAAATCCTAGGACTTCTCTGCCCTGGCAGCTAGTCCCCTTCCCTCCCCCTAGGGATGAACTTCCATGCCTTGTGTCAGTGATGAAGAGCAAGAGAGGTTTTCCTTATCTGGTAGCAGGAGAGCCGGGGATATTTCCTACCGCCCCCACAGGCGTCCATGTTGGGGTGTGGGGCTGTTGTGGCAGGAGGTGGATTAAGGACGAGATGAAAAGCCTCACATGAAGCCTGGCAGAGGGTCATCATAGGGGCCCATTCTTTAGTAACCTCAAGACCTTACCTCATGCTTCTCAGCTCCAAAAAACGTGTCATACCAGCCACAGATGGGGAGACAAGGATTCCTTCATGGTCAGGCCAGGGTCTTATCTAAAGGCAGATCTAAGACAAAAACTCACATAGGGCAGAAGAGGGGCTGCACCAACCTCAGGCAGGAGAGAGAGAGAATCGGGCAGCAGCCCGAGGAAGGCGGAAGAAGAGAAGACGTGGGGGCAGGAAGGGAAGCCAATGTGTAAGCACCTTTCTCAGGAAGGTGTTACTGATCCCCAGAGATACCCCACAGCCATCCCCTAATGGGGCCCCCTGTTTATCTGCACATCAGGCTGTTCCTTTACAGAGGGAACTCACCCAAGTTCAGGGCAGCCCTGAGCAGAGACCCTCCAACTCAGGGCCAGGAAAATGAAGATGAAGAATAGAAAGACAGACCCTGAAATCTTCTCCCCCTTTCCCGGCCTTCTGAGCAATGAATCCTTTTCTTACTCTCTGCTGCGTGCTTCTTCCACAGTCTGCCCCCCAATGATGGATTCCCTGTCTTGGAGCTGGGCTGCTGCTGGGGGAGGGAGGGGCAGTGTTTTGCAGTGACAGACCTCGCCTGCTGAGGGAGGCCTGAGTTGTTCTGCAGATGAGAAAACAGTCGTGGGGGTGCCGTGTCTGGCCCAGGATAGACCAGGGAGCCAGGACAGAGGTCAGGCTGTCTGTCTGGAGCTTGGAGCACTAGACCATGCTTCCTGATGACTTGACTGTCTAAGCCATTGAGGAAGAAAATGCCCACGGAGAAGGATCTTTGTTTAGACTCCTAGACATTGGCAGAGACGACTTCCCCTGTGGAGGGGATGAGGGTGTCACAGGGCAGAGGGTGTAACATGTCTGCACCCTACCCCCTTCCCTGTGTAGTGTCTGGCAAAGGCTGGAGTTGGCGGGGGGCATCAGTTCCCAAGGTTAAGACTTCTGGGGTTGCTCTAGGCCAAATGGAAGTTTGGGGGCTGGAATATCAGTCATATAAAGCTTTCTGGTCCCAAGGAGGAAGAGAAGTCATAAAAGTCACCCACCGGCAGGCTCATGGTAGCTTTGGGGGCATTGAATCCCCTTTGCGAGGCTGTTCTTTGCTTGCCTTTGAAGTAAAAGGACCATAAGGGCCTGAGTTCCATATGCAAGGCTTGGCTGGAGAAGGAGATGGGAGGTGTGGGGCTCTGGGTGCCGCACTTGAGGTTTGGTGTGCCCCCAGAGCTCCATGCAAGCGGGAAAGGACAGGTGGGCATTTTTGGGTCCCTAAATTATAAAGTGGGCAGAGAATCCTGAAGTTGGAAGAGAACCTCAGACAGCCAGGCCTGCTGGCTTCCCAGATGAGGAGACTGAGGCCCGGGGATGTGCAGCGACAGGTTCTCCAGGGAGCTGCTGGCAGACTCAGGCCCCGAGCAGACCAAGTTCAGCCCTGGGCCCTCTCCTTGGTACTGTGGACATGTTCTGCCCTGGGATCCTGCTCCATGCCCTTTGGCCTGCTCCTCGTATCCCTGCACAAATCTCTTAACCACATTGTCATTCAATCCAACCCAGGTGGGAGGCACGACCCAGGCTCCTAGGAAACCTGCCATGGCACACGATCAACCCTTCTCTGCCAAATCTGCCACTGCCTTGGAAAGAAGAAGTGGTTGGGGAGAAGAGTTTACAGGGCTTAACAACACGTTGATTGAGGGGTGGCTTATGCAAACCACCCCCACCCCAAACCCTAGAAAGAATGTAAAGAAGAAATGTCCTAGATGAGGAGCCTGCACAAGATCTTCATTGTTTCCTTCCCACACTGATCTACAGGATTTGTTTAGAAAAAAAAAAAACAAAAAGTTGAGGTGCCTCGGTGTCTCAGTCAATTAAGCCTCCGACTCCTGATTTCAGCTCAAATCGTGATCTCAGGATCAAGGCCCGCATCGGGCTTTGTGCTCAGCGGGGAGTCTGCTTGAGATTCTCTCTCTCCCTCTCCCTGTGCGACCCCCCGCCCCACTCTTGGGCTCTCTTTCTTAAAATGGATAAATAAATCTTAAAAAAAAAAAAAAGGAAAAGAAAAGAAAAAAAGAAAAACCAAAAGAAGGAAAAGATTGAAATGAGGCTGGGCATGGTGGCTGCCCCCAGAGAGAGAACAGGTGAAGACAACTGTCGATGGCATCGGTTAAGGCTGCCCACAGAAAGCCACCGGAGGACCCTCACTTAAAACCTTGCTTATTTTCCCAGAGATTTTTAGAACTGGCCAACCCTGAGGGTCTACCCACCCACAAAAGGGGAAAACCTAGGTTCAGAGAAGAGGGGATGTTGTCCAAGGTCAAACAGCAGGATCAAGAGAAACCCCAGCTCTTTCTTGCCTGTCTAGGGCTCAGCTCCATCACGTGGCCTGTTTGTACAGGTGAAGATCAAGGCTGCATCTCTGTGTTGCTCAAGCAGCCGCAGGTGGCCGCCTGCCAGCTGAAAGCCTGGGCCAGACTCCCGGCCTGATACTGGCCTAATAGCACACTTCTTTGTCTGGTGGATGACTTGTGAGCTCCTATGGGAGCTTGGTGCACTGCCTTGTGAGCTCCTGTGGGAAGGTTAAGGGGAAGCCATAGCTCCTGAGCTGTGGGTACAATTCCAATCTCCCCAAGAGCCACCTGAAGGGAAGTGTGCCAGGAGGAGAGAGAACATTCGAATGGTTTAGCTCTGCCACCTGAGGCTCCCTTGAACACCCCAAGAGACACTCCCTTTCCACAATGGAGGCCAGGCACCAGGTCAGTGGACACCGACAAAGGGCCTGGGAGTGGCTGGGGGCTCCAGCATGGGATTCATGCCGAGGGGAGGCCTGAAAGCTACCGAGAGAAGGAACAGTCTACTGAATGTGTAGAGCTATTGGGGCCACTTTCCCAGGGGACAGCATGGGGCTGATTCCAGTGAGGGAGAAGGCCTGGGATGTGTAGGAGGAGGGTTCAGGAGCAAGAAGGTGAGCAGGTGGGGATTTCCCCGCCCACCAGTGGCCACCATTGTCAGCCACAGAGCTCGGGGGTTAAGAAAGAGGCTTAGCCGTCAGGCAGAAGATCCTGACTCAACCTCTCTGTGCCCACATGAACATGAGCAAATTCCTCTTCTGAACCTTAGTTTCTTCCTTAGTAGGCGGTGGATTAGAACACCTACCTCCCAGGTCATTGCAAGAATTCAGTACAGCAACATGTGTCGAGTGGTTTCCGCAGGAGCTGGCACTCAGTGTACCACTATGATTATCAGGTTTTTCTTCCAGGGGTCCTTTCCAGACCCCAGAAAGCACCTTGTTGATAGGACAGGGGTCTTACAGTGGGCACCCAGGCGAGATATAAGAGGGACAACAATGTCTGTAGTGCAAACACCTGTCTGTGTTGTTTAACTTCAGCTAGAGTATGTGGGGTTACGAGGCGAGGAGGCCTTGTAGGCGGCCCGTGGCTACAGGATCTGTTAGAAATGCTTCCAAGGCACAAAGAGAGGCTGCCTACTTCTTAGGACATGGGTCCGAGATGAGGTCTCTCCATTGCCTGCTCCTGCTCTGGCCTCTCTTATTGAAGAGCCGCTCTCACACAGTGACCCTCCGTTCAGGTTCCTCACGGCTGGTCTCACAGGGTGGGAAGGGGCTCAGACAGTCAAGTCGGCTCTGGCTCAGGCTTCACCTTCCACTCGTCTCTGGGAGCTGCCAGGCTCAGCACGACTCAGAGAGAGCCGGGCATTCTCTATGGCCCCCTCTCTCTGAGGGTGTGGGCTGGCTGGTCCCCGCGGTGGTTCCCCACAGGGGCTAAGGGCCTTCCCTCAGCCTTTGGGCTGCATCACACCCAAGGGCTCTGGCTGGCAGGAGGATTAGGAAAACGCTGCCTTCCGGGAAGCCCTAGGGAGGAGCTGCGAAGTCTGCGTCAGATCTGGAGGCGTCTTGGTAACCAGAGCAACGGTTTGGGCAAGATTTCCTCAGGTCAGGGTACAGCTCCCTTCCTCCCTACCTTCACATAGACTGCAGTTGCATCTCCAAATAACCTTTGAGCAAATATTTGAAGAAGAATTGAGGGGGAGGGAGCAAATTATTAATCTTCTTGGGGCAGTCACAGGTCTGAGTATGAATATGGCTTCCTATGAGTCCTTAAAACAAACTGTGGCAGAGACTGCTTGCCGTCCAGGCAATCTTGTTTTCTTCTTCCTGGTCATCAGCCAGACTACATTTCCCAGACGCCCCTGCTGCTAAGCATGGTCATGTGATGGAGGTCTAGCCAGTGGAATGTGAGCAGGAGCAATGAGTGCCACTTCCAGGTCTGGCCAATCAGAATGTCTCAGGTGCACTCCTACATGCTCCTTTCCCTTTTGGGCTGAATGAGGTTAATGCCCAGGTACCCTCGAGTGCCATGTTTAGGATGGCTGTGTCCATCCAGCCTGGATGCCTGCAGACCCAAGTGGAGGAGGGTCACCAGGTTGACTCCTTCACCAGCTCCAAACTGATACATGAACAAGAAATAAACACCTATTGTATTTGAACTGTTACGGATTTTGGAGTCTGTTTGCCAGAGCAGTCTTGTATACTAACTCATATAAAAACAAACATCTGAGCTGGAGAGACAGCCTCTGGTCTTTGTAGTCTATAAACCTATACCGTCTATTTTCATTCTTTGTGGGAATTAGGTTCTATAAAGTTGCTGTGAATACTGAGTTAGCAAATACTGAGCTACTGCTCCTAGGTGAAATTCAGGCTTGGTTTTCTGTGCGTCTCTGGTCACATAATTTGGATCAATACATAATCTTGTTTGATGTGTGTTTTTGTTTAAAGACAGCTTATTTAAATATATTTTTGGTGCATTAACAATGAACTCACAACCAACAGCCCTGTAACTCACACTGGAGTGAAACTTACCTGACATGCCTATTATTTGCACCCCAAATTACATCTCAGCCTTCTTGCCCTAAGGGACACCAGACGGCATGTCGGCACTGTCCTTGGGGATCATTTTAAACAGTGAAATCATTGTGGGTTTTTTTTTTTTTAAGTACAAAAGTGCAAAAAACAAAAAATCAAACAAACCATCCTGGCACCAAATAGATTGTGAAAAGGACACTTTACAGTGGGAGTGCTGAATGAAACAAGAAGGCACAACATCGACCTCCGCTGGGAACGTGTGTATCAAAGGGACTCAAATTTTTTGTCTCTCTGCTAATGTCTGCAAATGACCGCTAAAGCACCATGTTATTGACTTTGGGGTTAAAAATAGGTGAATCCACAAATGATGAGGATAGACTCTTACGAGATAACCCTGGAGTCCTCTGACTGTGGTGTTGTTGTGCACGTCCAGGCTGGTCAGGAGGACTGGGGCGAGGCGGACTGGGGGAAGTTTTTCACTAGCTGGCAGCGCATGTGATGGGGGTGTGTAGAGACCATGTGTGTGGCTCCCCAAAACCCGGTGGGTATAGTACCTGCTGCCTCCCCTTGCAACAGCTCGTGCAAGGATGCCTTTGGGCTAAAGATGGCACAGGGTCTGCCCCTCAAGCCTGGTCATTGAAAAGGGATGGCAGGATCCCTGGTGGGATCCAAGGTAACTGCTCTCTCAGGGGCTGATTTTACGACAGGATCAAATCATGGGACCATTTTTGGTTGTGTGAAAACACCATGTTCTTTCTTGCTTTAAGTCTTTATGTAAGCAGTTCTCTCTTTCTCTCTGAGGAATTCCATATTCTTCGTCTTCTCTTTCTGTTCCCCAGTTCACACTGGCTGCCTAATGTGTATCTGCCCATCAAGTCGTGGTCACTTCTTCCAAGTTGGGATGCCACATTGGGATTAGGTGGCCCAGTGCTATGCCTCTCAGAACACCACACTTCTTCCAGGATTTGTATTCATTTATGGACTATAAACCCCCTGAGGGCAGGACACTCATCTGTTGTATTCCCAATCAAACTGCCTTAAATAACGAAGATGTGTATTGGCTCTTAGAAATAAGCATGCTCGAGGGTGGGCCTCAACATTGCTTTAATTCAGTGGCTCAGAGATATAAACAAGAACCCAGTTTCCTTTGCTTTTCCCTCTCTGCTTTCATCCTAAAATGGGCTCCAGTTTTGGTTACACAGTGTCTGTTAGGAGCCTCCAGGAGACAAGCTTTCTTGTGCATGTGCAGAGAAAGGACGAAAGCACAGATTGTTTCTCCTTCGACCATCAGACAAAGTCCTGGGCTTCCCTCCGATCGAATGATCTGAAATCGTATGTCCACTCCTGAACTGTGGAAAGAGGAAGAGGACTTCCAGGATTGATTTAGATCTTAGAATTAGGTTGGGACCAGTTGTACAAGATGGAAAGACTGTTATGAAGTGGGGGAAGGGTAGAATGGGTATTGGGAAGGCCAACTGTACTTCCCAGGAGAGTAAGGACCTGTGGCCGGAAGACCCCTTCTAGAAGAGCTGGGGTCCTGGACAAATTATTAGAGAAGAGGCTCGGACTCACATGGACAAGAGGGGAACCGTTTCTTTTTTACTGAATTAGGGCTTTGCTTAGAACAAAGGGCCATTAGGACTGGACCGTGTTTCCCCAACCCCCCCAGAGAGGACATTGCGGAAAGAGAGCCAGGCACACCACCAGTGGGGAAGCTTCCCCCTTTGCACTGAGTGAGAGGAATGTTGCTCATGTATCAAAGAAGTTTCTCTGTGACAACTGAAAACAAAATGTGCCCATGTGCAGCTGCCCAATGTGTCTCTAGAACAATTGTTCAGACCTTTGCTTCTTCTAAGAGAAGAATTGTTTAAGACCACGCTCCTCAAACTGGGGCACACAGCCTCTTTTGGAGAGGTGACCCAGAGAAAGATGTTAGTCCAGAGGAGAAACTTGGTACATCTTCCTGGGATATGAATTCATGGAGTAGTAAGTAATTTAAAATGTATTTACAATAAAATACAGATATATCATCGATTCTGCAAGACTTCCTAAGCTTAACCCCAGGCTTTAGGGTAAGTTTGGGCATGAGTATAGGTGGGAGGGAGGTTGGGTTAAATGTGCAAAAACACCCAGGGCCTGGCTAGCAAGCCTCTGAAGGTGGGTTTTCATTTTCTTCTCATTTTTAAAATACTTTAGGGAGAAATGAGAAATACTGGCTTCAAATGGCAGGCCATCGAGGCCTATCCTCAGGGTTGGGCGCTAACACCCCTGTTAGGAAGCCATCTTACCACAGAGCCAGGTGAGGGGGCAAGGCTCCTGACCTCCCTACTCCATGACAGCAGGATCCTTCTGGGATTTTTGTCAGTAATGCCCCTTGGATTTATCCAAGACAAAAGAATATGCATTAGAGTGAAATCTGTGCCTGGGCTAGTTATCTTCAAGTGAGGTAGGTGCTAGAGTCTGCTGAATGTCAAATGTGATGCCATTTGAACTCCTGGCTGTGACCCAAGGAAAAAGCAGGGGTGAGGATCCGGCACGGGCACCTCATAAAATTTCTGCCTGTCATTTGCCTCAGTGCAGGAAAGGTTATGGTTGTTGGAGGTCATTACCTTTTGTCTTTTCTTTCTCTCTCTTTTCTTTTTCATCAATCTCGGTTCTCGGCACGTGATTTCCCCTCTCCCAGAACTCTCCCTGCTCTCTTCAGGACAAGGGGTGCTCACCCTTTAATCTTTGTAGTTTTTCTCAGAGTGCCCACTCAGATCCGAAGGGAAAAGTCTCTTCCGTTACTCAGTGAGTTTTTGTCCCTGAGAGCTATGGCGAGGTGAAAGGATTGGGAATTCTTTCTCTTTTTCAGGAAGAACTTTCTCTGTTCTTCCTTGGGTAGTTCTTGAATGATCCAGTCCTGAGGTGATTAACCTCTTTCTGTCTGTGAGTGTTTGAAATTTCCTGTGTGTGCCTTGGCAAAAGACTTCCCTGGAATGTGTTCGTGAAATTCTGCAGGGTGGCCTCTCTCCCACAAAGTGGGACCTGTTCTGCATGGGCCCCGGAGAGGAAGGAAATGTCAGACAGGTGGAGTTATGAGAACTACATGGAGGAAACAGTCAAAATGTCACTTTATAACTAATTCGAGTGTAATAGAAATGTAATAATGTACAGTGACCCATTTTGCATTTACATACCATCTTTCATCTGACTGTGGAAAATATTAATCTTTTCAGTGCTAGGGTCTGGTTTATGCGAGGAGTCCCGTCTGTGTTTTGTTTTGTTTTTTTCCTCCTCCCCAAGGCAAAGAAAGAGTAACTGACTTATTCAAGCTCGTACAATAGCGCCTCAGATTTGAGAGAAGTTGGTGTTGGTGTTATTTTCAGGCCCTGGGGACAGGAGAGGGGGGTTGGAAGACAAAGATGGCTTTTCTCTGGCCAAATGGTCACCCCGTGAAATCCCTCCCTGATGGGCAAGCTCTCTCAGGTGAACAGCATGGACCCAGTTAAAAACTATGAAAACCAAACCAAACCGGACCAGTGTGGCCTATGTTCTTCACAGGTTTCTGTGAAAGGTGCGGAAGTAGCATGGCCTTTCATCTTTGGGATCTCTGACTGGTGGTTCAGGAATTCATCTGGTTTGCTTTGTGAATGCCTTCGAACCCTTGGCAGGACCTACTTCAGGGGTATGAGGCAGGTCTTTGAAGGTCATGGTGTCAAAGTTTGGGGACAACATGAAGACCTCAGCAACATCCAGGGAGATGGAGGGTGGGGTGCATTTTATTTTGTGATCCAATCTGTCTTCTTCCCAATTCCCATGAAACTATGTCTGGAGGATAAGTTAAACACTTCTGGAAGCTAAATCCAGATCACTTCTGGATCTCACTTGATAAGAGTTATGGAGACCATTTGATCCCTTTCTGTGTTTATTTATTTACTTACTTATAATGTATGTCGCACCTGTTTCCACAAGAGAGTTTATGGATATCATGGCAGATATTTGAAATGATAATCAAAGAAAAGGGGAAAGGGATGTACTGATGTACTTCAAGTCATCAACTAACAGAGTGATTCTGATCAGGTAGTAAACTATGAACCAAAAGGCACACGCAGGGAGAAGGGAGACACAGCAAAGTTACGGGATGTGCTTTGTCTGACAGAAAAAAAATGACATTCATTCAGAAGAGAAGACCTTTATCTAGCACAACATTGATTTCTGAAATAAATTTATGTCAAAATATGTAAATAAGGCATTTTGAAAAACATGACTATTTTTAGCTGCATTTTTTGACCACAGATACGGCTGTGTGTCTATGTGGGGGGGGCACTTGTGACATTTTGGACACTCCCAGGAATTCCCTCTGTCCCCCCTCTCCCTTTGAGGACGGGGGGGGGGGTGTTAGGGAGTTTGGATGCAGGCAGGTGTCTTCATGGAAGTTGTGGGGAACAGGAAATAAAAGTTGGCTCTGGCCAACCCAACAGAAGAGGAAGGATTTCAGAGGACGGAGTAGTAGAGTCGGTCTGCGTTACCTCCTGCCGTCCAGGCGCAGGTCCTGGTGGACAGTCCCTCTGGAGCTCAGCAGAGGATGGGCGACATGCTGCTCTTCCTTCTGGCATCACTGTGCTTGGGACAAAAATCCTAGAAGAGAGTCCGGGTGCCACAGCATGGGTCATGTGGTAGCTCCTTGTTAGGAAATGTCAAGGAATGTTGTCAGCCTCACCAAGACTGCCTACAAGGTGGGGAGAAGAAAGATGCCTAAAAGAAAGCCAAAACTCTGTCAAGAGAAAGGACTTGCTTCCAGCAGGTACTCTAACTCCACTGCACCCTGGTTTTGCTTAAGGAGATTTCATGATTCAAAAATAAAGCTTCTTTTGACTGTTCCCTGTTATCTGAGCTTATCCTTGCAATGTTCTGACTCAGGGATTGTCCAAGCCTCATCAGTCTGAACGCTGGGAGAATATGGATTTTCTTTCACCAAGAAAGGAGTCTGTTGCCATAGTCTGGGTGGCTTCAAACAGGAATTTATTCTTTCTTCTTTTCCAGTTCTGGAGGCCAGATGTCTGAAATCAAGGTGCTGGCAGGGCCTGCTCCCTCCGAAGGCTCCAGAGGAGAATCCTTCCTGGACTCTTCCGGCTTCTGGTGGTGGCCGCCAAGTCTTGGCATTCCTTGGCCGGCCCCCACCTCACTCCATTCTCTGCCTCTTTTGTCACTCTCTGTCTTCTTTCCTGTGTGTCTCTCTTCACGTGGTGCTTTCCTCTCTGTGTCTCCTTTAAAGACACCAGTAATAGGATGTAGTTCCCACTCTCACCCAGTATGACTTCAGGTTGGGAATGTTTGTGTCCCCGCAGATTCATATGTGGAAATCCTCTCCCCCATGGGGTGGTATCAGGAGGTGGGGCCTTTGGGAGGTGATGAGGTCATGAGGGTGGAGCCCCATGAGTGGGATTAGTGCCCTCATCAAAAGAGGCTCCAGAGAGCTCCTTCCCCCCTCCTACCATGTGAGGAACTGGCTGTGAACCAGGAGAGGGTCCTCACCAGACTTCCAGCCTCCAGGACTGAGAAATAAAATTTCTACTATTTATAAGACACCCAGTCTGTGGTACTTCTCTTCTGGCAGCCCCAACAGATGAAGACAAAAACCAGTATGACCTCATCTTAACTTATATTTTAATGATATCTTCATGGGCTCTGTTTCCAAATAAGATCACATTCACAGATTTCAGATAGACACACATTTTGGGGAAGGGACACTATTCAACCCAGGCAATGAGTGTGGTCCTTTGGTGGAGGATGAAGTCCACTTTATTATTTTTTTAATTTAATTTAATTTTTTTCAGTGTCCCAAAATTCATTGTTCATGCACCACACCGAGTGCTCCATGCAATACCTGCCCTCCTTAGTACCCACCATCAGGCTCACCTAACCCCTACCCCCACAAAACCCTCAGTTTGTCCACTTTAGATACAAAACCAAATGGATCTGACCTAGAATTCATTGAGAAGGAAGTTTCTTGTAGTGGAATTTAATAGAGACTTTTGTTTTCTGACTAAAGACCTTTTAAAAGTGCTTGGATTTTTTAACTATGGAAAAGAAGTTATTTTAAATCTCTGGGACGAGTTTGTGAAAACTTAGTTTTTAGGGAGTCCCACAGGAAGTCGGTTTAAGTTGCTTTGCCGGAAGAGCAAATCAGTTTCTCTTTCTTCTATGGATGAGTTCACTGTTTAGAGTGGGGGCATTCCAGACCTTAATGTTTCTCTTTATCTCAGTGTGCTGTCCCCTTGCCTTCAGGGCTCCTTTCCTCTCTGCCCTCCCCATCTTGCCTTTCTTTCCCCAAATTTAGAACTGACAGTCCTTCGAGTTACTTTAAGGGAAGCAAACAAGGGGTCTGGTCTCTCAGGGAGCTTCAGAAAGAGAACAGGAACTCAGCAACATGAAGTGTTTTGTCCCTCTCAGCTTTTATGCGCACTCTGGAGGAGTCCCAGAGATGTGGTTCCCATGGTGACCCACCGGCATGGCCACAGAGCCTTTGCTGGGTGTCAACTCAGCTCTTTTCTCCTAATCTCATATAACGCGGCAGCCATATAGAAAAATGCAATTGGGCTTGACTTTAACATGGCTTTTAATTTTTCCTGATGCAGGTCTGGCTGGCAGGATCGGGGGTGGGGTTTTGAGCAGTGAGGCTGGAATGGTGGACGAGGGCCAGCTGACCAGGGTCAATGAAAGCCATACTAAAAGTAGACTTCATCCGGGAAGCCTCTCTTTCTCAAATTCTGCTGTCAGACCACCTACATCAGAATCCCTTGTGGGTGCGTGTTCGAAATGTAGATTCCTGAGCCCCACCCAGATCTTCTAAACCAGAATCCAGGGAGTGGCTCAGAAGTTTGCCTTTTTTTTCTTTTTCTTTTTTTCTTTTTGCAAATCACCTCGGGGGATTCTTGTACAAACTGGAGGTTGGGAACAACTGCTGTAGGTCCCCTGGAGCCTGGCAGGCGGGAAGCAGACGTAGGGTTCAGCAAGAGGACTTCGGTCCTGCAGGGGGTAAATGCAGCTAGGTGGCTGACGAATAATCCAGCCTTTTATGAGTTCTGTTATTAGCTGCACCTGGGGGAGAAAACTGAGGCACAGACACTTGCCCAAGATCATACAGCGGTGTGACTTCAAAGCACATGTCCTCAACAATGGTGCTCTGCTGAGATGTCAGGGTACGGTGACTGCTGGGTGGAGGGCCTGAGGAAGGAGAAATCAAGGACAACAAAGAGGACGGTGGAACCACTACCCGGAACCTGAATGGGAAGACGTGCTGGTTTCTATGTACTTATGTGGTTACGCCATCCCTCTTTGTGATGAGCTCTTCAAAGGTGGGAATCCTGAAATCACTTACGGTTTCCAAAAGGTAGCCCATGTCAGGTTGCACAGGCACCAGACTCGAGATGAGGAGGTCAAGATCGTAGAATCCCCTCTGTCAATAACTTGCTGTGTGGTGAGTTAGTGACTATAGGTATTTCCATCAGAGAAGAAAGCCCGACGTGTGATGTTTCCTCCTGTGAAGTGAGCAAGTCTTCAGGATGGCACAGCACTAGGGGGCACGATTCCCTTCGTGCTCTCAAAGACAATGAGAACCATACACTCCGGGTTGTACAAGACAGGGTACTGAACAGACAGATGGTCAGGGTACCTGCTAGGGCTTGAATGAGTTAATACAGGCCAAGTGTTCCGGTCACATTTGGGATAGGCAAGTAGGAGCTGTTATTATTATACTTATTATTACCTCTAAATTTCTTCCAGCTTGAACACTGGGTGTCTGAAAACACTTGAATGATCCCCCCCCCCCACCCTACAAGAAATAAGGAAAATGGATTTGAACCCGAAGGACAAAAATAGCCCATAGGCAACAATTTTCTCTCTTCACGGGTTTGTTCCTCCCACCTACTTACCTCGATTGAATTCATTTGGACCCCTTTCTGGCAACTTCTTCCCTGGAAATTTCCACCTCCAGGTAAGCGAGGACCTTGGCAGAGGCTGGCTAGACCAGCATCTTCTCCATCTGGCTGGCTCTATCTCTACAACTGATCCAAGTCATTTGTGGACAAAACATTTTCCTGTGGAGGCTGCTCTGCCTGACGTTAAACACTAGCTGCTGGGACGTCTGTACATTGTTGCAAGAAGCCCAGAGAAGCAGAGGCGTGTTCTCAAACTACTTCTCGATGAGTTGCTTTCTGCTGCTCCTACCCAATATCATCCAGGTGAAGGCATTTTCCTCAGGACGTTTCCTGAGGGAGTGTGACCTCATACTTAACTGTAGAAATGGTGTCTTCTGAGGAATTTCAAGAAATTCAGTCTCTTTTTCTTCATTCATTCATTCAACCAACTTTTATTTGTTGTTTTTTGACCACATTCCAGGCATACATTATGCATCAACGGACCCTGTGTACTATTTATGTAGATTTGAGGACAGAACATAGGTCTTTAAATCCTCCACAACCCGCTGACTTTGCCATCTCTGGGAGCTTCGGTCTTCTATTCTCATCCCAGGGACATCGGTGGGGTCAAAAGACACTTACACAGTATGGATGTCGTATGTCAGTGGGGGTGCCAATATTAGGGATATTAGGAGGGTGTTGTTACGGCAGACCTTAACTGTAGATCACGGTGGGTTTCTTTCTGATTAACCGCACACTTAGATGACTTCTTTCAGGACAGGCAACAGGAGAGAGCCTGTTGTTACAGTGGAAAAACAGGCTTTCGGCCACTCACTTTATCTGTGGGCATGACTGAAGCTTTAAGAACCCTTTGGGGAGTAGGAGATGCTTCGCTTCCCACGTACTCTTCCAAAGGCAGTAACCCTCCGAAGTAGTTGACTTCCAAAGTTTTTCCCCATCCATTCACCGATTCCCTGTTTTTCTGTCCAACATGTCTTCCTAATACGCCTGCTAGTGTGCAGAAAATCTCTTCCTCCTGCCCTCCATGGAGATGGACTCCGGGAAAAGCCAGCCGGGAAGGAAAGAGAGGCAAGGGCAGCTGATAAAATACTTCTTATTAGGTCTAGTTGATTCCTACTGGGCAGGGGCTTGGATGATTTGACCAAAATTCTAGCCAGTTAGTGGAGAAGAGATGGCTCAGGTGAGCGCTCTGTCTAGGTCCTAGTTACCATGTCAGAGCTGAGAGCTGTGAGGAAGGTCAGCGTCCCTCTCATAGCTCCTAAGCTATGCCCGTGGTGAGCCCATAGGCTCTTTTTTTTTTTTTTTTAAACAGCTGCTGCCTTTTTTTTTTTTTTTAGATTTATTTATTTATTTATTTATTTGATAGACAGAGATCACAAGTAGGCAGAGAGAGAGGAAAGGAAGCAGGCTCCCTGCTGAGCAGAGAGCCCGATGTGGGGCTCAATCCCAGGACCCCGGGATCATGAGCTGAGCTGAAGGCAGAGGCTTTAACCCACTGAACACCCAGGCGCCCCAACCCCATAGACTCTTGAATTTGCAAGGGCCCCGTATGTTGGGGCTGCATTCACAAGTCTGTAGGCAGCTCTAGGAGTTCGAGAAAGCACTAACTACTCTTGAGGACCTTAAGAACATGTCTTTAATTTTGGGCCCAATCTGCTCATTCATTAACTCCTCAGACTTCCTTTGGGAACATAAGACAAAGCAGTTTCCTGGGTCACTGTGGACATGACCACTTTCTAGATCCATATTGTCTTGTGTGGTAACCACAGGTGGGCATTGAGCACAAGAAATGTGGCTAATCAGCCCTGAAGGTTGCTGTCAGCGTAAAATGTTGCCAGAGCCTGAAGACCTAACACGAGTAGGAATGTAAACTCTCTTGTTAGCAAGTCTCAATATTGAGTACATATTGAAATGATAATATTTTGTATTAATTCAAACCCATAGCATGTATTGTTGTGACTAATTGTTGAAGATCCTTGGGATGAACCGGGAACCACCACAGCCGCCCTCTTGGGTTGAGGTGTTTGTTCCTTCAGGGAATCCAGGCCTGACCCTGCGGTAGATCATTTTTAGAGGGTCTCATTTGACTGGTCCCAGGAGCATTTTGTCGTTCAGCCTTGGTGCTCCAGTTAAAATTTCTCTTCTGCTTGGCAGGATGGCCACACTTAGCACAGACTGACTTTGAAGGCAGAAGGCCTCAGGGCCATGGCGGCCACCCATCGTGTGTGTCTTCTTGCCGTGCTTTCCACATGATGACATCCCTCTGTTGTTTTGTTTCTTGGTCTGAGACCAAAGAGCTATTTTGAATATATTTAGGTAAAGTAATATTTTAAAATTAGTTCTACTTGTTGTTGCCTTTTGTTCTTGTTGTTGTTAACATGGCTGCTGGGAAACTAAAAATTGCCTGTGTGGTTCACATTATATTTCTATTGGTGAGCACTGGTGTCAGTGCCAAGGCTCTTACCTGAAGTGTCTTGGAACACAGACCAAGAGGTTTGGCAGAGAAACGAGGTGTAGGCCTCCTTTTACTAGGGCGTCTCCCACTTGCTGTTAGCTCAGGCCTCTGTGTGCTCAGACAACATTATGAACTCAATCCCACTTCTCATTTGACTTACTTTAAAAATACTGAAATCTACTAATGATTTAGATTTTTACCATGCTCATTTGAAAAGTACTCTAACTGATATGGGCTGAATTGCGTCCCCTCAAAATTTGTATCTGGAAGCCCTAACCCCCTGTGCCTCAGAATGTGAGCACAGATGAAGAGCTGGCCTTTAAAGAGATGATTAAGGTAAAATGAGGCTGTCAGTTGGGAGCTTAATCCAGCCTGGCTGGTGTCTTTATAAGAAGAGGAAAAGCTGGACACAGGAGACCCCAGGGCTATTCACACAAAGGAAAGACTATGTGAGGACACAGCAAGATGGCAGATGTCTGTAAGCCAAGGAGAGAGGCCTCTGGACAAATTGAACCCACCAGTGTCTTGCCCTGGGACGCCCGTCTCCACAGCTGTGAGAAAATGAATTTCTGTTGTGTAAGCCCCCCGGACTGAGGTATTTTTTCATGGCAGCCCTAGAAAATGAATCTACTAACCTTTCTCTTGGTAGAGCTGGAGAAAGCTTAGTGACAAGAGAAACTCATTTCCCCAAGGCCAGAAATCTGCTTCCTGCAACAATCTGTCAGAGCCTCAAAGACAGCTGGGAACACTTCTCTCTCGGTGCTTCTGCCTAAGATCGGCATCTACTCTCCAGTCCCTGAGCTCATATTGTGTGTTTCTCCGGCTCCTCTCCTGTAACAGTTCTCTTTGTTCTCTGACCGATGATGGAGCTTTAAGAAGCACTCGCATCAGAGAACTGGCTTTTTGAAGATGTGAGGGAAGGACCGACCTTAAGATTTTAGATCTACATCAATGTAAACACACAAAATCCTTTTCTTCTGTCTAAAATTCTTTCAATAAACTAATTCAAATGAAAGATAAAGCCATCCATATTTAAAATGTTCACAGGATTCTGAACACATTTATTGGTGGAAAGAATTTAGTTTTCTAGAAAACTTATTTCCATTGGACTGTAGGGGTAACCAGAAGATTGGAAAGGAGGGGCACCTGGGTGGCTCAGTGGGTTAGGCCTCTGCTTTCAGCTCAGGTCGTGATCTCAAGGTCCTGGGATCGAGCCCCACATCGGGCTCTCTTCTCAGCAGGGAGCCTGCTTCTCCCTCTCTCTCTGCCTGCCTCTCTTCCTACTTGTGATCTCTCTATGAAATAAGTAAATAAATAAATAAAATCTTAAAAAAAAGAAGAAGATTGGAAAGGAGGATGCTGGGCCATATGACTTCTAGAGTTTTCTTCTAAGAAGACCAACAAGTCTGTAACTTCTGTCGTAGGGTTTTACCTACTCTGGATGGGAGTGGTCTCCGGAATGGAGGAAAGAGCTTTCAAACCAGGTACATTCTGGGGCTCACGAACATCAGTGACAGAGTCATCTTCACAGACAGCTGCCTTCTAGAAAGAGAATTAAGGTCAATCCTTTTGCCAATGAGTCTACAAACTGCCTTCTCAAGTAGGTCAGTAGAATAGGCATAAAAGACCTCAAGTCACATCATCTCCTTAGAGAGAATTTTTGAACTTTCAGAACGTGAGTCTATAAACTGGCTTGGACACAGAATTCACGTAAAGAAGAAAAAGTACAAAAGACTATGATAGACCCAAGGATTATTGTCTTGGCATTCTCTAGAACAGCTGTCTGGCAAATGTTACACCAGGTCTGAGATTATTTTAGAAACATTGTCTTGGAGAAGAACACACAGGGAGAATACCAGGCAGATTTGCCCTCTTCTTCTTTTTTCTTTTTTTGGTCACAGAATAAGAATTTTAAGGACATTTGTACTTTCAATGAGATCATCCTGGCAACGGTCGTATTTTTTGAAACTTTAATCACGTCACATCTCGTACATTTATAGCCAAGTGTGGTTACAGCACTGAGTTGATCCCAGTACCTAGCTAGGTCTTCCTCCTCTTCCTTTTCCTTCTTATCATGATAAATAGAATATTCTAAAGATGTTTTATTTCACCAAGCATCAGTAGAAGCTCAAGCCAAATGAAATACATATTTAGCATTGAAATCATCAATAATAGCTACTTTCTTCAGTTTCCTTTCAGGCAGTTTTCTGCCCAAACATCATATTTTCTGGGCTAAGTGAAACAGATTATGCCAGGGAGAGAGAGAGAGAGAGAGAGAGAGATAGAGAGAGAGAAAGAGAGTAAATGAGAGGTTTGAGCAGTGGAATAAAAAGACAATGATCAGAGCATAATAAACTCAATGTTAAGCCTTGGGAGAGGCTGTGCCCGTCGGGGAGAGTGAGAATTGCATACCATGAACTCTCACCATGTTCTTGTTCACATCAAGAATTCCAAGTGAAGGAGCCATTTGTCAACAGGTATCACTTTCATCAAGGTAGTGTCTGAACTGTGATCACCTGACTCACATCCATTGCCTGAAAATGCCACCATCACTGTTCAAATGATGAAGTTGGAGCATGTATGCGTGTCCATGTGTGTATTGGTTACTTTGTATGCTAATTATGGAGAGCTTTTGCAGCTAATCTGGAAATTCAACCGTAATTTATAACATTTCCAAGCTCTACATAATAATTTAAAAAAAGAACTTTTGGCCGATGGCAGGACTGTGAGTTGGGGACAGCCTTTCCACCTCGAGGGAAGGGAGGGTCAGTGTGGCTTCCTATGGAATTCTCTGGCAATACCCCACGCATTCCCCAGGAGCATCATTTCTTCAAAAAAGAAGAGTTAAAATAGCTAGGGATCTGAGTTGGACCCAGCACACGTAGGGAACCCTAGATGTTTGCAGACTTTCGTCACCTTTCCGCAAAGGAAATGGGTATGTTATAACCGCATGCCGCCTCTTATTCCCAGCCTTCATTTTCTTCCTCTTCTGCCTTCCCCAGGTTATATTAAGCTTAATTATAGGTTCACTAGGTGTTGTAGATTTCCTAAAGTCTGCAAGAAAAATAGACTTTCCGATCGACCCAGACACTGCTGAGTGCATTAAGACAATGAGGAAGGAAGGAAGGGAAGGAGGGAGGGTGGGCAAGCCAGTCATCGACACACAAGGAGACACACACACGGAATAGTGTTTCATTGGAAATTCATCACTTAGTAGTAATGGCAGTAGAACCCACAGGAGAATCCAATGCAGGAAGGCGTATTGCTCTGTGTGGTGGTAAATCGGTGTTGCCTTTGTTCATCTTACACGCTAGTGATAGCACATTCATTTCTGGCACACCTCTCCCCCCTCCCCAACCCCAGCATTCATGATACAAAATTAGATTTTGTTTTTTTTTTAAAAACACATTTATTAAGGTGTTCCTTTTAGATGGGAACCATTTCAATATCCTTTAGTGTTTCCCTTTGCAGAACTTTTTTTCATGGAATGAATCAGTTTTAAAGGTAAAGTGAAAGCCATTGCTAACTAAAGGTTCACTGTAAATGATATTCAGGCACCACCAGTTTGAACTGGCGAGGGTACAGGACTTGCAGGCGGACATTCGTCGAACCCATGTCTTTGTAGCACTGTATTAGGCGGCCAGAACGGACGGGTTCCTACGCTGTCCTTGAGGGAGGCAGCCTCTTTCTTACAAACAATAACAAAAATATGCTTACTGTTCACTACTTTGACTTGTTTGTGTCTAAATTTCTTCTTTAAATTTTTTTTGTTTTGAAATAATTTCATACTTACTCAAAGATGATAAAAATAAGACAAAGGACTTTTTCCTTGAGTCTGAAAACCGTAGTGTACAATTCCGACCAACAAAGACATTCTCCTACATCATTGTAATGCGATGATCAAAGTAAGGAAATTAACACTCATGCCTTCCGATTATCTCACCTCAGATGCTACTCAGGTTATGATGATTAACCAAACCAGGTTTGTTAGAACAGAAGGACCCAGTTCAGGGTCACCTGTCACATCTTGTCTCGTAAGTCGTGTCTCCTCCTTCCTTCACTCAGAGCGCTTCCTCAGTCTTCCCTTGACTTTTACAAATTTGATACTTCTGAATATTATATTCTGATTATTTTGGAGAATGTCTCTCTGTTTGCATTTGTCTGATATTATCTCCTGATTTTTCATTATAAAATTGCTCTCTCTCTGTCATGAATAAGAATTTTGTGTGGAGGCCTTCTGAAACTATGCAAGTTTCCCATTTCTTATTCACTTTGACTTTACCCCCAATTTTAAAATCTGCTGGTGTCTCTTGGATGAATTAATTTATTGCTGTGATGGCCGCTAAGTGCCAATTTTAGAAATTCCATCGTTTTTCCATCTATTAGTTGGTATTTTACTATAAGGAAAAGCTTTCTTTCCTCTCTCTTTTTTTGTATTAGTATGGACTTAGAGATTCCTATTTTACTCAATGATTACAATGTATCATTATCATTATTTATTTTGATAAGTAAATTGTCCCAGATTTTCAAGTGTTTTCAAGTTGAACTCTGTGTCTTTTTGACATATTCACCATTCTTTTTGTTGTTGTTGTTTGGAGGATTTTATTTATTTAGTTTTGTGAGAGAGAGAGAGAGAGAAAGAGAGAGCCAGTGCACGAGTCGGGGGTGGGGGGCAGAGGGAGAAGTAGGCTCCTCACTGAGTAGGGAGCCTGATGCGGAACTCGATTCCAGGACCCAGGGCTCATGACCTGAGCCAAGGCAGATGCCCAGCTGACTGATTTACCCAGATGCCTGACTTATTCATCATTCTTTGAGAGGCAGTGAATCTTCTGAACAGAAACTCTCCTGGGCTCAACAGAAAAGGGGCTCTTCTTGGAGTCTGAAGACCTGGATGTCAGTCCCCTTGGCTTCTTTCATTCCTAGTTGGATATCCTTGGGAGATTAGCCTTTCTGCTTGAAAACATAAAATGGGAATAATTGATACCCGTGTTATCTGTACAGTCTGTATGGATTGGATTAAATCTGTATCAGAGGAAGCATGACTTTAATCTTATGAATCACGAGATTTAGCATTCATAAACATTTCATTGCATTTGCAAACAATCTACGGTTCCATTTTCTTGAGTTGGAATGAGGATTGCTGAGACCATTGTAGAAAATCTAAAATCAAGCAAGTTATTTATAAGCAATTACTTTCAAAAGCAAAAATTATAAAAGAACAACAGAAACACTTCAAGACAAAACTGATGTTTGGGGCACCTGGGTGGCTCAGTCAGGTTAAGTGTCTGACCCTTGATTTTGGCTCAGGTCATGATTTCAGGGTTGTAAGCTCGAGCCTCGTGTCCAGATCCTCCCCACTGGGTGTAGAGCCTACTTGGGATTCTCTCTCTCCCGTTGTACCCCTCTTAAAAAAATTAGTTTGAGGTGGGATGAAAATGCATTTGAAGATGCTTAAATGATACCGAGGGAAGCCCCCAAATTAGGAGAGTTGAGGTCTTACGAGGGACCCAGGCCAGCTGGACCAGTTGGTGGTAGTTAGAGTCCCAGTCCTTGTGGAGGCTGATGGCCAGACTCCTGTAGAAGTAAGGCCCTTCCTGTGCTGAATGGAGGAGGAGGAATCACTCCCAATTCTCTCAGGACCCTGGGCAGGCTACACCCCTCTCTAGGCTTCAGGGTCCCCAACAAAGCAAAAAAAATAAACAAATGTGCCCCAATCCTTTAAACTCTCTTGTGCATCTAAAACTTCTATCTGAAGATGTTGGACGTGATCTCTCTCAGTCCTCGAGACTCTAAAATTCCAGGCACCACCCCCTCAGCTTTGATTCCAGGCCTTCTTTATTTTGAGCATCAGTTTCCGGCACAGCCCGTAATCAAGGATTCAACCTCTCTCACTGCTGGTGTCCCCTCTGGAGAGGAAACAGCCCAGTCGGTTTTGTGAGCTGGCATTCTCCCCTTCAAACATAATTGCGGCCTTGCCCTGGAGACGGGGTAGAGAGAAAGAGAGGCTTTTTTCCTGATTCATTAGCATACTGGTTTGTAGTTCTAGCCTTGAAGAATTATGCTGGAGGGGGGACCTCAGGAACCAAAGGTATTTTGCCAAGGTGGGCCTTAGTTTTCTAAGGTGGCCATAACAAAGTAGACAACGGAAATTTATTTTCTTAACGTTCTGGAAACCAGAAGTCTGAAAGGCCAGTGTCAGCAGGGTCTCGGGCTCCCTCCGAGAGTTCTAGGGGAGGATCGTCCCTTGCGGTTTTTCAGTATCCGGTGGCTCCCGGTGTTCTTGTCATCTACTTTCTGCCTCTGTCTTTGCCTCTTCACCTTCATGAGGGCTCTCATTGTTGGACATAGAGTATGTGTGGGGAAACGAGGGTGACTTATCTAAAGATTCTTACTTATTTCCATCTGCAAAGACCCTTTTTCTAAATCAGGTCCTGTTCACGGGTTTGGGGAGTTAGGATACAGACATACCTTTGTGGGGGCTGCCACTCAACCCACGACAGGTGTCTCGACAGAGGGGGCTCCCAGCCCAGCTCCTGAATGCTTGGCTGGCGGTGGGTAGAGAGGGTCCTGGTCACAGTGTCAGGAAAAGGGAAGGATGGCACCGACATTGGCTGACGCTGTCATCACAGCCCTGCCCGCTAGCGAGGGCCTTTCTGGGTACCCATCTCTCTTCCTTTCCAAAAGAGGACACTGCCTCGGTACCTTCGGTTTGGCTCTGCAACCGTCACAGACAACCCTTAAATCTCAGTAGCTCACACGCCCAGCGTTTCTTCTCGCACCTACCTGAGGTTTCTGAGGTTTCTGAGGTTTCTGACAGGCTGACCGCCAGACTGCCCTGGGCCGCCCTCTCTCTGGGACTAGGCTGACAAAGCGCTGGATTTGGAATATGTCCAGTCTTGTGGCTCAGGGAGAGAAGCGTGTGGTAAGCCTCAAGGTGGCCCTTGAATCTTCTGCCTGGAAGTGACGGATGCCACTTCTGCTCATTTCTCAGGCCAGGGCAAACCATCTGGCCAAGTCTGATGTCAGCAAGGAGGAGAAATATCCTCTTTCCCCAGCAAGGGGCCGTGAATATTTATGAACCACAGGAAAGCAGGCCACAGGTGCTGTGGGATGAGTCCCTCTGTCTGTTGAGAAGCCACGGAGCTCCCCACACAGGGAAGATGGCTGCTCATCCAGGCTTTCTAGAAACCTTAGCACTCACTTCTCCAAACACCGTGCATATTCCGAATACACTCTACTCTTTATCCCATGTTCCGGTTCCCTATCCCTCTTCATCCCTCATCTCCGCAAAACAAAACGAAACAAAACAAACCACTGAGTTATGGTTGCGTGCCATTGTCTGGGAGACTGCTGTTGGAGCTTTGCTTCCTAAACATAGCACACACGGACAGTTTTGGGCATGGCTATTTTCACAGCAGCTGAGGGAGAACACTTCCCTCCTTCCTCTGTTTGCAGGGGCTCAGAGAGATGGACAAGAACTCGGCCCTGACGCCACAGAGGGACTTAATGGGGGGATTCCAAGAGCCTTTAGCAACTGAGGCAGGAGAAGCATTAGGGAGCAGGGAGGGCGGCTTCTATGAATCTGGTGTTTCACGACTGGACCACCAGCCTCTGCAAGGTCTCTACATTTTAAGTAAAAGCGCGTGAGAGTCTGTGCCCAGTGCATGCCTATTTTCTGCCAGGAGCCACAGCTTACATTCCATTCCCAAGGAATATGTGAACCCAGGAGGACAGGGACCTCGGGATCTAATCTAATCCCTTCATTGTCTGGGTGACATTGCAACTGAGGTCTGGCTCCTTGTACCAAATGGACTGACTCTAACATATTAGCTGATGACTTCATCAAAAGCATTTCCCCTAAACCTTGGTTTTGCTTCCATGAGTTCATTTCTCTAATACTACAACCTACTCTGGGAGAAAGGAAGACTCTTTGGAAAGTTACATTGACTTTTAAAGCCACAAGGGTATCATTTGGTACATTCCTACCTTGGTGGTTATTACCCTCTGAGTGCCTGCAGAGCTACCTCCAGCCTTCCCTTTGGTCTCCATGGGGACTCATTACGTCTCTAACAAGCAAGTACGAAGACTTATAGCGCTGGCTTACCAGAAGGGTTTGCCTCGGGAATTTCACAAGCCAGGGCTGCGGCTGTCTTGCGTGGCAATTTACATCCCGTGAAGCAGAAGAGGGAACGACTTGGGCAGCTGATGGTAATTGAATCGCATCAATATGACATGGCAGAGAACTGAAAGGTTTTACTAGCACAGGCCTATCAACCCTCCTCATTTTTCATGAAACTGGCTTCAGGGGAACAGTATTTCCTTTGCACAGATAAGGAAACAGAGGATCAATAAGTTATTAAATATTTATTATTTAATATTTCCTAACAGGATCCTTAGATGGGGCTTCAGGGGTCTGTGAACCCCTGAAATGATCGACCAAGACATGTATTTGTATGTGAATTTGGAGGGGGAGGAGGGAGAGGAACACGTGGTTCTCATCAAATTCTGCAAAGTTCTATAACAGTGAAAGGTTCAGAACCACTTCTATTGTAAAATAATTGGCAGATTAAACCCCAGTCTTGACATGGGGCCCTATCGTTTTGACGAGTTCTCTCTCTCTCTCTTTTTTTTTTTTTTTTGCCTTGGTTGCTGACCTCCCCAGCAGCAAGAACGATGATGGAAGGGTCACATTTAGATAAGTTTCCCTAACTCTGCTCTGGAAAGTTTAAAAATCTTACTTCTACTTACGAGAAGACTGTGTTAGAGGCCCAGTAGGTTAGAGTGGAAAGAAACACATCAGGATTCACGGATCAGAAAACTGAGGCCCAAGATGTTCATCCCCTTCACATAATAAATCAGTGTTTGACTTAGTATGTACTCCTTTTTTGAGAAATCAACTCTAATCTCAGTTGGGAACCTCTTGCCAAAATTTCTCAACAAATGACAATTCAGCATGACTCATTTTTTTTTTTTTTTGACATCATGCAAATGAGGGAAAAAGACTGAGTGGCTTTCTGTCCAGAGATCAGGAAATGAAGTCTGTCTGGGGCCACACGTTCCCTTGGGACATGTGGTAGTGTCAGAAATGGGTTCTGGAAGAAGCAGGCCTTTGTCCATTTCTGTTTTGTGAGGGAGCTCCTCCTCTTGGCCACGGCTGGAGGGGAGGCTCCCCACGCACGCTCCCAGGGAGCCTTACACCCAAGGCAACCTCCTTAGGACTCCCACCAGATTTTACTATCTCTGGAGCTGCCATCGGAGGCCCCTTTCCTCCTAGCCCCATTTCCCACTGAGGGAAACGTTGGCTTTTCTAGATTGGATGTTCTGAGCCAACGAGTCTTTCTACATGAAGCAGAACCACAGTTTTTGGGGCCCTTATACTGGTGAGCTAAGCTGTTAGGGTAGGTAAGATTTTATTTTTAAATGGCTTTTTGCCTCGCAGGTGGACTTCCTTCTGGCCCGAGGGACTCTGAACCTCCTTGACTTCCATGAGGGGCAAAGTCCAGCGTTAACCTCACTAACGAGGGATCACTTCCAGACACTGGCCATGCCCCAATTTCTTCCAAGGAGACAAAAACAGTGTTTCTCAGAAGGGCCGATGATAGGGCACTTCAGAAATGTGGTGACTTATAAATAGGATGTTATTTTCTATACAGTAGGAAAGTTGGAGGCTCCTTTTAGATTCTATTCACTCACTAGACAGACAGACGAGGAACCCGAGACCCAGAGAGGGTCAGTGGCTGCACCAGGACCCAGAGCCCCGTAGTAGCAGAGCTGAGCAAGAGACCGAGGTCTGATGGCTGAGCTAGATGCTTTGGACTGCTCTATGCTTCCCCACCTTTCTATATTCCTTCATACTCGCACAACCTCAGGCTCCAGGTTGTGCCACGGGTTACCATGTGGACCATCCGGTCACAATTTCATGAACTAAAGAATGCAGAGTCTCAGATCTGCCAAATATTATCTGAGACACTTCCACTCCCAAAGGCACTGCAGTTTAAGTGGTGGGGGTCCCTCGGGGACGCTGCAGTCAGGGTACTGCACTCTCTCTGCCTTAAATCTTCTGGGTGCCCCTGAGCCCAGAGCCCGGGCCTCCTGCCCTGAGTCTGCCTGGGCAAGTTCTCCATGCACCCACATCCAAGGCGAGTTTTGTGGGAACCGGAGTCCTCATCACCTGCCACTAGAGACTATAAGTCATCCCCCCAACCCCCTCCAGTCCCTCTCCGTGGTACAGGAGCGAAAGGGGTTGGGGATCCAGGAGCCACAGGGCGCTGGTTCCAACTCAGCCCCAGGAGCTTAACCAGAGGCAGGAGGCTAACTCAGGCCAGCACACTCACCTCCCCCCACACCCCCCACACACCCCCTACCCCCTACCCCCCCGCCCCCGCCCCGGGAAGGAGGGGTGGCCAGGCAGCCAGAAGGAAAACTCCTGGGCTTTTTATTGAATCCATAAAACAAAAGGTGAGGGGTTTCTGGGCAGGGGAGGAATGCATGGTTATTTATGGCGCTGTTCTGAAGAGGAGGGGCACACGGAACTCCTTCCAGCTCTGCGCGTGATTCATCTCCCCCGGGAGCCGCGGGGCCGGGGCGGGCGTGCGCTGTCAACCCGGGCCCCGGCACACTCCGGCCGCCGGCTTAGTGACGGTGCTTTATCAGCGGCTGTGCGCGGCGATAAAGTTTATGAAAAGAGGCGGCGTCTGCGGCAGGCGGGCCGGCCCGCGCTCCTTTCCCACACTGATTAGGATCGGCCAGGGCTTTGGAAGCTGCAGTTAAGGATCTCGGGGGCCCGGAGCCACGTCTCCCCCTTCCTGCCCCGCCCGCCCGCCGGCTGCTGGCCCGCGTGGGAGCCGAGGTCAGGGCTGCGGCCAGGCTGGGGCGGAGGTTGGGGTGGAGGCGGGGCCGCCCGCGGAGGAGGGAGAGTCAAGGCCCGCTGAGCCTGGGAGGAGAGGACAAAATCCTCCCCTCCCAGACGCTGCGTGCCCTGTTGAGAGATAGAAGCAAGGGACAGGAGTGTTTCTTCTCCCAGGAGTGGCAGATTCTCAGCCCCTACATTGACAGTTTACTTCATTTCCCGTCATTTCATGTGTATTGCATTATCTTTGCATTTGGACTTGACTCGTGGGTTTTTTTCCTTTCCTTTCGCGTTTTTCCTCCCTTCCTAGTAATTGCATACCTCCTTCGCGGACACCTCTACGTGGCTGACAGAGATTCCTAGACGAAGAACTGCAGCCTTGTGCTCTAAGTAGCCAAGAGCAGACGCCAAGGCAGGCGCAGCTCTAAAGCTCTGGGGGCACTTACTTCTTTGATCCTCACAGTGACTTTAGGTGGGAGACACCATTATTGTTGCATTGGATAGATGGTGAAACTGAGGCCCAGAGAGGGTGAGCGACTTGGGTAAGATGACTCAGGAAGTCAGTGGCTGCACCAGGATTTGAACCCTGGCAGCATGGCACCACCTGAGTCTGTGCACAGCCTCTAAATCTCCCTGACTTTCTAGAACAGGCAGGGAGCCCCAGGAGTGCGGCTAATCCTGCCCAGGATGGGTGGGGTGAGCTTCCTGGGGGCAGGGATGTTATTAGGGATGTAGCATGAATTCCGGGAGGTCACCAGACAACCCTGATGATGAGAGGATGGTGGTTCCACACAGAGAGGCTCCCAGGGCACAGCTCCTTTTGCCTTCCATTTTGCTTTCTCTCCAAGGAAGTGTGGAGCCTTTGTATTGTGTGAACCAGGCTCTCCTTCCCAGGCCACAGCCTTCATCTGGCAGGCTCTATCTGTGGCTACTGAAATCCCACCAGTTTTCAAGTGAGCAAAGTTATCCCTCCTAGAAGCTTTCCTGGACTGCCCCTTTATCTCCCAGTCCACGACCGACCAAAAGTGAAAGCCATCTTCCCCTCTCTCCTCTGGCACACTTGCCCATATGCAGTCAAGCTCTCGGCTCTGGGCCGTTTCTTTTTCTTTCTTTCTTTCTTTCTTTCTTTCTTTCTTTCTTTCTTTCTTTCTTTTATTAAAGATTTAATTTATTTATTTGACAGAGATCACAAGTAGGCAGAGAGGCAGGCAGATAGAGAGGGAGAAGCAGGCTCCCCGCCGAGCAGAGAGCCTGATTGTGGGACTCGATCCCAGGACCCTGAGATCATGACCTGAGCTGAAGGCAGAAGCTTAACCCACTGAGCCACCCAGGCGTCCCCCTTTCTGTCTTTATGACTAGACTCTGGGCTCTTGGAGGGTACTGGTCTCTTCCTTCCCCTTTTTACTCACTTCTGCCCCAGGCCTAGTTTAATATCCTGCACATAAGAGGGGCTTACTAACCGCATTTGGTCAATAAATGGGGGGACTGGGAAAGCTTCTGATCTCATAGATGCTTCACTTAACCTCTCGATGGATTTCATGATCAAGCAAACTAAAAATGGAGACGACGGGTGTCTGCACCAGTGAAGGTCCGGACCACCCTCTGCCAAGGGAATACAAAGGCAGAGTCAGTCACTTAAGCCCTCTGTCCCTTAAAATCCCTCCAGACCAGGAGCGGGATTAGTCCCGGGGCCTGGGCATAGCAGGAAGTCTTGTTGGTCCAGTTATGAGGAATGGACTGTGAGGGCCGAGAGCCAGGCAGATCATTGCATAATCCTCCTTGATTTCAGCGACGATTTCCATGGGGCCAATGACACAGTGTGGACACTTGACTCCAAAGGGTACAATGTCAACTATGAGCACCTGTCAGCACCATGGCTCAGAGGGGCAGGACCGTGTCTTGTTCTTTGTTGTAGTTCTGTTTGTTTAGAAGTTACCTTAAAACATGTTAATTGGAGGGGCACCTGGGTGGCTCAGTGGGTTAAAGCCTCTGCCTTTGGCTCGGGTCATGATTTCAGGGTCCTGGGATCGAGCCCCGCGTCCGTCGGGCTCTTTGCTCAGCGGGGAGCCTGCTTCCTCCTCTCTCTGCCTGCCTTTCTGCCTACTTATGATCTCTGTCTGTCAAATAAATGAATAAAATCTTTAAAAAAAAAACAAGTTAATTGGAAATGGGACACATGCACATGATTTAAATATCCAAACGATTGCCAAGGGTCCATGCAGACCCTTAGCTCGTCATCTTCCTGCTCAGAGGCAGCCATTGTTCAGCATTTCTTGGCCCAGAGATGCCATGTAGGATACGATATTTTTACACGTTTTATGATGAACTCATGAGATCGTTGTGGACATGCTCAGTGCCTTTGCACATCGTGGTGTTGTTGTTACGATTGCTTAGGGTTCATTGACCTTGATAACTGGAGAACTAGTCTTGCACATTAGGATGAAGCCTAGTAATAATGGTGGAATGGTAAAATCTGGATATCTCAAATACTACCTGGGAAAAGACAGGTCTGGTCCAAGGGTAGTGGAAAAAGGAACCAAGGAGATGTGGTTGGGCACAGATTTGATCCAGCGAAGAAATGTTAGGCCATCTTAGCGAGTACCACTGTGCGGCTAGGATGGATCATAAGACGTACCCCTAATGGAGAGCAGCTAAGTATTTATGGGGTAGACTCTCATTAAAGTATTTATAAATGTCCTGTCATTTCTTGGTTACTCTGCTACCTACCGGGAAGATGGAGAGTCATAGAGATAAATAAAGTAACTTCTAACTGAGTAAGGAGGACCAAAATGCACTCATATAATGTTAAAATAAAGGTGACCGCACTGGCATGATGTAAGCTGAAAAAGAAAAGGACAAAAGGGGACTTAATTATTTGAGTACATGGCAAAGTAAGTGGGATGGCCCCAGGTCTCACTGTCTGAAGACAGATGTCTTCTTTGTGGCCCTGGATGCTATGGCTGCCTATCGCCAAGGATTTCTAGCCCCCTGTACAACTTCTCTGACTTGTCCTAGGAGCCCCCAGGGCCCGTTCCTAATGGACATTTAAGTCACAGTTGGGCACCCTAGGCACTCTGGAGCCAAAGCTCTGGGGAATGAGGAAGAAGGTTCTTTGCCTGTCTCCCTTCGCTCTGCATGAAGTTCCAGTAAGGAGGTCCCAAAGCTCTCCTGTCTGCTCTCTGAATTCTCACCGAACTCCCAACACAATTGTCTTCCCTGTTTTTCCTAATGGTCCTGCTGCTTCTGATAAGACTCAGATAGGAGTCCAAAGTATGTTTGGCCAAGGGATACTCAGAATTAATTGCTCTTTTCCTCCATTGGACAGGACTGCCTTCCTGGGTTAGCCTGGGTCCCTTAGGTCACCTTTCCCACAGACCAAGTTCCCTCTGGAGGCTCCAAGGCCTCTCCCATCATCGTCAGTCAGACAAGCCCAGACATGCCAGAGCTTCCGTTCAGGGTCGAACTGGGACCTCGGTTTCCCCGGGTAGTAACTGAGATGCTGATGAACTTGTTCAGTGAGGAAGGCCAAACAAGAGGCCGTGGATATGAGGAAAGAGTTCAATGAGCATGAAAAGGAAGAAGGATGTCTTGTATCGGGATGATAACCAGGAAAGGTATTTTGATCTCCCGAAGGAAGAGTCTACAGCCTTTCTAGAATAGTTCAGGAAAAGGCATCCTACTTCCTTCCAAGCTGATTCCTTGGTGTTCCTGAGGCGGATTCACACGTTCTGCCTTTCAAATCGATTGGCGGTGGCCTTTCCTCTAACTCAGGTAATGTGATTTTTCCACGTAAATTTTTTTCCCGTACATTTTTCTTAACTCTTAAACCTTTAGCACCTGCAGGCAACAAAACTAATGAACAAGTAGTAAACATATGAATGGGAAAGCTTGAAAACCACCGATCTTGCTGAGTTTGTTACTTTTTTTTTTTTTTTTAAGAACACGTGTGCTTTGTGGTTTTTATACTGCCTGCCCAGAATGTAGCCATATTTTCTGCCGTTAAAATTGTTCCTCCTTCATGGATGGAATGAAACAGGCCATTATTCCAGGGTGTTCCCAGAACAGCCTCATGTTTCAGGAAGCATGCCCCGACTGAGTTCTCTACCACCTGAGTACACTCAAGCAAGGCTATCATAGGCTATCGTAGACTCCAGAGTATTCATTTCCTTGCCTCCTTCCCTGCTCCCTCTGCTGGTTCACGGCTCGGCCCAGACTGACTCCTAACCTCCGCCAGGCTAAAGATAACCTCTCCATCTGGGATATCACCCACTGGCTAAATTTATTCTCAGGGGTGACTTGGGGCTACCCTGACTGCAGACTCCAGGTCAACATCTGAGCACCCAGACTCATCACTGGAGGGCCTGGGGAAGGGGAGGGGACCCGGATGGAGGGGTGGGGAGGGGTGGGAATGAAAGAAGCCCAGAGGGACTGATTGGCAAGGGGGTTTCAGAAACAGGGTGACCCGCAGTGGCTACAGCATTGACTGAGGTCGTCGGAAGGATCTGACTGCTCCCAGCAAAGATTCCTTTTCCGTCGGTTATAATGTTACTGTAATACAACCCCCAAAGGGAAAAGCTTAGCGCTAATCAGGGCTCAAGAAGCCAGTGGACTTGATGTACAAAATGGGGTGTTCAATTTTATGATGTGGCTATGGGTTACATGCGAGACTAATAAAAGAACTCCATAAAATGTGGCTTGGAGCAACGGGGTTGCAGCCTGTGCCAGAGGGTCACCCTGCTCCTAAGTGGTTTTAGAGCGGGGCCGAAGTCTAGCTGGTGGTGCACTGGGCAGGCCATTCTGTTTCTTACACTGTCCAGAGCCTTCTGGCTCAGTAGCTGTTGCTTTTAGCTTCCTCGGGGCTCACCGGCTGTCCTGGCTGCCCGGCCCCCAGCCAGGACCTCCCCGAGATCCAACAACCCAACACAGGCTGCTTGCAGATACCCTTCTGGGCCATGTCTCCAGGGCCGCATCATTCTGGAGTGTCAGGTGCCCATGCGGTAGCAGTTGTTACATTCAGAGAGCATCCCCCGTCCTACAGCATATCTTCCTGGGGATTATGTCTGGCACAGACCTGCGGAACACACCAGCGACAGTTCTATAAGGCTCCTCTTCTCAGACCTTCTCAGGCCAGGCCAGGGTGCCCAGAAGAGGGTTTCTTAACTGGTGACTATCACTCCCCCTCTTGCTGCAAGGACACACCCAGCTGTTCCCTTGAATCATAGAGGACTGCTTCAAAGGAGGGCTTTGATAAGCACAGGAGTGACGTCAGGGATGAAGAATATTTGGGGAAGAAAAAGACACATTTGCATAATGTTTTCCAAGCAGGAATTGCATGTGTCGTAGAGTTTGAATCAGAAGGAAACTTAGAGGACATTTGGTCTCTCTTTACAGCCAGCACAGCCCCTTCCAGATCAACCCCCACAGGAGATAGCCAGCCCCTTGTAGGTCATGCCCATGGCCAGGGAACTCAGCTCTTTGGAAGAAGCCTCCTATAGGAAGCAACAGGAGCTGAAATCTTCCTTACAAATGAAGGTATGAACCCCCCACTTCCCTTTCTTGAGCTCAGATTTTTGTTCCTTACTTTGATGGGATTGCAAATCCAAAGATAGCCCCAAAGCAAGCAATGCCATTTGCTAACATGTCCTATAGTATCAAGTGAGGTGAGAGGTCATGCATTCATTCATTCATTCATTCAACCTCTGTTTACTGAGCAACGAGTAAGTGCCAAACCATGTCCTGGTGCTAGAGATTCAGCAGTAAACTGGAAATGGTTCTGCTCTGAGAAACTGTCCAGTCCCCTAGACATTTGGGGAGACCAGGGAAATCTGGGGTGGTTGAGCTTTGCCTTTGCCCCATTCCAAACCTGGGTTTATCCTAGGTGGGACCATCCTGGGTGACTCTGGGCAAGAAGCTTCTATCCATGCTTCTTCTTTGCCCTCACAGGTTACTAATGGCCTGGTGGGTCCACTGAGAGTACAGACCTCTCAAGATGGGCCCTTGTTGTACAGACATTGAGATGGAGAGGCTAAGGGCTGTATGCCATCACCTTCCTCACTCTCTTGAGAAATGCTTGTGAGCATCAAACAACATTTTATAATGTGTTTTGCTGAATTAACAATCGAAGAGAAAAATTCTTTTGTCTTTCATAAAAGAGAAATAATAGACAATTTGGATGAGAAACAGTAGACAGTAAAATTTATTTATAAATTTATCATCTACAGATAATAATTTACATGCAAACTTTTTTTCTGGGTGTATTTTTTAGGTCTGTGCATGTGTCACACACACACACACACACACACACATACATGCATCTTGTACTCTACTTTTTCGCCCAGTTATTTTCCCCGTGACCACAATTTTAAAGAAAATCCAATTATTCAAAAAAGATTTAATTATTGCAAATTTGAAGGACTTCCCCCAAAGAAACCAGTGGAGATAAAAGAGTTTAATGGTCTTCTATGCAAATTAGGCATCTCCTGGAAACAGCAGATCATGTTTGCCCTTCGTTTGTATTAAGAGGCTGGGGGTGAGGGGCGCGAGGGGCACCTGGGTGGCTCAGTGGGTTAAGCTTCTGCCTTCCGCTCAGGTCATGATCTCAGGGTCCTGGGATGGAGCCCCGCATCGGGCTCTCTGCTCAGCAGGGAGACTGTTTCCCCCCCCAACACCCAGCCTGTCTCTCTCTGCCTACTTGTGATCTCTGTCTGTCATATAAATAAATAAAATCTTAAAAAAAAAAAAAGAGGCTGGGGTGGAGTAGAGATTTTCCTCAAATGGTATGCTGGCTGCCCTTGACTTCCAGCTCCAACCTGGTACTTGTCTTGGTGAGGCAATCATTAAGAACAATGGAGGTGGAGCCTGGAGGAGCGAGGGCAAGCAGTGCTCAGTTAGGGACCTGGGGATGGCACCTTCCAGGTGGACCTTGACACAACAGAGAGCATGGGGGTGAGGCTCTACCTGTGGTGGGCCCTGGGCTCCATTGGCGTTCATGAGCCACCTCCCTGATCCCACGCTGTTGAGAAGAAGCTGAACCTGGGAAGATGGGGGAGCCAAGAGTCTTCCTTCCTCCTGGTGCCTTGGCTGGAACTGTCGCCCTACACGCAGCTCCTCCCAGGACTGTTGTCACTTAAGAAACCCCTAAAAGCTGGCCCTGAGCTTCAAAGGATAGATAAAAGAAAACTGTGCATGTGAGGGGGCTCAGCAGGCAGAGAGAAAGGGAGAAGAGCCCATCGAACAGCTCCTCCAGGAAATGGTACTGACAGCCTGAGCAGAAGTAACAAGGACCTTCCAACACAGTACCAGAAAAAAAAAAGAAGACTTCCCGGAATTAAAACATTTTTACCTAAAATACTCATAGAATGAATTAAAGCAGAATGGGGGGACACCTGGGTGGCTCAGTCGGTTAAGCCACTGCCTTTGGCTCAGGTCATGATCCCAGGGTCCTAGGATCGAGTCCCACATTGGGCTCCTTGCTCAGCAGGGAGCCTGCTTCTCTCTCCATCTCTGCCTGCTTGTGTGTGCTCTCTCTCTCGCTCTCTCTCTCTGACAGATGAATGAATAAAATATTTAAAAAAAAAAAAGCAGGATGTGGACTTAGAAGATCAAGTGCAGTAATATCCCAAACCCAAAACAAGAATACAGAGAGATGGAAATCATGCAGGCAAAATAGGGGCCCAGGAGGCTGTGGGACATATGAGATGTCAATCACAGGAGCTCCCGGAGGAGAAAAAGAGACAGCTGAAGGACAAGGGGGAAATTAGACGAATGCTAGAAGACAACAGCCCTGCGTGAAAAAAGACTGGGGTCTGAGGTTTACGAAAAAACTCATGGGGTCACTGAGGATGAAACACCACACCCCTAAGCCCAGCCAGATAAAATTCCTGAAAGGCAGGTGTAAAGAGAACCCCCTTCCCTCTTCAATACAAAGAGGGAAACAGTTATAAAGGAAAAGGAAAGAGATGGGGGTCACCTATCGCATCTCTAATAATGGGAACTTGAAGATGTCACCATCTTCAAGATGGTGAGAGCCAGCCAAAAAGCGTCCTGCTGGTCAGGGGGAAAATGCATTATCCAGGTACCCAGGCACCTGTCGGAGAAAGATACTCTAGAAAGAACCTTAAGCAACACAGATCATTCAAGACAGGAGAAGTTGAAAAAAGAAGTTGGAGCATTTGGGTCCCTCAGCCACTCTGTCTCTCTGAGGCAAATGCAACAGAGGCTGAACCCAAAGGGGACTTCGGAGCTGGAGTGCCTCTGAACTGAGTGGGGTCTGGCTTGGGCACCCAGCAAGTGTTAGCGGTGACAGGAGGGTGCCCCAGGGAACGACCAGACCTGGGGTGGGGTGGTTTCTTCAGCTTCAGGCAGTTCTCTGAGGAGAGGGACAGGGCTAGAAGCTGTCAGCAGCCAGCACCCCTTTAGCTGGGGGGGGGGTGCATGGCCCCACATTCTCTTTCCTATGGATGTGCTGGGCTGGACTTTGTATTGTGAACTCTATCTTAAGTGCAAGGAGAAACTACTGATGGGCAGGGGAGTGCATAATCAGATTTGTAATGTATATGATGGGATTAAAAAGTGGAAGAGACATGAGATCTCCAATGAGCCCACATCAAGGAAAAACCGTGTGAGTGCGCATTGTGAAGGTGACTATATACAAGCCAGGAAGAGGGTCTTCACAAAGAACTGAATCTGCCAGCACTTTGATCTTGGACTTTCCAGCATCCAGAACTGTGAGAAATAAATCTGTTATTTAAGCTACCAGTCCATGGCATTTTGTGCTGGGCTGTGCTGGGAGATGCTTAATAATCCGTGGTCTTGGTGTGGGCGGGGAGCTCTGATTTGTAGCTTCTGCCGATTTTTCTGGTATAAATACTCCTCTTGTGACTGATAGCAATCTCCCAGTGATGTGACTGCGCACAGAGCTGGGAGAAGGTGCAGGGGGCTGCCTCCCAGAAGCTGGGCCAGTGCTGCCACTGACCGCCCCCCCCCAAAGTGTGCGTCAAGGACATTAAGGGATGCGAAGGGCAGGGACAGCAGCAGGAGGGACAGTTGTGGCTTCCGGGTGTCCTGTTCAGTGCTAGTGCTTGGATGCTGGCAATTTCCCCTCCTTTGGACTCATTTGCTCCTTTTGGGGTCACCTCCCTAAACCTCTTCCCTACAGTCCCTTCCCCCATCCCCTTATTCAGCCCAGTACATTGGTATTCTTTGCAAGTAGTATTCCAGAAGGAATCTCAAACCCTGCTTCTTCATAGGCAGTCCTGAGGGCCAAGGTGAGATGTTGGAGGGGTTGGAGGACCTTCTCTGGAAGGGGCCAGGGGTATCTTCGCAGGATCCATGGTCTCTGTTGGAACTAGGAGTGCCCCATGGACATAGTTTGCTGACTGCTGCTATTTATGATACCACTGTATCATAACCTCTGGGTTAGCACTAAGTATGGCTATTTCAGAGTGCTAGGGGAAAGAACCCCTTAACTCTGGACTTTCACACCAACCAACTCCAAGGAGGGATTTATCCTTGGGGGAGGTTTTGTGGTTCCACTGGCTTTGCCGAAGTAGCTTTACCAAGAATGCTTTTTAAACTTCTTTTTCTCCAGGGTTAAATAGAGTGAGGAAAAGAGAACCTCTGTTTTTTTTTTTTTTTTTTTTTTTTTTTTTAACCCAGGGAAAAAAAAACCCTCAAGACCAAAAAATCCAATTCTACTAACAAACCCTTTTATTTATTAGGATCCTGTTAATTCCGGATTTGGAAAAATAGACCTGGAAAGGAGGCAGGCACTCACCACTTCATTATCTTTGAAGAAGGGTATAGCAAATAGATTAACAGAGTAAACCAGATTAGAAAGGCAAAGTCTTTATGTGGCTTGGAAATTAAACTCTTCTTCAGCTTTCTAGCAACTGAATTATTTGAATGTTAATATGAAATGCACAAGTTTTCTATTTCTGAAAATGGATAACGTGGGAACTTCTTTTGGGGCGGGGGGAAACATTTGACAAATACCTCCAACATGTTGGTGCGGATTCTAAGCTATATTTAGGGCAGTTCTCTTTTCTACTAGCTTCAAGTTTTTCAACTTTATTATTATTTTTTAAAGATTGGTTTATTTATTTTTTGAGAGAGAGAGAGAGTGCACACAGAGGGCAGAGGGAGAAGCAGACTCCCCAGTGAGCAGGGAGCCTGATGCGGGTCTTGATCCCAGGACCCCAGGATCACGACCTGAGCTGAAGGTAGACTCTTAATCGACTGAGCAACCCACCCAGATGCCCCAAGTTTTTCTACTTTAGATGAGCACTTTTGACTTCTTGAACAGTTGTACTGTTTTACTATAAAGAAATGCCTTGCCTCCTGACCATTTCGTGCCTTGTAACTCCACAGGTTGGCAGTCTGAGATGCCAATTCTTTTTTGGCTTCCAGTTGTCTCAGAATGAATGTGTTTGTCTGTGTCTGTGTGTTTATATTTCGGCGGTGAGTTATTCTCTAATAGAAAGTCCTTGCTTTATCATTATTTTGTTCATTTTCCCCTGATGACCAGGAAGCTCAGAGCTGAATTTGGTGCCCACAAAAGCCCACCTGGTTATGTTACAATCCTCTTTCAGCAATTCTTAATCTTTTCTGGCTCATGGATTTCTATGGGAATTTGACGGAAGCAGAGAGGAATCCCTCAGGAAGCATTTATATATGCCCATAACACATATGCGTAGAGTGGTGTTTGATCACTCTTTTTGGAAATCTTCATCTACATTATTTTATGTTTTATTTGTGTTACTTTCCAGTGCCTCAAATGCTGATGCACACAAGGACTTCAAAACCTGGGGGAGATGTTGACAAGAGTTGGGAGGGTTTGCAAAACGGAAGGGACAGTCAGCACTTTCCCAGGAAGAGTATTTCTCTGGGAGTGGATCACAACTTGGTCCTATAGTTTGAGGGAAAGGACCAGACCAAATCGAAGTCCTGGTTTTATCACTAGCAGGTGCTGTCTTGAATATACCTTTTCACTTCCATGAGCCTCCGCTTCCTTAGCTGTAAACTGAGAACCCTCCATGCGACAGTGGGAGATTAAGGCGGAAGACTCAATGTTGGAAGACTTGGCTACACTGTCAAGTGTGGGGGCAGTTGAAGGGCTCCAGTAAGACTGCTTCCTCATGGGGGCTCCTGGGTGGCCTGTTGGTTGAGTGTCTACCTTCAGCTCAGGTCATGACTGGGATCGAGCCCCATGTCCAGCTCCTTGCTCAGGGGGGAGCCTGCTTCTTCCTCTGCCTGCTGGTGCCCCTGCTTGTGCGCGCTCTCTCTCTCTCATTCTCTCTCTGCCAAATAAATAAATAAAAACTCTTAAAAGAAAAAAAGACTGGTTTCTCAGAATCCACCATCATCCGCGCTCAGATTAAACCATGACCACGGGATGGACATGCTTTTGCAGCAGCTGACACTTACGGGTGATCCCAACAGTCCTGTGTCTCCATTGGTTTCTTGCTGCTCTAGGAAAAGGATAAACATTTAGGGAGGCTCTAACATAGCTTGAAGGGGGTCTGTAGAAACTGCAAGACCAGGGAGGCCACCAGCTGTATCTCTGGGATGCCCCGGAGGAATGCCTGTGTCTAGCACAGGTCCTCCCCTCCCCCACCCTTCACACTTGCACAGTTAGACTCTCTGTTAAGCTCCAAGGCAAGGACCTTTCCCCTGACAGTGCGCTTTTCTCTCCTCCAGGTCACAGGACTCATAGGATCACAGTAGCATTTACTGCTTATTCTGTTCCTGTTACTAAAGGGAAGGTAAATAGTTTATTGAGTACCTACTACAGGCATACCTTGTTTCATTATCATTCCCCTTGATTGCACTTCCAAGATATTGCATTTTTTACAAATTGAAAGTTTGTAGCAACCTGTGTGGGGCTAGTCATTTTTCCAACAGCCCTGCTCACTCTATGTCTGTGTGTCACATTTTGGTAATTCTCACTGTATTTTAAACTTTTTGTTATTATTATAATTGTTATGATGATCTATGATCAGTAATTATGACTTGCTGAAAGCTCAGATAATAGCATTTTTAGCAATAAAGTATTTTTAAATTAAGGCATGTATACGTAATGCTCTTGCAAACTTCACAGATTACACTATAGTATAAACATAAATTTTACATGCATTGGAAAACCAAAAAAAACCCCAAAAACCTCATTTGACTGGCTTTATTGTGGTGTTCGTTTATTACTATGGTCTGGAATTGAACCCACGATATCTCTGAGGTATGCCTGTATGTGGAAGGCTTTGCGTTGATCATAATCCTGTATTGATTGTGGATTATCCTTGATTCTTTGCTTTCAGATTATTCATTCCTGTATGTGTTGTGCCCCTTAAGGAATGGGATCATTAGTAATACATGCATCCTTCGCACCTGCCGGCACATTGGAGTTGAAGGCTAAATATTCAGGCATTAGTCAGCTTACTCTCGCAGGAGCTCTAGTGTAACACGGTAATAAGCTGAACATATAACTATAAAAGTTATACATACCCAGTTTTCAAAGTTTAGAAATACATAAGGTATAAGTTTACATATAATCCTACTATCCAGAGATAACAGCTGTTAATACTTCAGTATATTTCATTTTAACCTTCTTTTGTCTGTGTTTCAGTTACCTAATTTGGAACATTCTATGTGCAAAATTTTATACCCCAAGTTTCCTATGCCATTAAATGTTTTGAAAATAGAATTTTAAAAATTAACATACAAAGTATTATTTGCTTCAGGGGTACAGGTGTGTGAATCATCAGTCTTACACAATTCACAGCACTCGCCATAGCACATACCCTCCCCAATGTCCATAACCCAGCCACCCTATCCCTCCCCCCACAACCCCCAGCACCCCTCAGTTTGTTTCTTGAGATTAAGAGTCTCTTACAGTTTGTCTCCAACCCCGGTGCCATATTGTTTCATTTTTCCCTCCCTTTCCCCCCCAACACCCCCACCCGCCCTGCCTTTCAAATTCCTCATATCAGAGAGATCATATGATAATTGTTTTTCTCTGATTGAGTTATTTTGCTTAATATAATACCTTCTAGTTTCATCCACATCGCAAATGGCAAGATTTTTTTTTTATGGCAATGGCTGCATAATACTCCATCATATTGATAAACCATTATTTATTTATCAATTTCCTTATTAGAGATGTAGGCTATAATTTTTCACTATTATAGACTTTATTATAATGAGAACTTTTGGACGTATATCTACATACCTACTTGTCTGGTAATTTCCCTTTTAATGTACTTAAGGAATTTAAATTCCTATCCAAAGGGTATGGAACTTTGGAAGTTATTGATTTGTATTATGAAATTTTTGTCAGAAGGTTGATCTTCTCTCTTCCCATCAGGAGAGAAGAATGCTGGATTTATAGTTCCCACATTAACATTAAGTATTGTTTTCAATATTTACAAGTTTGATTAAAGGATATGAGTTTCAGTTTTGCTCTTACGTACGTCTTTGTTCATCAGTGAACTTAGTTTTATATATTTATTAGCAACTTAATTTCTTTTTTGAATTATCTGTTTATGTTTTGGACTTCTAGAGAAAATGGAAGCTTTAGTATTTTTCCTATTGCTGTGCCACAGATGCATTATCGAGGGTTTTAAAAACCCTTTAAAAATCAACTGCATTTTTTTTTTTTTTAATGTCACACCATGTATGACCACCTTAGAAGAAAGACCAGTCCCACATGTAAAGGGCAGTTCCTTCAAATACGACCTCGGTTAGTTTGGGTTATTGAATCATTTTTATTTTGTGCAAAGAACGCACAAGCAAATGGGAGCCTGGTTTTTCCTCAGCACACCTGCTTTCCATTAAGCAGCTCTATTGTGCTGAGACAGACTTGCAGACCCGCCAAGCCAGACCACGCTGCTGGCGGAAGGATGTGCACAGCCTCGTGTTAATGCAAGAATGAGAAGACCCCCAGTGGCACATTGCAGGAGGTCAGACCCTATGTAGAATTTTCTTTCTCTTCCTTCCTTCCCTCCTTGTTTCTTGCTTTTTATTTTTTATAAGTCTAAGGTATTAGGTATGGCTTGACTTGTTAGACATACGTATTTTTCAGAAAGTCTCTGTTTTTCATATTTTCCAGAGGTAATACAGATTCCTGAAAGCACGCAGAGAATACTTTTTTGTGAGGTCCATTCATAAGATGCACAAGAGGGATTCATCATGGAAACTTCAATCCGTCTTTAAATAAATGGCTTTAACAAATCCCGTGAGATGGGTGTTAGCATTATCTTGATTTTACAGAGGAGGCTTTAGAGAAGTTAAGCAATGGGCTCAAGGTCAACAGCCAGGAAAGTGACAGCACCAAAACTTGGACCCCGTTCTGCTGATGTCAAGGAGCACGCTCCAGGCTATACCACTTGGCCAGCCCGGTTAGTCACCGTTCTTCACCATGTGTGGTTGAAAAGCTCTAGCGACCGCCTTCCTGGGTGATCAGAACACCAGTAGCAGATCCATGAGGCAGACCCTGTAGGACACAAGGCGAAGCGGTGGGACATTGGCCAGAATATCAGACCACTGGGCTGGGAGAGTCAGCAGGTTCATGGATGAGAGAGCATCCTTAATGGAAGCCAGAATGACCGACCCTCTTCCTGGCAAATTGGTGAAAGGGGAAATGGGACACTTAGGCATAGAAAGAGAAAGGGGATGGTTAGGGAGAGAGATTAAGGTGGTTCCTTTCCCTCCTCAGAGACTTCCAGAGCTCCCCGTGCGTGAGTCTGTCTCAGAGTAATTGTGAAAGGCTGTGGGAATTCCAGGACTACCAAGGAATGATAGTGGGTCCCGGGAAGATGGAAGTGAACCAGGTGAGACGCTACCAAAGTGTAGAGATAAGACTCAGGGGCCAAGCTTCAGGCACAGTAGGGCTTGAACAGCATGAGGGCACTCCAGTGGGTTGACAGGAAAGCATGCTCCTGCTCACATTATGTCAACCTCTCTTATGAGCTAATTATTCCCATTAGTTGAGTTCCCCATCTTATCTGCCAACATATCCTTAAAAACTGGGACATGGATAAGGGGCAGGAGCGCTCTCTGGTTTGGTGGAATAGATTCTCCACGACTTTGGCTTTCATACTTTTTATTTTGGAGTACAACAGTCAGTGAGGAGTCCCTTTTCTATCAGAAATATATGACACATACACATATATTTGGAACTGAAGCAACATTTCACGGCGCAATACTTACCCTTACTGTGCAGGATACATTCTGATATTTGCTATTCTCTTTTATTTCATTTAAGCAAAAGTGCTGACATGTCTCACTAAATGGATTTCTCAATCCATTATGGGGTCATGACTTATTGAGTGAAAAGTCACTGTTCTGAGGTGCACAGAACAGCCTGTCTGTGGAAGCCAATCCTCAGGGTCCCTCGTAGCCACGGTCCACGGCAGGAAGTGGCACACAGAATCTTTTCCAGGAAGAGATTCAAAATAGGTGTTTTAATTCTGGTTAACCTCTGTCTTCGTAGCCTACAAGCAACTCCCCCTGTGGTGGCTTTGGGATTTCCAGAACGTGGCTCAGGAAGGCCGGGACTGGAATCCCGTTACGAAGGCGCGTGGAAGTTTCCCAAGTACCATTTAAGTTCAGTCGTGCTCAGCCTGAGATAGGGCGTCATCATTCACCAGCTTCCCAGGACCCCTTGGCTGCGCACACAAAGAGAACCCGGCTTTTCTTGTTTGGGCCTTTGCTCCTTCCTATTTGATTGAATTTGAAGAGGAACTGTTTGCCTTTGGTTGCACATCCTGAATCATAATCAGGATGCTGCTGGCACAGAAAACCTGCTCCCACCCTTGCCTGAAATAACTGAACAGGGAAGTAGAGTTCCTCCCCTCTCCAGCCTTAAAGAAAGAGGCTCGTAATTTATGGGGTGCTGGCAATACGTCAAAAGTCAATCCAGTCACTTACAGTAAAATCAAGGCAGGCAGAACAATGAATATCAAGTGAGATTAAAACACCTCATTAAAGGAACAAATTGTTCAGTGGACACCAGAATAAAAATCATTACGTGTTTGTTAGCCAGAGTCCAGGGGCCTGCAAAGAGGTTTCCCTGTCTGAGGGATATGAGGAGGGTGGAAGGTCACACCCTCAGCTTTTTCAATTCATTACAAATATGCTTTTCTTAAACTATCCATCAGGCATGGTGCTATGAGGGTATAGTGGTTCCCTAAGGCTGCTAGAACAAATTACCACAAACCGGGTGCCTTCAAGCAACAGACACATCTTCCCTCACAGTTGTGGAAGCCGGAAATCTGGGAGCAAGGTGCTGGCAGGGCCACTCTCCCTCCGAAGGCTCTAGAGGAGACCCTTCCCTTGTCTCCTCCAGCCTCTGGTGGCTCCAAGCATGCCTTGGCTTGTGGGAGCATCCCTTCAGGCTATGACCCCAGCTCCGTAGGGTGCCCCCCTTCCTGAGTGTCTCTCCTCTGTGTGTCTCCTATGAGGAAACTCAACATGGGATTTAGGGTCCACTTGGATAATCCAGGTTAATCTCATCTGGAGGTTTCAATTACATCTGTGAAGACATTTTTTTTCAAATAAGACCGCATTCACAGGTCCTGGGGCTTAGGACCTGGATATATCATTCGGGCGTCACCATTTGACCACTGGGGGGTACAGATTCGAAAAGGACGGGGTGGTTGTTCTCAAGGAGCTTAGTCAAGTTGGGGAGGCAAATAATGGAAGAACAATGTCAAAAGAATGAGCACAGACAAGCCACGTTGCAAGTGCTGAGGGGATCTGAAGAGTTTGCGAGGGGAGTTGATGTGGGGGTGACTATGGGGTTGAAGACTGGGAATTGCTAGAGATTCCTGATGGCTCCTTCACGGGGAGGTGCGGACCTGGACACCACGAGATGGGTCATTGGCTTTGTCTGTGGTGGAGAATGGAGAAGAGGTGCGTTTGTGGCGGCCCTCCCACCCAGGTCAGAGCCTGTGTGCCCTGTGTGGGATGCCACTGGCCCAGGCAGCTATCCCGCTGAGTCTCCTCCTTTGCTGTAAGGACTTGGGCCACATGCTCTCTCTGGACCTGGTGTGGTGGGCCTGGCAGCTCCTGCCCAGAGATCTGCTGGAGAGACAGCACAGAGATGCTTTTGCTCGCTTCTCTTCAGGACAGCATTTCCACAATCTTCCCGAACATCCCCTGCAGCTCTTTCCACTCTCCTAGGACATTACCTCCTTTGTGACTACTTGTTGTATGAAAAAGGTTTGCGATAATAGATACTACTTAATTATTGTTAATATTCTTTTTTTTTAATTTTATTTTTTATAAACATATAATATATTTTTATCCCCAGGGGTACAGGTCTGTGAATCGCCAGGTTTACACACTTCACAGTATTGTTAATATTCTTGGGTGTAATGTGTTTGTTGTTATGGAGAAGAGCATGTTTATTCTTTTTAAAAAATATTTATTTTATTTATTTTAGAGTGAGTGGGGCAGGGGAGGGGCAGAGGGAGAGGGAGAGACAGAACCTCAAGCAGACTCCCCACTGAGCACAGAGCCCAATGTGGGGCTCGATCCCACGCAAAGATTGTGACCTGAGCCAAAACCGAGAGTCAGACCCTCAAACACTGAGCCACCCAGGTGCATGAGAACATCTTTATTCTTAAGGAGCTCGTGCGAAAGTCTTTATAGGTAATGTGTTATAATGTTTATAATTTTCCAAATGCTTCAGTGAATGTGTAGATAAATAAACCTAATGTCACAAAAATGTTAAGAACTGCTAAATCTAAGTGAGAGGTTTATGGATGTTCATGGTTCTGCGCTTTCAGTTTTTCTTGGTGCTTCAAAGTAATCGTAATTCAAAACTTGGGGAAGATCGAGAGAGGAAAATTCTTGATGTAGAATTTCTGGACCTGTGTTTCATGGATTCCAGGGGAGAAGTGGTTGGGTATCAAGGATTAGGAAGCATCTAAATTTGTAAGTCAGCTTCTAAGGTGTGGGGTGTGTGTGTGTGTGTTTCTATCTTCATTGTGGGGAAAGGTTTATTGTTCGTGGCTCTTCAGTGATTCTCAAATGAGTCTATGACTCCTCTTCCCATTGTTTAAAGCTAGAAATCACTCTGCCTGCATTATACCTTTTGTCAATGGATACAAACAGCCAAACAGTCTGTTGCAGATGTATCCTTAGTACTTTGTTGCAAAATTTGAGTTAAATGATAAAAACAAGTTATATACTACGATCCCTTTATATTCCTTAACTCATGGCTTGATTTTTCTTTGTTTTGTTAAAGTGTGGTTGACATACAATGTTATGTAAGTTTCCAGTGTATAACATAGTAATTCAACAATTACATACATCATGAAGTGCTCACCACGATATGTGTAGTTACCATCTGTCACCGCACGATGTTATTAATTGTTGATTATATTCCTTATGCTGTGCTTTTCATCCCTGTGACTTATTTATTTTGCAACTGGAAATTTGTATGTCTTAAGCCCCTTCACCTATTTCCCCCTCTGACACTCCGTCTTGATTTTTCTTAATTAGTTCTTTTTCTATCAATGTTGAATTCTTAGATGTTTTCACAAGTTTACATGGATAGATTTGTTTTCCCTTGCCCTAATTTAAAACCGAAATTCCCTTGAGCTAAATTAAAACTGAAACAAATTCTGTATCTATAGACTCACTATATACAACTTTTAAAATACAGGAATACATAAAGAAGGAAATAAAATTTCCATTAACTCATGCTCCAGAAGTAACCACTATTAATATTTTGATGTATGTCAGGCTTTTCATATATGTGCACTTCTATGCATATATGGGAAACAAAATCGAGTCAGACTGAACGTGTTGGTTTATATTATGCAAAGAAGAATGTGTCAAACTTCTTTACATTTTAAAGTTTCCCCAAGCTTTATAAAGAAACATTTGAATGGATTTTTCCAGTCTTTGTATTAAATATGGTGGTTCAAATCCATGTTTTAGATTTTAGTGAAGACAGCTTTCCCTTGAAATAGCTTATCTCTTCTGAATACTTATTACCTTTAGTAATATTATTTATGTTAAGTGTCTAGAGTTAAATTTATTTTGCTCTGTTGAGTTGTCCCTCTGCGATGGGTAAGAAAAAAAATTTTTTAACTCCAAACTGGTTATTGAGGATGGAACCAGAACAGGGGGTGGGGAAACTTGAGTAAAACTCATAATTGTGTGGAGCTTCTCTTCCACGTTTGATATTTGGTGAACTCAGACTAGTGCAAAGGAAACAGGCTTGGGCTGCCTGCGTGAGCCCACTGCGGGAGGGGCCAGGAGTTTTCCTGACCTTCTGATCCACAGACACACTGAGGCAGCAGAGGAGGGAAGACAGAGTCCGAGAAAGGCAAGCCGAGTTGGCGGGGGCTGGAGAGATTGGCAGTGTGACACTTGGCCTCCTCTGACTTTCAGTGGCACTTAGTGAGGCCCTAATCACATTTTGATGTGAACCAGAGTTATTTGTTTACTTATGTTAATATATGCAAAGCCCCAACAAGTGTCTCGCACTTAATAGGCACAAAACAAATACTAATTCCCTCCTGCCCTATAAGACAATGAGTTCTTGGGAGACATTTGTGCTGTTCAGTATAGGACATGAGAGCGTGGGCTTGGAGGCAGACAAGCCTGCTCACGGTCTTGAGTCGGCCTCTTGTTAGTGCTGTGACCTTGGGAAACATGCTTCATGCCACTCAACTCATTTTCTCACCTGTGTAATAGTTCCCATCTCCTTGGGCTGTTGAAAGGATTAAGTCAACGTACTCCCGCAATAATGGCGGACATTAATCAAGGGCTTATATTCACTGCGCCATTTTAGGTGATTTTAGTATGACTGTCTTATTTAGTTCCCTTAACTCTGGGCACCACACTGGCACCCCCATTTTGCAGAAGAGAAAAAAGCCCAGAGAAGTTGAGTAATGTGTCCAAGGTCACAAAGCCATTAAACAAGAGAATGGGGATTTGAACCGAGGAAGCTTAGCACTCTCTTTGGTGTCTGTACTTCTTTGTACATGGCTGGCACGTTGCCCATGGCCATCGCCTCATTATATGCATGTGACGACCCCCGGGTAAATGCTAGCTGAATGACCCCAACAGGAATGTCTTTCCGGGGCGCTGGGTGGAGGAGCAGCAGAGGTAGCAAAATCTCTTGTGGTGGAGAAAGAACGTGCTTGTTTAGAAGAAAGACGCATCATACGAGACTGACGTTCAATCCTTTGAAACAGAAGCTTTAAAACTCGAATTTAAATTACCTTGCGGAAGAAGGGTTGACGTGGTGCAGATTTCTGCTGCTCCCTGTTCCAATCAGCTGCTGAGCTGGGCCTCTGCCAGGTGGATGAGTCTTCTCCCATATGCGAGAGGGTGAAGCATGAGGGTGTTACCAGGAACTGAGACCTGGACAGGCTTGCAGGGCTGGGCACCCCTCCGAGTCACACCCAAGTGGTGGGTGCTTGCCAGCTTCTGGGCTAAGCCATGGCCCCTGAGAGGCTGGGCAAGGCAGCAGTTCTTTGCTTGCTGATTTTCTCGTTTCCCGGAGCAACAGGCTGGAGCAGACTGTGGTCACCCGTGGGAATGCTCCCCATGAGTCAGCCGGGCCTGCAGTGCCCCAGGGTGTGGCCATGGGGTCCCCTCACAGATGCCTTTTGTCACTGAGGATGTCACTGTGCCATCATGGGCTGAGAGCTGGAGCTGCAGGCCAGAAGCTGCCTGCTGGAGCCAGAGTAGGTCCCCAGAAAGGGTCGACTTCTAGGACTTTCCATTGGGCTGCTGCTGCTCGTATAAACTGTTTAAGATGGGGACATTTCAAGACTGTTATTGTATCTGAGCCTGACCCCCATAAAAGAGACTAGAGATCCTTATTCTAGAACCAACTCTGATGTGTTGTATTCATTGGGAAGATCGCTTTCTCTCTTCTAGGCCTTAGTGGCCTCATCTGGAAAATTAAAATAACCCCCGCCCTACCTGTATCCCTGGGTTATTCTGAGAACCAAATAACACAATAAATGTAAAAATGGTCACTGAATGGCAAGGTGTTGCCCGAAAGCCAGGAGCCGGCCCTGCCATGCAGCTGCCGTGTAACGGCCCTGGCTTCCTCTAGGCGTTCTCCTGTTTGAGGAGTCTCTGACCCGGGCCAGCTGTGGAGAGCTGGGGGTTGATTTCATCAAGAGAGATGGCTGGATTTCTGACCGGAGATGCCAGCGGGGGTCTCTGAAAGGAAGGGGCACCTTGGGCAGCCAGTGCTAGAGGCCATGGAGTCCAGTCATCCCTGCCCAATCTGGGAGTCTCCTTCCATTTCCATCCTTAGTGGATTAGGCTCTCATTTTATTGAGGGGGAAAGGAAGGTTTCCTTACTCTGTGTGTCTCAGTCTTCCCTGGTGCTTTTAACGAGCTCTTCTATTATGGGGACAATTGTTTGTGAGGGGCACATTCAGAGTGCAGGGTTCCTTGGGACGGTGAACCGTTGTACCTATAGAGAATGCAAGAGGAGCCATTGGCCCTGACTAGGTTCAAGTTCAGCACAGTAAGGACCACAGTGAGGTGGAAAGGGGAAAGGAGAGAAGAATGACACTAGCCCAATGGCACCTACACTGGGCCCAACCTCCTTCCCGTGGATTTTTGGCAGGAACAATGTAAACTGCAGCTGATTTTGGGGGTTGTGCTCTTATTCTTTGTGTGTTGACATCTAGCTGCTGTTACCCCAGAACAGGCTATGGAGGACTGCATGGCGGCAGACAGGAGTGAGGCCTGGTGCCCGGGAGCTTTGTGTTCAGTTTCAACCAGAGCATGGCCCAAGAACACTGGCCAAGAGAGTGACAGACTAGAGCTCACATCGCAGAAAGTAAAGGGATGTTTGGTTTGGCGCATGAGACTTGTCTTCATACTCCCGAGGACCTGACATAGAGAAAGAGAGAGGGAGCCAACTCTGTTAAGTCCCCAACTCTTCCTCCCCGCCCCTACCCTCCAGAGCAAAGATTCAGGTCATTATAAGAAAGAACTTTCTCTTAGTCAAGATACCTTAAAGTGGTGAAGCAGAAACTGGCCAGTCACATGAGGGAGCCCGTGGGGGTGATACAGAGACAGGATGGGAGCTGACTTCAGTCATCTCCCTCCAGGTCCTAGAGGCTGCGATCCCAAGGACTGATTGTGTAGAGTTACGACCCTGATCTACATGAGACCCCTCAGCAGTGCTCTTGGAGCTTTCTCCCTGATGAAAATATCCTTTAAGACTATTATGCTGGATCTTTCTTAAGAGCAATAAACCTCTGAGGTGCTGTAAAAGTCCACTGGCCTCTGGTTTCACTGGGAGAGGAGGATGGCCCACATTGGTCATTCTGGTTTCTGACTAGCCCCCCCTTTCATGTTTCTTGTTCCTCCTTTATTCTCCATGTGTTGCTCTTGGTATCAGAGTTTGTGTGGATTTGTTCATAACAATTACCCTCTGCCTTGAGAGGCATGTGGAATGTTTTAAGGATATTTTCACGAAGTCTTGGGCTGTATTTTTTATGGCTGGAAATTAACCAGAGAACTGCAAAAATACAGGCTTGATTACTCAGCTTTACATCTTGAGGATGAGTCCTTCCTGCCTCCTACTTCTGTGTTCTAGATCTTCATGCCATATGTACTTCTTGGACTGGATCGTTTTTCTCTGAGAGGAATTTGGGGCTCCTTGCAGCTCCGTATTTTTATTGTCAAGTCTTCTGATCCTTGTCTCGCCTCTCAGATCCTGTCATTCTCTTTGATTCTCTTCTTTCTCATTTCAGTCTTTGCCTCTCCCCACACCCCATATTTCTTCCATCTTAGAAATCCTTACTCCTTGAGCTGAAGGTAACTGCTCACCCCAGTGTTCACACCTGTTTCCCGTAAGGACTCATGGGGATCACGAATATTGGGTGGGGTTGAGGTGGGCGGACTTCCATTCCTTTTGAAATGGTGTTTGCCATTCAGACTCCTGTTCGTCTTGAGAAATGAACTCACAGGATAATAAACTCCAGAAACATCCTTTTGCTTGGTCATGGTTTTGGAGCCCTGAACCATTTTCATGTTTAATCACTTTGATCATTCCTTGCAGACTCTAACCTAAAAGACGTTTCTGGTGCCTTTCATTTTCAGATTTAAAATGCTAAAGCCTGAGGAAAACTGTTTGAATCTTGAACGTGACTCCACAGAGTTGTGTTTTTTGGTCTAAGACCCCACAGTAACTGGGCATGGACTCTGCAGCAAGTGTTGGGGTAGGCACCAAGGACGAGGGAACTGGTGTGATAGCTTCCTGCCATCAGTCACTCAGCATCTAGCCAAGGAGACTACCACTGGTGTGGTAAGAGCCAGACAAGCTGATATGGGTGCACAGAGGAGGAAGGCTTGAAATTTGCTCGGGTAGGGTTGATACGGGCTCTTCAGTTAAAAAGGTAAAAATCTCAGGTGGGTCTTCAAGTATATGAGTTAAACTCGGCTAGGAAGATAGCGCTGTTGTGGGCAAGGAACAGCAACAGGAGAAGCAAGGGGTTGTGAGAAGAATGGTACGTGTGGGGCTCGAGGAGAACCTGGGTGTGAGGAGATGGAATGGAGGGCATAGAAGTGACTGGAAGGGAGGAGGAGAGATTGGGGCATCTTCTTAGAGAGTTCTCATGACAGGCGCTATGTGATATTTGGACAATGAGGATAAGAATCATTGACCTTCGCCCCCTCCGCACCCCCATGACCTTTCTATAGGGATCTCCTGTCACCAAATCGCTGTGAGATATTCTAAAAGATCTGTGTGAATCTGTATGTTTCTGGCTGCAAAATGAAGGACAAACAGGAAGAGCGAGGGACCTGCCACAAGAGATGCCGTCGGAGGACTTTGTGCTAATCCAGGTGAGAACAGTTTGAGTTCCTGAAACCAGCAGCCTCTGCCTTCTGGGCCGTGTGTCAGCACTGCTCCGCCACGCCCAGTGACAAGTGCCGGAGCTGGTTTCCGGGCCACGGCTAGCGGGACGCTTAGCCCCTGCCATCCCCCCTCACCCCCTGACCGGAACTCAGCCTCTTGTTTGGAGTGGCCCTGACTGGAGCTGCGTCGCCCACCCTCTCTGGGGTGCTCCCCACAGGACACGCATGCCAGAGACATGGCCGGATGGAAGCCTCTGGCCCCCGGGGAGGAAATGCTTACAGGGAGACAGGGGTTCTCTGGGTCTCAGCCAAGTTTGGATCAGGCTCACCATCTCCTCAAGGTCAAATGCAGTCCTTGTTGTCTGCCTTGTTTTAGGAGATGGATTATGTGGGCTAGGATGACCTGCCTACGTTTCCCTGTACCCAAAGGCTTTGTGCTCATGGCGTGGGATGGCTTCAGACATGTTTCTGCAGGCCTTGTGGCTGTCCCTACATACGTTCTTGTATTACCTGACCCAGATGAACATCTGCCAGTGTCACCCTGAGGAGCTCTGGAAGCTCCGGTGTACTCTGCCAGCTTCCTTCTCCCAGAGAGGGCCTGGAATCTTAGCCCTGCCTCTACACTTGGCTTCTAAAGACTCAGAGCCATACTTGCCTGAATGTTCTAGTTAGTTCTGCAGACAAAAGATCTCACAGTGATCAAAAACCTTTGGGAAGACCCCAGGTTGAACAATGCTAGGTACCTTAATTTGCACAGAACTTCGCAAACTCTCTGATTTGCTAATATGGATATTGTGAGTCTCCCAGAGAGTGTGGGAGTAGGAATGGTCCATTTCCCACATTTAACTTACCCAAGGAGTTTCCTGATGGCCCACTCCTTGCCATTGGAGAGGGCTTTCCCCTGGGGAAAAGGAGCTCACCCAGGAGCCCAGCCTTGTCTGGAGTCCTATTCCAAGGGCAGCTAAACTTTATCTCCTAGACTTTGGGGAGTTCATAATTAGGGTCAGCGTTGTCCCAGTTTGCCTGGGGCAGTCCCAGCTTGTGTGGGTCATCCCAGTGTAATTCTAATAGACTCCCCCACTTTCATTCTCAGAAGTGTCTCGATTTGGGAAATAATTTATGTATCACCTTGACCATAGTCCACTGCAGACCCCAGAGCCCAGCCACCTGGCATTTTGGAGTCCAAAGGGGAGCTCACTGTCGGGCTTGGCCTCTGCCCCTATAACACAATCTCATGTCTACCTCTGACTCCCCACTAGCTTTCTGACAACCTCTGATACTTGCCAGTGGGTCCTGAATTGTTTCCCTTCTGTCCAGCCACTATATTCGGCCTTGCCTTCTCGGAAGCAGTCCTGCAAGGGGGCTGACAGCAATGAGTGCCCCTGAGAGAGGCAGACCTCTGTGTCAGGGTGCCCTCCACAGTGCACGCCTTCCGCAGTGGCATTACTGGACCTCCTTAGCCTGCGAACTCTTGCGCTCCATGTCTGCAGGTGTCTTGCTAAATTGTGTGTGTCATTCTTTCTCCTTCTCGTCTCCTCTTTATTCTTGCTACTGAAACAGCCAGGTTCCTGCTGTCAGATCCTCTGAAGGAATGTGAGTTAGAAAATATCAAGAAACCATTCTCATTTAGGGGGTGAAAGACATAAAAGGAAAAAGGCCAAGTGGGCAAAGCAGGAACCAAGTAGCTGATGAATTAGGGAGATTATAGGATTTCTTGAGAAAAATGAAAGAATTAGAAATTTTCTTGATTCTTTTGAAGGGGCAATGGATGGCCTATAGGATTTGATTTCAACTTTTGTTCACTTTTTTCTTTCTTTTGGTTAATTTTATTGACAGATTCATTTTCAAAATGTTAGCTGCTTGGCTTTCCAAGATTCCTTACGCTAGAGAACTCAGAGTGGAAAGATGACCGTTTCTTAAAGAAATGATTTCCTTTTTATTTAACAAAGTAAACACTGAGAAGCATCTTTAATATTTGCAAAAGGCTAAAAAAAAATGTCACCAGTTGGAGACACAAAAGGAGACTAGTCATCAGGGTTGGGGATCTCTCTTCTATTATGGGATGGTTTGGGATTTAGATCCTACATACCTGAGTTTTATCTGGTTGCAAATGTCCCAAACAATAGAGTTTCCACAGTCTCTTCATGGATATTTTGTTTAATGTTCTTAAAGATGTCTGGGACAGACTTTTGACACCCTTTTTCTCAAAAAAAAAAAAGAGTAAGTATTTTTTCTTTAAATATAATCCTTTTAAAAATCGCTCAAGTTACCAGAAACTAATATAACACTATATGTTAATTATACTTGAATTTTAAAAAAATTAATTAAAAAAATGATTTCAGTTATAGATCTTAAAAATTAACTGCTCTTTTTATGGATAAACATGTTGGCATCCCCACTCATTTCCCACAACCCCCAACCCCCCCAACTCAGCTGCACAGTTTTGCTTTGCCTTTTTTTGAGCATATGGAAGAAGTATTTTTTTCTCTTAATTCTTTTGAAAGTATTATTTTTGTCTTTAATACTGCCATCTAGGCTTCTTTTGTTTGTGTGTATTTATAGTAGTTTTTAATTGACATAAATACCATGATTTTCAGCTTATCTGCCTGTTGTAGAGTCTTCATGACCATTTTCTCTGGTCAACTCAAACCAAACTAAACACAAATCAAATCAGAGCCCACTCTAAAAATACAATAAAACCATCCTTGTGGTTCTCAGGAGATAACTAAAGTTATTTCTTCCCGTTTTTTTTTTTTTTTAAATATACCTATTCACCCATATATACATATGGCATGTACACATACATAAGTGTGTATATATCAGCATTTCACTTCAAATTTTACTTCAAAAGATGCTTCAGTCCTATTACGTAAATCTTGACTGAAAAAAATTAAAAAAAAAATTTGTACCTAGACATTCCTATCAAATATTCATTCTACAAGTTCTACCTTATTTTGTTGATTTTATTTTTAAGAGAGAAGGCCATTTAATTAAAAAAAAATTCTTTTCTTTCTTTTCTTCCCTGCTCCCTGCCCCCACCCCTGCGATTGTCTCCTAGGACCAGGAAGTTTATATGTCAACAGAAGCGGTAATCAGACCCCTGACCTTCTCTGGGCTTTCAACCCAGTGTTTCCACAGAGGGATTAACCCCAAATACCAACTTGCTCTCAGAGGCAAAATTGTTCCCGAGGCGGGCATCACCAAAGGGTTTTCACATTCACCCTGCAAATAAGGTCTTCTCAAAGGGAGGCTTAAACGCAGCCGCTGGAAAGCAAATTGCTGGGCAGGCTGGAGCCAGGAAGGATGCTCAGAAAGCTCTGGGCTTTCAAGGGCCTGGGCTGTCATCCTCTGCCTGCCCAGTGGTCATAACCTTCCAGATCCTCTGGTGCTATGGGAAAGGGCCCGGCCACCCAGCCCCCGAATAGTACATGGCCCCGTGAGTGCCTGAATGAGTGTGTGTGTGTTTGTGTGTGTGTGTGTGTGTGTGTACATGTCTGTGAGATTGTGCCCCCAATTTTGGATTTATATACAAGGAGTCCTGCAGATGGTGGCCTTGGGGCACCGAGGGAGGACACAGGCAGGGAGGGGCTCTGGGCGTGGGTGGGGAACAGGAGTTCCTTCTCAGGGGAGGCGAGAGCAAGAAGAGCCGGGCCTGTTGCGCAGAACCACAGCTGTGTGCCTACCCAGGGAAAGTTTGCAAGTCCTTCTGTTTTATTCTTCGCTGCAGGTCTAGGAATGTCCACTGAGGAGGGAACACTTTGAACCGGGCATCAAGCTCTGGGCCAGATTCCAAGTCTGCTCTAAAAACAGTCGGAGTTACCCCCGGTCCCCAACTTGCTGGGCAGGAGGGCTGAGAGAGTGGCTCCCCACTTCTGCGCCGTCCCCCATGTGGTCAGCAAGGCCCCGCGCTAAGCCAGGGCACCCACAAGGCCAGGCACTTTCCTGATGGTGGGACATCCTCTCTCCACCTAGACCCCCAACAATTTCTCCCCAGAGACACAAAGCATCTTTATTTTAAAGGCTCCACGTAGCATGTCCAGAAATTTCTCCTGTTATTAAGGAGGGGGTGGGGAGGGGGAAAGGGCCGATAAAGCTACTTACTTAATGGCTCCTAACAGCTGTGGAAAGTTTGATGCAGCAGGAGCACCCAGACAGAAAATTAAAAAACTAATAAAGTCCTCAGTGTGGGGGCGCTGGCATCAGGACAGCTTTACTTCTCCAGACACCTAATAAAGAGACATTCCGGGACACTCACTCATAAGGGGAGTCTGCAGGGGTCACGGAGAACAGTGGAAAGCTAGCCATGGAAACATAGCAGTCACTCACATCGCTGCGGGGAAGGTTCGTTGGCTTGTCCTCTTTTTCCCCCCTTTTCTCCATTTTGGAAAAATGACAGGGTGCTTAGGACAAAAAGGAAGACTAGAAAGAGAGAGAGAGAGAGAAAGAAAGAGAGAAGGAAAGAGAGAGAAAGAAGGAAGGAAGGAAGGAAAGGAAGGAAGGGAGGGAGGAAGGATAGAGAGAAAGGAAAAGAAAAGGAAAGAGAGAAAGAAAAGAAAAGACAGAAGAAAGGAAGGAAGGAGGGAAAGATAGAGGGAAGGAAGGAGGGAGGAAGGAAGAGGAAAAAGGAAAGAAAAGAGGAGGTCCATTCCAGGAGCCCTGGGTATACAAACCTCACTTTCATGAACAGAATGAGCATGAGGCTGATGGTCGTCATTTCAGGCATTAAAGGGACACCTTGGAGGGACACACTGACATGGGGAGGGAGGGGTTTGGATTCTGCAGGGAGCAGAGAAAGGGGCTTTGAGGAATTGAGGTTTATCCAGCTGGATTTTATGAAAATGTGGCCGATGTTTTCACCTGGTTTTTTCCCACTGCCATTACTTGGTCATTTTGGATCCAAGTTACTTGGGGTCTGCTAGGTTTTGGGGCTGTTGGTTGAGACTTTCAGTTTTAAGGGACATTTATGTTATTCTGTCTTCATTCCTAAGTTGGGCTGTGCATATTCGAAGAAAAAAGAAATGGTGAGTTTGGGCAAGCAAGCCATCAGTCAGTCGTGGAGCTAGTCCATAGAGCTGGTGGTACTGGGCTTCTCACACAGAGAGAAAGCTCCAGAGCATTCTTTGGAACAGAGCAGCCTGTTAAGGAGAGAGAGTAAAGTGAGATAAGTCAGAGAGAGAGAGATAAATACCGTATGATCTCACTTATATGTGGAGCCTTAAAAAAACTGAACTCATAGAAAACAAAGAACAGATTGGTGGTTGCCGGGCGGGGTGGTGGAGGGGGAAATGAGTGAAAAAAGAGAAAGAAAAATGGTGAAAAGAAAGAGTTGGTGCCATTTTCTGATCTGATACCGAGTTCAAGCTTTTGAGAAAGGCTTGGGTTGATTCTCACTGTCTGCCCAATATCCTGGCAGATCTGTGATCTGGAGACCAGCAGCCAGGCAGTTTCTGGGGACCCCCCTCTCCCCCCACCCCCAGCAGTGGCCACAACTGTGCAGTGTTACGTTTGCTTTAGGAGAATAGGTTCATGTTGTGCAAGTTTGTGAAATGGCTTTTGCACACAGGCCTGGAGCTAGTGCTCCTGCACATATCCCGAAGGCTCCCGGAGTGACAGAACAGGGCTGGAGAAAAGGGATCTGGGCCCAGTCCCAGCCGGCTCCACGCTACTCATGGGCCGAGGTTGCTCGAACAAATCAGTTGCCTCCTGTGTGTTTTGTTTTGTAGGGTAAAGGAGTGGGAAGGGACTTGTTTTGTAGGGTGTTTTGTTTTGTAGGGTCAAGGGGTAGGAAGGGACTTCTGAGGCCCCTTCCAGCTCCTACACGCTGTGATTCCATGAGCTTGGAAGGTTGGTCTCCTGGCTCTCCTGTGTCAGAAAGAATGTTTTTCTCCTGGCTTTTCATGTAATTGTGGCTTGGCAGAGACAGAGCGGCAGCCCTTGGGTGTGATGCAGGAGAGATTGGTGGTTATGTGAGTAAAATGAAATGTGGGCTTTCGAACTTCTTATGTCCAGAACTCTTTCTTGGTCTTTTCTGTTACTTGGGGAACTTTTCTTTAAAAAAAAAAAAAAAAAGGTTCTTCTCCTATGAGGATGGTGTCACATTTCAGAAAAGAGAAATGCTGCCATGAGGGTAGGCATGGGCTGGCTTCTAGTGGGTAAATCTCCCAAGGAGGCCTGGGAAGCTCTGATTTATTCTGGAAGGATCCAGACCAGGGCTATTCGCATTTCAAAGTGCGTCAGGAGTGCTGGAGGGTCTTGCTAACTCCAGATTCTGGTTTAGTAAGTGTGGAGTAGGAGATGGATCTCTGCATTCCCAGTGAGTTTTCTGGAGCCACTACTGCTATTTCTGGCCCTGTCAGGCTACCCCTTAGACCTTCCCAGAGCCTCTCTGGAGACCCCAGATCTCACGGGCCGGGAACACCGCAATCAGGCCCTTCATATTGGCGCCCATCTGGCATTTTGGTTTAGCTGAAGCCCAGAATAAACCCGCAAGGTCAATAGTTAACACAGAGAGTCCTGTCCCTCTGGAAGTTCACTCTGCCACGCTGGCTGAGAAGCAGTCTTTCTGTAGGTTTTCCCTTCTGCCTGTGTTTTTCTCTGTCTCTCTCCGTCTCCAGCATTAGGAGAAGAAAAGTTGGACAGTGGGGTGAGGAAGCACAACGTATTAGTCAGAAAGCTACAGTACAGAATTAAATGAGCCCCATACTCTGGCTCATTAACATTAAATTACTTAGCAAGTCTAGAACCCGTGTTTCAGCTAAATAAAGAAATGTAAATCATTTAATACACCTTTCTTAATTGAGCTGCACGCCAGGGGCACTTTCCTAGTGGCATTATGGCACCAATTACCTCATTAGGAGAGAAGAGCTGCTTTTATGACAGTTTTTAGAGATTAAAATGGCAGAAGGATGTCCTTCAGGAGGACTCATTTCGAGCTGAGTTGAGCTGAGCGGCGAGTGGGGGGCCAAGAAGGGCACGGGAGGGCCTGGGGACTGAAGGCGGGTGGATGACTCCTGTCTGGTCTTCCCCCGGGCTTGGGGACAAGATCTGGATTCACTTTTCATGTGTTTGTTGCTCAAGGATATAGAACCAGAGGCTCCCCTACTTGACTCCAAGTGAGATTTCACTGGGGGGGCTTTTGAGGAACTCACGTTCCAGGACCTTGAGATTCTGATTCAGGAAGTCTGGCTGGGTTCCAGCCAAACCATATTTGTAGTAAGGTCCCCGGGCAGGGGACTGGCAGATGCTATCTCTTCCATAGAAATTATAAGGAGGGTCCTAGGGGCTTCCCCCCAACCCCAGTTGAGCATATGCTGTTCCTCCATCATCTGGGGTTTTCATCTTGCCAAAAAACAGATAAGATTTGCACGGGTTTGCTTCTTCGGACACAATGCAGCCAATTTTTTCATTTTGTCCTCTTTGTGGGTCTGGCATGCTTGGGTTGGTGTGTATGGCTGAGTGGCGGGGCAAACTGGGTTTGACAACTAGTTCGGATGCTTACTGACTGCGTGACATCAGGTAGGTCCTTATGCCCTTGGGGCTATGGTTTCTTCAGCCCCAGCTTGCTAAGGGTCAGGTGGGAATTGTAAATTGTGTGGACATGCTATTGATCAAGATGCCGACTGTCTTTTGGAAACTTGGTCCTCTTCTCTGTGAAAGGAGAATGTGGCCCTCAAATATGAATCAGTGAGTCTAGGTAGCAAGTGGGTTTCTCTTTCTGGCGGCTTTACATGTTTTCCTTCCCTGTGGTAACAAGAACTTGAATGTCCAGATTTTTATGTAAATATTGAATTTATAGCAATGGTTTTGTAGAGTGTTCCCGTTTCCTGGGTTGATGATTAATGTGGTTTTCTCAGAGTGTGTTGTGTCTTCTCTTTCTAGGCTTGTTAATGCATGAAGACTAAATGCTGTTTCTGCTTTTCCCTCTATTGAGATGTAGAAGAAGGAGAAGATGAATTTTGTGTTACCCCACAAAGGCAGAAGAAACACCAGCCGCTGACAGAGATATAGTGGGGCAAAACTGGGCTTCAAAATAGAAATTTCCTAGTAATTAGAACCACTTTCCTGATCCAAAACCTTTGTTAGCTTTATATTGCCTATGATGTCATGCACAGAATTCTCTGCCTGGCTTCCCATGTCTCTATCATCTGGCTTTCATGGGCTTTGCTAATCCAAAATCCTCTCTGCCAGAACCTTTTTTTTTTTTTTTTAAGATTTTATTTATTTATTTGACAGAGAGAGATAGAGAGATCACAAGTAGGCAGAGAGGCAGGCAGAGAGAGAGAGGGAAGCAGGCTCCATGCTGAGCAGAAAGCCTGATGTGGGGCTTGATCCCAGTACCCTGAGATCATGACCTGAGCTGAAGGCAGAGGCTTAACCCACTGAGCCACCCGGGCGCCCCTCTGCCATTAACTTGAATGGTGTGGTTTTAACTGACATTGGTGATGGTCACTCTCCAATCCACATTTCCAACCCAGATCCTGTTCTACATTTCCAACAGCCTCCAAAAGTATCTCCAGTGGGCTATCTTGTCATTACTGCAAATTCAGAATGTCCTCATGTCCATCTATCAACTTTCCCTTTACCTTTCTCCTCTTCCCATCTCTGTCATTTCTGTTTCTGGAAGCAGGATCTAGACCTAGGGAACCAAAACTGGCTTGGAAGACCTTGAACTGGCTCATTCTATCATCTGATCTTTTACTAGGACCCATTGCTTTGAAATAGCTCAGAGTTTAACAGTTACAAGAAATCTTTTCCAGTTCTTATAGCCCATACCATTGCTTCTTCCTCTAAATCAACAATGGAAACCTCTCTAGACTTTATAGCTTTTGAGTCTTGCTGGATCCCCCATGTAGAGAGTGGTTTGTTGGCAGCACATATGCAGATGGGGCTTGTAGACAACATAGGTCAAGTGTAAATGCACATATGTAATGCCAAAGAAACTTGCATGTGGTATGCTTTCTTTAAGAAAATGTAGCTTCTAGACTGAGCAAAGTTATTGTCCTGATCAACTCTATACTGATTGAAACATACCTGGGTGCTTCCTAACTTACTGTTATATTATTGTATGCATATTACCTTTCCGAGCTATCAAAGACACAGTCTTAAAGCTTCCCGTTATTGTTACATTTCTATTAATTTTCCTCTGAATGTCTAAGAATTCTTACTTTATTTATTTTTATTGTATATTATTGTGGCATATAAAAGTTCATGCCATTTATGTTTTCTTTGTGAGTTGCTCACTTTGTCAGGATTTATCTAAATTTCACTTAAGCTTTATCATTTAAGTTCTACTTGGATGGAAAACATTGTGATCCTGATTTCTTTACAGATTGTGTGTTTACGTATGTGCTATATTTGCTAATTCATCTTCCCTTATTTTGGTACTTTTCTTTCTTTGTTCTAGGTGCTGTCTTGGGAAAGCATGTTAGCAGGTTTAGTTTTTCAAATACAGGAGTTTAAGCCATTTATATTTATTGTCATGGTTACTATGTTAGTTTTCACTTTTGTCAAGTCACTTATGCTTCTGTTTTTTTAAATTAGTTTGTGTTCTTTGCTTATTTTTTTTTTCTTTTTTGTTTTTCTTCTTTCTTTTTCCTGTTAGTGATATGGAATGTACAGGTCCTGTTTTTAAATTCTATTTGAATTGCCTTGATAATTTAAAACATATGTATAGGATCCTATACTTTTCTAGTTACTGATTCTAAAAAATGCTATCAACTGCCTTCTATGTAAGGTTAAGAAACAAACACACTGTTATTTCCCCCATTCTGCCCTATTTCACTCAGTTCCCTATTTTATTTATGTAATCTGGGATTTTAGACCCAATTATTACTTTTTATTCCAACATACTGTTTTATAAAAATTTTCAAACTACAGAAAAGTTGGAAGATTCTACAGTGAACACTCATATAGCCAGCATCTCATTTCCACTATTACCATTCTACTTTGCTTGCTTTATCATGTATCTATCCGTTCAACCCCCCTTTTAAAAAAAAAAATGCATTTTGAAGTAAAGTGAAGATGTCAGAGTATTTTCCCCTAAATACTTCAGCACAAATATCATTAACCAGAGTTTAATAATTGTTTACAGTTTTTCCCCCCTTTGAGGTAAAATTTACAAACAACGAAAGGCATAAAACATAAGTGTATATTCATTGAATTTTGATGACTGTATACCTATTTTATTGTGTAATTATTTTTTAACATTTTTTCTTTTTCAGTAATTATTGTTTGGATTTAAAAACTCATTTTCAGTAATACTTTAAAAATTACTTAGGTGGTATATTTAATTGCTTTTAGAGATCACCTTGAGGGGTCTATTTCACCAAAACTTCTCCATTCTTACTTTAATTTATTTCTCAATTGGTGAGAGTATAATTTAAGTACTTTTTTTCAGAAGACATGTGAGGGATGTACTTTTTAGGAGTCTTTGAGTAGCTGAAAATATTCCTATTTTTTTTTAGACATGAATGACAACTTGGATGAGTTCAGAATTCTTGACTAGCAACTTTTACACTCAAAACTATAGGTGTGTCACTATTATCATCTGATGGCTGTTATAGGACTGAGGCTAGCCTGCATTTTTTTTTCCCCCTGACTGGATAATGTGAAATTCTTCTATTGTTCTTGAACTTAAATGTATCTTGTAGTTGAAGTCTTTGAGGTAATTTTTCTGGGTACTCTGAGATCTTTTGATCTGCAAATATGCATGTTTTATTCAGTTATGGCAGAGGTTGGTAGTGGTTCCCCCAATCCATATTTTCCTTCTTACTAACATAATTCTTGATTTTCATATGGGCACATGGCTGCTTGGAATAAAAATTGTATGTCCCAGACTCTTTTAAGTTTGGTGTTGCATTTCTGTCACAGAAGACTGATGGATCCTTATGGATACATGAGTTCAGGAAAGTTTTCTTCTTCATACTTTTATTTTGTTTGTTTTATTTATTCTGCTTTCTCTCTCTCTCTTTCTCTCTCTCTTTCTTTAGGAACATCTCTGATCTATGATTTCTGTATTATATGTTCTTTAAGTACAACATTTTTTTCTTTCATTATTTCAATCATTTTGTCTTTTTCCTCCTCATTCCATGGCAGTTTTTCAAATTTCTTTACTGTGTCAACGATTTTGACTTTTTGCCATGCCCATTCTATTCTTTATGACGTTTTAAGATTTTTCTATTTTTAAAAAGATTTTATTTATTTATTTGAGAGAGACAGAGATAGCAAGAGAGCAGAGAGGTAGAAGCAGGGAGAAGCAGGCTCCCTGCTGAGCAGGGAGTCCAACAAGGGGCTCCATCCCAGAACCCTAGAATCATGACCTGAGCCGAAGGCAGATATTTAACCAACAGAGCCACCCAGGTGCCCCTTCTTTATTGGTTTTAATGAAAATTTTAATTAGCTATGGCTTTTTGAGTGTCTTTTATGCTCTTGTAAATTTTGCCTCCTCTGAGCCAGCACCCTTGTCATTGCTGCCTCTGCCCCTTAAACATTGATAATTGCAAGGGGGCCAGTCAGGTTTGGTGGGGCTCTCATAGTCTCCCTGCCATTTACTTCCTGTAAGCACTGATGTTTTGCAGGAAGTGGAATGGTGAGATGCCCCTCAGTGTTTTTTTAACCTGGTCCCATCTGCACCATGTTGGACAGGATGACACCACATTTTCTATCATGCAAAAGCCATATTGTCCTGTACTTGTCCTTCCTTTCCCTAAAGCTTTTCTTTTTTATTCTTCTCTGGGTATTTCCGTGGGGACTTTGTATAGAAGAAGTTTAACATTTAACTCTGATGCTTTTTTATTCAGGAGTCTGTAAAAGACATCTTCTAGAGTTTATCATATTGTGGGAGTGTCTATTATATTCTATAAATTTGTTTAAAACAGTCCTTGTCTTTGTGGCAGAGGGGTAGAGATGGAAGAGCACAGGACTTAGAGTCCTGTGTATGTGTGGGCACTGACTCAAATTACCTATAAACCTATCGTCCTGCTCATATGTTCTTCAGTCTACTCATCTCTGCAGTGAGATTTGATTGAATGAGATCAAGTATTTAAAAGCATTTTTAAGTTCTTAAAAGCTCAAAAAAAATTGCAGTCATTCTTTTGGTGTTCTTTCTCTTTTTGCAACTCATAGGCAGGGCCCATGGTACAGAAGATATTCAATAAGTCCTTATTGGTTAGTTATGGGAAAGAATATCCAGAAAATGCTGATGAATGCCTAGGGAGATAGACAAGAGTGACAGGGTAATTGAATATATTATTCTGCCTTTTTTGATATTTATGTTTATAAACTTTCTTTCAACCTATGTTATTTTCTGCCTAGAAAGTGCCAGATTTTAGCAACCACTTTCATATTTTCTCTCTGATCCCCCCTTCTAACCCTCACTGTCCATGCCCCTAACACTCAGAATTTATTATAAAAAGGTGTTCTTTAAGGATTAAAAAAAATAAATTATCTACAAAAAAAAAAAAAGTAATTATCTACAGCTCAGTATCACTTTTAAAGTTGTCCCTTGATACTTTCTGGAGGCTGTAAAATAGATTTAATTTCCAAACATTCTTGGAAGTCATCCAGTAAATGCAGGCAGGGAGGGAATGGCCAGAGTACAGAGTGCTAGGAGATCGCACCGTGAGTTGGCCAGTATCATTTATTATAGGCAATCCAGCAGGTGCGTAAATAACTCCTACTGGGAGGTTTTCCGCTCAGCTTCCCAAAATGGCTCCATTTCAATATCCAGCAGTGATGCTGTAGTCTCAGAATTGGATTAGCTAAGCACTGGGCAAGGTAAAATCTACTAGAATGATCCAAAGGAAAGGTTTGCTCCTCCATTAACAGCATTAGTATGAAATAGGCTTTTGTCCATTAAAAATGGTAGGATTCATCAGCTAATTGAAAAACACTGTTGTTTGAGTTCTTTGAAATGTACAGGTATACATTTCATGTTATGTTGTTCCATCCTGTATGTGTGGTTTTTGAGCATTTACTAAGTGTAAGACCCTGTACTGGCTGCTATGGAGGATAGAGATGAGTGAGACTACACCTTGGCTTTGGGAGTTCACACATTGCCTGGGAAACAGAGGCATACGTATCATCTTATCACAGGACAGATTGAGAAATCAGAAATGCAAGCAAAATGCTGGTGGGTTAGAGAGAAAAACTTGGAGGTGCCTCTTGGATAGGAAAAGAATTCAAAGTAGGCATTCTTGCATCTATTTATTACACAATCATTGAATGCCAAGTTGGTTTCATGAACTATACCATGCACACATAAAAGGTCAGTTTTAGTTGTTTAATCATTTACAAAGAATAAAGTTCAACAGGCAGAAAAGGGAAGGGAGGGCATTATAGAGGGCAGAAGCGAGTTGAGGCCTTGAAGCTATATGGCAAGCCCAAGAAAGGGGAGGTTTTGAGGTGGCTCTGAGCCAGGATAAGGGTATGGGAGTGGGGGAGATGAAGTGAAGGTAAGGCTGGAAGATAGATCAGAACAAAACAGTAGACAGCTCTGAATGCCTAGTAAAGGAACAATGAGTTTTACTTTTAAATCACATTTGTATAAATTGAGTCCTTCTAAGTTTATCAGGACTCTTTCCTTTTAGGTGTAGCAGTTGGAAGCCCACTGGCTTGGAATCAGACCAAAATTTGATTTTGAGCTAAGTCATTTATCAGCTGAATAACTTTGGACAAGTCACTTAACCTTTCATCTGTGAAAATGGGGTTTGTTCAGATTAAGTGAGAAGAGACAGGTGAAGGCACCAAGGACGTTGCCCATCTTGAGTAGGTACTCAACACAGGTTAGCTTCTTCTTCCCTCCCTACCTTTCCCTCTTCTCTTTCCCTCTTCCCAGAGGAGGGCTTTGATGAAGAATACCTTTCATTAATATCATTGAATTTCCAACTTGGTTACTAAGTTTTTCTCAACTTTATTCCAGTGGTTCTCAAACCTGAGTGAGCATCAGAATCCTTTCGAGGGCTTGTTAATGAACATTTTATTGGGCCCCATTCCAGAATTTCTGACTCAGCAGTTCTGGGGTGAAGCCAGACACTTTTCTATTCTTTTCTTTTCTTTTCCTTTCTTTTTTCCTTTTTTTTGGGAGAGAGAGCACACGCATGTGTGAGCAGGGGTTGGAGGTGGGGCAAGAGGGAGAGGGAGAGAATCCTAAGCAGACTCCATGTTGAGCACAGAGCCCAACATGGGGCTCCATCCCATGACCCTGATTTCATGACCTGAGCCGAAGTCAAGGGTTGGATACTCAACCAACTGAGCCCCCCTCCAGATGCCCCCAGACAGTTTGCCTTTCTAACAAGTTCCCAGATACTGCTAAGGCTGTCAATGTAGGGATCACACTCTGAGGAGCTCAGCTCTATCATGTTTTACCATGAGACCCTATTGGTTGCTCACCCATCTGCCATCCTTCTTGCCTGCTGAATTGATCTGGTAGCACAGAAAGATCTTTGCTTTGTCTCTACCTCAGCGCCAGGTGATGTGTAATGATGGGTCTACGTCAGTCATGGCAATCCAACTCCCCATCTCAACTGATCAATTTGAAGGTGGGTGGGTGGCTGACGGTGTCTAAAGAGATGTGAAGATGAATTGGCTGAGAAAGACTCACAAGGAGAAAGGCTTCTGCCCCCTGTCCGTTCCTGAATGTGTACATGTTGCAGAAACCACGGTAGTCATCTTGTGACCAAGAGATGACAAGCATGAGGAAGAGAACCAACATGGCAAGGATGTTAGGACAGAAATACAGGAAGAACCTGGATCTCCTAAGGCATCGTTGAGGTTTACACCTTGAACTGCCTACCTCCACTTGTTCTTATGTGAGAAAAATAAGCTCTTGTTTATCGAAAACACTGTAATCCATTTGTTGTTACTTGCAACCAAACACACTCTTAACTGATATAGCCTACTACAGTTCTGTGATGTTTGGTGGCATATTGACCCCATGTTATGAAGACCCTGAGGCTCAGGAAAATGAAGGTGACCTATAGTGGTGGAGCTTAGATTTCAACTCAAGTTTCCTGCTTATAAGTCTGTGGCATTCTCCAATGACCTTTAGTTTCACCCTTCTAATTAAACCTTCCTACCAATCTATATCTTCTTCTGTCTTCCCTTCTATTAAGGAAGAAGGATTTGATAAGTCCCTATCTGTTCTGAGCTTTCCTTGTACCTCTGCTATCAGCCACCTGGCTTCTGAATGTCATTATTAATTATTTAAGTGATTAATTCTGCCCATACTATCCGAGCAGAGTTCATCTGGCTTGGCACCCACTCAAAGTTTGGCACTTTGGAGCAGGTAGAGATTAATAAGCTCGGGACTCTGTCAGAAGAGTCTCATGGTATGGAAATAAAACATGCCCAGATCGGTCAACTATAACACAGCAGTCAAATGATATACGTCTTATAGGAAAAGAGCAGACAGGAGACCAAAGGTGAGAGCGAGGACTTCTAGCAGGAGAATCACAGAAGGCTTCATGGTGGGGGGTAGCCTATGCACTGGATTGTTAAAGATCCTGTGGGATTTGGGGACTTCAATGGAATCAGAGACCATGGGATAAAACATGGAGGAAACTCTCTTAACTCTGTGTTTGAGAGGCCAACAAACCCACCTATAAGATGGGGATGATACTTATTTGCTGAGTCAAAGCCTGTGATGACAATGTGAGAGGCCCCCAGCACTAGGATTTGTCTGGAATAGCTCTCCCAACAAAGAGCTCACTTGTGGAGGCTTGACAGTCTTTGGTGTAGAGGTTTGGGTGAAATGGTTTGCACCTTTGCTGGAAAGGGATTGAGCCGTATCCTCCCGAGGGATGGAGAAAATCCGAGTTATCTGGCCCTGGGGAGAGTGGCTATGGATTCCCTGCTCAGAAAGCTGGTGGGATGTGTTTATATATAATGCTGTTTCTTTGGTGACAGCACAAAGGAGACAGTAGGAGGAGTAGGAGGGGGTGGGGATCAGACAGCAATAGCGCTCAATACTTGAAACCAGCCCCTTCCACTCGTCCAAATGTACGACGTGCTCCCCACCCCAAGTTACAAGCAGCTGAATTGAATTAAAAAACAGTCCCTCCTTTGCTGCGACCTGGCCTGCCAAATTCTCAGCTGGCTTGAGTTTTTATAGCTCCGTTATAAACCCCAAAAAGTGAGGCATATAATGGAAACATTGACATAACTCGAACTCCTAGGAGTGGCTTGTGCCACTCTAATTATCCTTACGTTTCATTGGCTTTCTTGGTTCTCCCCTTGCTGCAGCCGTTCTGCCGAGCTGTCCAGGGGGCTGGAGGTTTTGAAGCTAGGGTTTGCTGGGGGAATAATGAGATAGTGTCTGCTGGTGGGAAGCCCCCTGTTCCATACATACTAGCCCCTCCCTTTTCCCTTCCTTCCCTTGTTCTGCCCCTGCACCACCTCCTCCAACATCCCCCCCCCCCCAAAAAAAAGGCAGAACAGGGCAAGGGGGTTTAAAAATTAATGAGTTCAAATACAGACTTGCCTTATTCCGGTCCCGCTGCGTAACCAGGGCGATTCTGACCAGCATTCTAGACGCTGACATCAGCTCCACACCCCGGTACAATGCTGCTCTGTTTGATCTCAGAAACAGATCAGGCTCCTGGGCTTTATACATCCTGCTTCCTCCCTATGTAGCCTCATTTTATTACCCACCGGGAGAGCTCATCTCAACTGCTCTCCCCCAGGGCAACCCATACCAGAGGATCAGGCACTGCAGCTGACTCCTCTTTCTCCAGCTGGACACTTGGATCCAGTTTTCCTGGTGCTCTTGGAGGATCCCCACCCCACAGGCGCTGACAGTTAGTGGAGGATGAGGGTGATAGTGATTTCACCACTCACTATTTGCATGGCACTTCATGATTTTACACGCACATCCACGCTCTTGTCACCGTGGCCCAGGACCACCCCGCAGGGATGCGGTCTCCTCATTTCATAGATGAGTCTGGGAGAGCTGGTGAGTTGCAAAACCAAGAATGGATCACGAACGAGGTCCTTGACACCTAGCGCAGGGCTCATTCCACGGACTCGGTGCCTAGACCTCTTGGTTCAGCACCACGCAAGATAGATTTAGTGTCTGTTGGTGAACAGAACTAGAAGAAAGCTCCACAGACCCTCTTTCTGTTAGGCTAAAGGAGAGGAGGCAGTGACAAGCCCTCTGTAGGCTCTCCAGAAGTGTATTGTGGGGTTCTTCCTCCAACCCAGCCCACCCCTTCTGCAAAATGCTGCTTCCTCCTTAGCTGGCCCAAGAATATTTATTTCCTGGGAGGACCAGGCAGACCTCTTGCTTAGGGTGGTTCTAGAAGGACCAAGGTGTTATAAGCAGTTCCCTAATGAGATTTCAGGAGAGGCTGCTAACATAATGGCAAAGCTCTGCAGAAATAAAACATGAAATGTGAGCCTTGTTCTGGGTAGAGCTCCGTTCTGCAGTTTGGGGGGCGTCTAACAGGGTAAATGTTCAAATGTAAACTAAACAGGGAAGAAGCACCTGTATTTGTTTCCTGGCGCCGTCGTACAAAACACCACAGACCACATGCTTAACCAACAGAGATGCATTCTCCCACAGTTCTCGAGGCTAGCAGTTTGAAATCCGGGTGTCTGCAGGGCCACCCTCCCTCTGACTTGGGGGAGAATCCTTCCTTGCCTCTTCCTCGATACTGGCGGCGACCGGCCTTCCTTGGCTTGAGCCACATCCCTCCAATCCCTGCTTCCACCTCTGTCCTCGCATGGTGTCCTCCTCTTCTTAGAAAGACTTTGAGTGGTCTTAAGAATCCCCTATGCTTGTTTGGATTTGTCCACGTGTGTCCATACACATCCTAATTCGATCTGCATAGCAACCTTGCAAATAGCAAAGATTCCTGAGAAATGGAAATGAGGAGAGGGGATGCTGTCTGTTCAACGTGGCCAGGCTCTGGGGCCATCACTGGCTCTCTTCTGTAAACTCTGCTCACCTGTTCCCATGAACGGCCTCAAAGAAGTTAACTAACCCATCGACGACCCCAGCTGACTTGCTGTTTCCAAAGCCCCCATTCATTCCACTCCTACTTGTCTCTGGTGGACTTTAAACATAGACCTCACCCTAATCTCTGGCCAGGGTACCGGGAAGCAAGGCCATTGAGGCTGCCCCCCCCCGCCCCCCGCCAAGCCTTGGGAGCTCGGAAGCACAGCCTTGAGGTCCCCACTGTGGGTCTCGTGCTCTGCTCTCCAGTCATGCTTCAGCAGCTGCTGACAGCCTGGCTCCCTTTCAAGTTGCTTCAACTCATGTTTATTATCGTCCTCCATCATTTCTAACTGTCTTGTGTCCCTTTCTTTTGCAGAGTACATAAACTCAGCGTGTTTAGTTTTTGAAATAGATTTGCTGTGCAGTCTCCTGGTACTTCAGTGGCTTAAAACGTATTGTTTTGTGGGTCTCTCCGCCAACCACAGTGCTCACTATTGGGAGAAGCAGGACACCAGGGGGACTGATGTTTACTCCACTTTAGGAGGTTTTAAGGCATTCTTGAGACCACACAGATTATAAATATTCTGTCTCATTGTCCCGAAGATACTAAAATATTTCAGAAATGACCGTGTTTCAACATCTAAGCTACGTATTTCAGACTGCCTCTTGTCCCCAGAAAGGACTTCCATAAACAGCCTTCCAGAGGCCACTGTAACATTTCTGAAATGGGAACAACACAGTCACTCAAATGCTATAGCCCCCCCCCCCCAACTCCCTCCACCTCGCCTGGGACTGGACCTGGACACGCGATGCTGTTTTCTGCCAGGGCTCTGATTTATGAGATGCTATATGAGTTCTGCTTTGAGTCTATGTGGCTGGCTGCCCTCGGTGCATACAGCTTGCTGGTCTTTTTTTCCCACCTGATCAGACAGATTACATTTATATTGTATATTTATTGTTTAGGTATACAGGCAATGCTTCCTTGGCACAGCGTGAATTAACTGAGACACGGAGCCGTGACGCTAGAACCGTGTCTTCCCTCCGCACGGAGCCGTGGTGACTGCAGAGTGAGAACACAGCTCTGTGCAGAACAAGGACGATCTGATCTGTAGCTTCTTTTCAATAAAGCCCAGGTAAAGAATGTCACAACAGCAGTTCTCATTTCTGAAGCAAATAGTGAGTGCCGGCTGGGTGCATGGCCCCGTGCTTCGCTCTGTCCTGAAACACAACAGACACAGCCCCCACACTTGAGCAAAATGGTAGGAAAGCTCAGATTATGGACGGAAATGACAGAACAGAGACAGGGAGGCCGAAGGTCCCAGGAGACTGGTGCTGCAGGAACTGGGAAGGGGTGTGGTCATTTTGTACAGGGGGCGGGCAGGAAAATCAGAGAAGGCATGTGGAGGAGTTAAAGTTTGAACTGAGCCTCCGGCAGAGAAGAGTGGATTTGGGAAATACAGAAGAGGGAAATGGGGGGCAGGCCTTCCAAGCTGAGCCAATAATCTGAGCAAAAGCACAGGGGTGAGAAAACTTGAACCTTCGAACTGGGGAGTTAAGAATGATGATGGAGGGTGACCTTGATGAAGGAGGGAATCTCTGCTTCTCGAGTCCACACATTAAAGGTGGGTGATCATAAACAGTCACATGTTACGGATCCCACAGTGCTGTCACCTTCATGGCCTTGCTTGAAGCCCAGAACCTGGATGTCCCCATTTTATAGAGGAAGAAGCAGGAAAGTAGAAGTCGGAAGGCAAAGACTTGACCAAGCCTCCACAACTGGGAAGACACCAAGCCAGGAGAACACAGGCTTCCTGAGGCCCAGCCCACTCCTTTTCTGATTGGGTCACACTGAGAAGTTGGTGCTCTCGACGGTTGTCTTGGGTCTGCGGTAACCTGTCCGGTTTCACCCCATTTTGTTCACGAAAATACTAATCATTTTCGCTAATCTCTCCCTGAGGAAACAGCCAACCTCGGCAGGTCTAATGGCTTTAAGTTTTGTCGCTCGCTTGTTTCCTCCAGTCTTAGTTTTACTTTGAAGATTAGTGTGATTAGATTTTAGAAAGCCGTTCCCCACAGGATAGTTTCAATTGTTAAAATAAATAAATAAATAACACTCCCACTAAAGGGGGTTTTCACTCTGGCGCCAAGCCGTCTTCCATTTTGGGTGGATTTTCCCTTTGTTTAGCCAGTAATTACTGCGGGCCTGCCGTCCTGGGCTCCTCCAGACCAGGGCCGATGGGTCCCCTGAAGAATACTGGCTCCACGTCTGGACTCTTCTGTCCCCTCAGGTTTACCACCAGCGTCACAAAGAAGCCTCTCCATCAGTCGCTTTCTGACAGATCGGCACAGATTAAATCCCAGTCAGGGTATCTGAGGGGGGCAAGAGGGGGCTGTCGGGAGGCCCACCCTGTGGGTCTGAAGACTTTGACCGAATAAACACAGTCTGGAAGGGCGGGGGAGCTTGAAAGTAAAACTGTAAATGATCCCATCTGTGATTCTTGGCTGATTATTCCTCTCGGGCGGACCGAAGAGGAGGGGACCAGAAGACAGCGTCTCTCTTTGCTTTAAACAAAATATCGTTACACTTCTAGCATCTTCCTAGTTTGGGGTATTTTCCAAGTGAAAGTTCATTAGGGAGACACGAAAGCACGTTTTGCTAATATCCATCAAAGAGAGGGGCTCAGTTTCAAAGCCCAGAAGAAATACAATAGTGTTGAAGCAAACTACATGAAAAGCTCTTGTGGCCCAGAGAAGCGAGAGAGAAGCAGAGACTGGTGACTTGGGTTTTTTTGTGTGCTTGGGGCTTTTTTTTTTTTTTTTAAAGCCAAACTTTATTTGGGACAAAATAAGCGAGTCTCAGGAAAATTAGTATCTCCTGGACTGTCTCATATTTATGTGGGGCAGGCTGAACTAAACATTCTGGAATGTTTGTAAATGTTTGGGTTTCCTTTTCCCTATTTTCTCCTGTTGGCACCAAACCTGGAGGACTCCGAAGTCCTCAGACACGGTTCTTACCCACGGTGATGACTATTATTAACACGTATTGATCTAGAGGATATACAGAAACAGGATTAAGTGCAGATCCGGAGCCCAAGGATTAGGTCTGGCTGCTGAGTAGAATGTAAACAGGGGACGTCTGAGCAGTGGGCAGCAGGAGTGGCTTGTTAGAGGTCTGGCTGGGGAACAGGGTGGCTTTGTGTCTGTCCTCGGGCCACGGCCTGGGCCCGGATGCTGGTGCACATTTGCCAGGCTGCCTGGCCCGGTCATCAGTCTGAAGAGGGTTTGAAGAATGTCTCTTCCCTGGGCTGTCTAGGATGACATGTCCCTCCGCAAGGAGCCCTCATTCAGTCCAGGTAAGAGGATACTCTCTGCTGCTGTGCTTTTTGCTGAGGAAATCCCAGCTGATCTCCAGAATGCTCCTTTGGGGGACAGTTCTCCACTTTGGAAAGACTTGTCTCCCCTGGCTGCCATGGGAACAGGGCATGAGGTACTATGAAGCTCCCCCCAACACTTCTTTCAAAATCAGGCTTTGAATGGACACAAATGAGGAACTCTGACTCCTCAGGAAAAACCCACCATAAGAATTCAGGCAGCAGTCCCGGGTGACCTTGAATGAGTTCCCAGCAGGGAGACTGGGACTATGGAGTCAGCCATCCAATGGACCTGGTTTCAGCCCTTTGTGAGGCCCAACCAGAGGCAGATCTGGTCAGTGTGAGTTCCCAGGTTCAAGGTTTCATTCAGAGTCATTTCAGTCAAGATTCTCACCAAGCGCCGTTGATCTCATCAGAAGCAGGGACCCAGCGCATGCAGAGCCGAGCCCTGACGCTGGGGAATAGTGGTTCTCGTCACTGACTGTGGAATCAAAGCTATGGGCTCAAACTCCAGCTACATTTGCTGGGTTTTCTCATCTGTCAAGCGAGGGTAATATCATCTACTTAGGAGTGTAGCTTTGAAAAGCAAGTGCGATCATACATGTTAGTTCTTATGGAGCTCCGTGCCCGGCACGTAGTAAGTGCCGAATAAACCGTAGGTTTATGACTTCCTGCTGTGGACTTGACCGAAAAGCGCGGAGACAAGGACATTAACATTTTAGGAGCGTCCACTCTGTGCGACACGTGTTACAGTTACCTACACAGGCGTACGGAGAATAGAAGCTTGCTCCTCCGGTACAGTGCCAGTCACTGAGTTAGGGTGACGCTGAAGCTGAGGGTGGAAGAAGGGAAAGCCACTTGTTCCCTCTTCTCAGATCGGAAAAAGGGCGGAAATATGTGACTCTCCAGTGACTTCTTTTGTTCTTCATCAACGTGAGTACTTTGACTTGCTTTGGCAGCTCAAGTCTAAGGAGACTCCAAGGAGACCGCCTCGAGTCTAAGGAGAGAAAAGACTTTGGTCCTCTCTGGTGGCCAGGCCCTGGATCTCACCAAGTCGCAAGCCCAGGTCTGACGCACAGCAGACAGGCCTCTCTCTCCATCCAGCTACTCCCAACCAGAGCACGTCTTCACTCAGACTCAGAGCTCGGGCTCTCAAAGCGTGGGCAAGAAATCCTGAAGTATCCTTTGGGCAACTGGGGCCAAGAGGAAATTGTTAGAAAAGGTGAATGAGTCAAGCAGGTAACCAGTCACTGATTCATTCGGCAACCACTTGTGGGGTCCAGGCTGCATGCCTACCACGCCCTTGGTGCTGAGTTTGCGCAGATGAGCAAAACTCCGCCTCTAACCTCCAAATTACAATGGCTGTTTGTTTTCTGGGTGCTGTTTGATGTTGGTGAGCCTTCAACATACTGAAGATTTGGGCAGTTTTTGACGTAGATTATTCCCCAATAGAAAGTTAAAAAAAAAAAAAAAAGACTAGTAGTAGACGTAGACATTCTGAATGTTAGGTGAAGATGTAATTGAGGTCTGCGGGGGGACAAGAAGGAGGTAAGATGGGTTATGTGTTAGGGTAGGATGGGTTCTCGGTTGGGCTCCTGGCAGAGGTTCCAGTGTGAGCAAAGTCATGGAGGAGAGACACCCTGTGCTGTGGGCAGGAAACTACGAAGAACCCCATGCTGTTGGAGCATGAACTGAGGAGCACTGAGACTGCAGAGGGAGGCAGGACTCCACATCTCTGCCACAGGCTCTGTCTTGCGAGGGGGTGGAGAGCCCTGGGTGGTCTCCAGTCAAGGGGGAGGGGTGGCCTGATCTGCCCAGCACACAGCAGCCCAGCAGTGGCTCAAGACCACGGACATCGAAGCCTGTTTTGAGGCCACTGCCATTGTCCAGAGGAGAAATGGGTGAGAGCTTGAACTAAGATATGGGGTTTTGCATGGTGCGTGCGTGGGCACACGCACACACGCGTTTCTAATCAAACCGAAGATTCTCATGTATTTTTCTACAGAGACGTCTATTTGAGCTCAGTGGGTGCAAAGGTGGAATTGTGCAAGAACTCATTTCTCCCCCCCAAAAATCTTTAATATCGGGAGATTTTGAGGGAAGGTGCCTGCTATGCATGCCTATGCTATATGTCAGATATAAGCAACGCACATTTCATGTCACTTGTATTTTTGTTTTTGGAGATATTTGTGAGGAGGTAATTCTTCCTTATTCTTTTCGGGGTTTTGATGCTGCTTGTCTCTTCTCTGAGATAGTTTCTGTTATCTGTTTTACTGGCGAGACACTAGTCTGGGCAGTGAACACCCATATTAGCTCATCTTTTCCACCTTTAGCGATTCCATCCTCTCCTCGTTGGTTCTAGAAGGAACTCCCAAGTAGAAACCTTAATGAAGGGATTCTGTCTCCTCTCCATAACCCCAGACTGACTGACGTGTTTTCTCACAACTTGTTCCTTTAAAACAGGAGACTGAAAGTCTCCCTCACCCATTCCAGAACAGCGGCTGGTGCCTGCTCTAGCCCCGGCTCTGAGAGGCCCTGACGGTGCACTGGACTTTGGATGGGTGTGGACCCAGAATGTTCTTACATGCAGTTATCTGGCCAAACTCTCATGTCTCAAAGGAATACTGATTTCCCAAAGGACAACGGTCCCCCAAAGGGAGGGGTACTGTACCCCACAGTGAGGCATGGGCTGAGCCAGCTTATTTCCAGCTGGAGGCTGGGGAGCTACACGGTGTTGGAGGATCCAGATTCTAGGTCTGTATGAGCCACTTGTGAGGAGTGTGGCTTGGGGCAAATTATTTCACCTCAAGTAGACCAATTTTCTCATCGTAAAAACAGGGTTATAGACTCTATGATTTTGTTCTTCTAGGTTGTACAATGTTGGGGATGGAAATATTTTGGACACTGAAAAGTGCATTTTGAAATTAATGGTCTAGGATTAGAATTTCCTCCTGGACACGAACCAAAGCCCCACTGAAGCAGCTTTGATTATAATAAAGGAGTTTAAAGGAGTAAGGAGAAAACAAGCAAAATGCTCCATCAATAATATGAGAGTATGTAATGATGTCCTGAATATCCATCCTAGGAAGATTTGGGGTGAATTTTTACTGGCTTCCTTTTGCTCTCTTCCTCTGTAAGGTTTTACCAACTCATTTCCACACTGGCCAAGGCAGAAACTCGCTGGGAAGTGGAATCTGAAACTCAGCATTACTGAAAGGGAGCACCAGAGTGGGTTAGGGGTTCCCTTGTGCCCTTCAGTCCCTGAAGGCAGTGGGCTGGTCTCTTCACGGGTCTGGGCCTCCGTCGGGCATATGTGTCATGCATCTATTGGTTCGGGTGTTATTACAACTGTATATTAGGACATATTATAGCATTTATTATTTTGTTTTGTTTTGTTTTATTTTATTTTATTCATTTGACAGAGACATAGTGAGAGTGGGAACACAAGCAGGGGGAGTGGGAGAGGGAGAAGCTGACTTCCCGCCAAGAAGGGAGCCCGATGCAGGGCTCAATCCCAGGACCCTGGGATCATGACCTGAGCCAGAGGCAGACCCTTGATGCCTGAGCCACCTAGGCGCCCCATATTATAGCACTTAAAATGGATTCTGCACTGTCCCCAGACGTGTGGTCAGCAATACCTTCTAGGTCCTGAGGAGCCTCACATCGTGAGTAACTGGCTTCCTGTCCGCTCAATGGCAGGACTCAGAAGGTGTGCTGAGGGCTGGTCATAGTGGCACAGGGATTGCATGTGCCACAGAGGCTGCGTGGGGTCCCAGCTTGCCCACCACGCAGGAACATGGCAGGTGCATACACATGCCATTTTCCTCTTGTCCCAGTTCTGAGGAAGTGGCGAGGGAGGAGGCTTGGGAGGGGAGGGGTCGCTCAATACAGACAACTGAGGCTAAAGGCTGGTGGGAAGAGTTTCACTTGTGAGGTCGCAGACCGCCAGCCGGAACCTACTGAGGGGGTGAGCATTACTCAGAGTGTGGGTCCGCTTCCCATTTTAGACCTGAAGTAAACTCTCCAGGCTCTGTTGTAGTTGGCTAATGGCAATTCCCAAACCACAGGCTCCAGAGATATGAGCCAGTGTTCCAGGAGAAGCCACCCACTGGAGAGGGGAGGACAGAAGGAGAAAGCCCGTGGTCCTGTGTGTTGGGACCAATTGCTTCAAATGGAAGGTTACTGTGCCTTCCAGTTCAGGGTGCGTTGGTAAGACTCATGTAAAACCCAGTCCACATTCACAGATGCACACAGGGCAGGGAGCTGGGCTTGCCTTCTCCAAAGTCAACATCAGGAGAACCATAGAAGGCACGGGGTCCCTTGGAAGTTCTTCATTCTGTCCCCCACACCCCCTGCCCCAAGCTCAGAAAGACAGCATACCACTTAAGAAGCTTGGTTTGGATGGCTCTCAAAACCCCCGGTCAGACTGCTATCTTTCAACTAAAACATAGGGTTTGTTGAATTTTCAACCAGACTTCATTACAAACAATTATCTTGGCATGTTATCTTACTATTTCCTTTAGAGGGCTCTTCCATGTTAAATTTTTTTTTTTTTTTTTTTTTAACCAATCCTGTGAATGACTAGATTGAGAAGTGAAACCTCAAATCCGTCAGGAAGCCTGGAGATCAGAGCAATTTCTGAATGTCAGCTACACTGCGGAAGGCCTCATGCCGTGGTAACAGCAAAGAGAGACCTCATCCTCCACGGGGCAGCTCTGGAGGCCTTCAGCAGCTTACAAAATCTGAGACAGTCCACCTTGAACAATCACCTGTTCAATCCCTTGCCTTAAGGGGAGGTCTTATATGAATGTTCAGGCCCTTTAGTCCTTGAACACACACACACACACACACACACACACACACACACACATACACACACTGCACATTTGTATGCAATATTGAGTCCTCCCCCACAACTCACATCAATTAGGAGTTGAATTAGCCAGTTTTCTGGACTGATCCTAGAGACCTAGCAAAAGGGACTCTTGAGAAGGGAAAAGAAATTCCACACCAGTGAGGTTAGGGCTGCAGTCCTTAACAGTGAGGTGGTTTGAGAGAGAGAAGGGTCCTGTCTTCATCATGGTGGTCGTCGTCGTCAGAAGCCTTGAAGGCTGGAACCACGTTCGGGTGGGGGTGGGCTTTGGGTAGCGGTGGGTTTTACCTCGTGAGCACCCCATCGGCCCTCTGACTCCTGACACCCCAGGAACTTTTCCTTGCCCTATTCTCCACCCACCTCTGAAAACCTTCCATCTCGGATGCTACTTCAAAGTCCCCTGGGAAAGCCAAGTTGCCAATTAAGCCTTTTTGAGGCCGGTTCTCATTCCTTCCCCACTAATTGAAATGTTACTCCTTTTACTAAACCCATAAACCACCCAAACACAACGGTCTTCCTCATTTGCATTGCAACAATGTCCCTAACGTGCTTCCAAGAGCTTTACATAGAGGCGAACCTTTTCTCCTCTCCCCTGTATGAACTCTGGAAAGCAATTCCCAGGCAAAAGCCTTCATTTCCATCCCTATACAGCTGCTCATTAGCTAAGGTGGAAGAAATTCCTTTTATTCGGGATTCATTTCCCAGGATGATAATGTCTTTTTTGTCTCAGGTCACTGTTCCCAAACTAAGCCTTAATTGCTGATAGTAATTGAGTTAATACATATTTACAGCCCAGTAAGGTTGAAGAAGGTCTCCTGTAGTTTTACTTGAGACATTTTATTTAACCTGCAATAAAATCATTAAGGAGTTGTTCAGTGTTAATTCTGTCTGCCCTTTATCTTGTCTCTCTTCCTTGGGAAAGTTGGTGAAAGGCAGATGGCCTTGGCGTGGGATGGGTTCTCAGGCTGGACAGACCAGGGAGCCTCAAACCTCACTTCCTCCCACCCAGATTCTCCTCTATTCAGAGAGGAGGGCCTCTTCTTGGTGAAAGCGGACAGCCTGGGGCCATGCCGCGCAGCTCTGCCAGGCACCCAGCCAAGGAGGGCAGGCGGGCTGGCGAAACCCCATCAGAGCCACAGGGCCGGCCGGGCTCCCGAATCAGCTCCCACCAGTAACTTGAGCCTGATGTGGCCTCACAGGCTGGGCACTGAGCCCACATGTCAGGCCATGCGACAGTCTGGCCTCTGGAGTCTGCCCAGGAAAAGGGGCTGGAGCCAGGGCAGAAGGAGGGATCAAGGGCTAAGGGCGATGCCAGGGAAAGCCAGGGGGTTTCCAAGCTTTACCCTGGGAGGCCCCATGGCTGGCCTGTGGCACAGCCTCATCACACTCCCTCTCCTTCCCATAATCAGCAGGGAGAGATTCGGTGGCACTCTCCATCGTAGGCTTCCAGGCCTCTTTACCCCATCGGAGGGAAATTGGCTGACAAAATGAAATGGGCTTGAGTCAACCTGCCTGTCTGTCCTGAGACTGCTGCTCCCCGGTGCCAGAAACTTCATTCGTCTCTCTTGTGTTTTGCCTGAGCCTCTGGCTACTTTTATTTCTAATCTATCCCAAAGGATCAGGGCCTGAGGGATGGACCAGATTGTGGTGGAACCAGCAGGCAATTCCTTAGAATCCATGTTTTGTAGTAAGGTCCCTGAGCACATATCTTGACCACATTTTCCAGCTCCCTTTGCAGTTAGACCTGGATCAGGAGGCAGTGACAAGAGCTCTCTCTTTGCCCCATCGGGCAGCCTGGAGGGGAGGGGACTTGGTAGGCAATTTCTGAAGGCAAATGTTAAAAATGGCAGAGCCTCAGTCAACTCAAAAATGTAAGTGATGGGTGGATAGCTGTCCTACTTGTCCTATGTATGAGCATGAAACAAATGTCCATGTGACACAGTCTGATGTGTATAATACTGGAGTCGTGGGGCTGTTGACTTCTAGAACGTTCATCCACCAGTATCTCTCCTGCTCATCTCTTAAGACTCAGCTCAGACTCTAGCCCCTCTGTGGAGTCTTCCCACGTGCAGAGGAAACATAAATGTAGCCTCATCCAGTCCTTAACCCCTGGGCTCCAAGGAAAGCTACCCTTGCCTACCTCTAGGCAGATCCAGCCAAGTGGGAACTTGGAACATGGCCAACTGAGTGTGATTTAGAAACTCAGCTTAAAGGCCAAAAGTCTCCAAGCCAAGGGTAGCTCCTCAGAGACTCCGATTTCATAATTCTTTGTTTCTAAAATTGGGCTCAAAGCCCTAGATGAGGAGAATGAGTACTAAGCTGATTTCTTGGGCAATTCAGCATGTTGGAGATAGATGGGCCCTTTAAGAAATCACAGGCTCCTGCTCCTTTTCCTGACAGATTATGAGCCTGAGATCCTAAGTGGAAGAGCTAAAATCAGTCCTCGGCCTCTGGACTTTCATCTCAGTGCTCCTTAAGTGTCTTATTTAAACAAGGCAGATGATGTGTGCTGTTGTCAAGCTTCCATCTGCTCTTCCTGGTGAGTGCTCTGAATTATTCGTCCTTTTCAGTTCATCAAGATGTGCTTCCTTTATTCCATTCTGTTCTCCTGCCTAAGCACCGTACATCAAAGTTCTAGGTGCTGACTTCCAGAGTGAGCATGTTGAGAAGCACCTGTATTTTCAAGGTTAAGTGTTCAACATCCATCTAGCTCTTGCAGGAAAGGTGGACCTGTTCCTCTGCTCTGCAGCAAGGTGCCGGCACAGGCAGAAAATGCATTACCAAACCTGTTTCTTCATGGTGTCATTCCCTTCGTAGGATAAAAATGTCCATGGGAGGGGGAATGCCTGGGTGGCTCAGTGGGTTAAGCCTCGATCTTCGGCTCAGGTTATGATCTCAGGGTCCTGGGATCGAGCCCCACATTGGACTCTCTGCTCAGCGGGGTGCCTGCTTCCCCTCCTCTCTCTGCCTGCCTCTATGCCTACTTGTGATCTCTCTCTCTCTATCAAATAAATAAATAAAATCTTAAAAAAAATGTCCATGGGGATGAATTCCATCCCCATTTTACAGAGGAGAGAACTGAGGCTCATAGAGTTTTGGTGATGAGCCCAAGGCTCTATGGGATGGGATTCCTTCCTTCCAATTCTGCCCCCTGCAGAGCTGCCCAGCAGCAGGGCACTAAAGTCTTTTCCTACCTCTAAGTCACAAAAGAAAGTGACATGAGAGTATAGTTTGCGGGTATATTTCAGAATGGAAAGCTCAATCAACCACAGTTTCTTTTATTATTTTCCAAGGCATAGACTTCTCTTCTGGTGTTAATTTTTTAGAGTCAAAGGGGCTTGGTGGTCCAAACTTGGCATCCAATAGGACTGAGGGGTTGACGCAGGTCTCCGCGGTGTGGTCTCCGCCCGTCAGCTTTGTTCCTGATTGTTAGAGCTGGTTCGAACCCACATTTCTGCCCTCCCATGCTTCCTTTGAGGAAGCTGCAGGGGAATCTGAATCTTGGAGGCTTGGCTCAGGAAGGCTCCTTATGGTCATAGAATCTGCTCCTCTCCTTCGTTGTCTCTTGGGGGGGCCGTCAGCTCTGGCGGCCGTGCTGGGCTGGTGTTCTGACTCTTTAACACAAGGTACCGTGTGGAGAACTGATAGGGGATCCAGCTTGGTTAGGGTCTTCTTTATATAAAGCAAAGAAGGAACAAGAATTTCCTTTGGATCTCCTAGCGTGGAGCCAGGAAGAGGCCATTCCCTTTTGGGAACTATGTTACATACCACCCTGTCTACACTGCATCTGTGAACTTGCCACATTTTCAGAATGCTAATGTCTATTTTCCTCTGGGATGGCTCTCTGCTCCTTTCTGATTCACCCCCTCTGCTCTGTTAGCAGTTCTATTTTAGCTTGGTGAATGTGTGTGTAGGGAGCTGGGCAGGTGGTGGCACGGGTCTGTGTTTGTAGTGGTGAGTGACAGTCACTCAGGCACTGGAGCTGGAGGAGGGCAAGGGGGTGTTTAGCAAGGTCAGCGGTGGAATACCCACCAACAGACAGTTTTTAGGATTTAGCATGGGTTTAGTATAATAAAGAAACATTGCTCCATATGAATACTTTGTAATTCACCAGGTGCTTTTTCTATCTGGTACCATGTTCAATTTATTTTACTTTATTTTATTTATTTATTTATTTATTTAAAGAGCTTATTTTCCATTTGACAGAGAGAGAGAGAGAGAGAGCACAAGCAGGGGGAGTGTCAGGCAGAGGGAGAGGGAGAAGCAGACTCCCCACCCAGCGAGGAGCCCAATGTGGGACTCGATCTCACGACCCTGGGATCACAGCCTGAGACTTGTGCTTGTCAGTTTCACATACATATGAGAAAAATTCTTCGATCCCCAATAATACTGTGAGATAAGAAACCATATCTCAAGTATCATGGTGCAGAGATCTGTGTTCAGAGAAGGGACTTGCCTTTGATCTAGCAGCTAGTAAGAAGCAGAAGTAGGATTTGAATTCAGATCTGTATGGGTCAAAGTCAAGTTTCTTTTCACAACAGCAAGTTGCCTTGCTAAGTACATAGGACTGTTAGCAAAGAAGAGAAATCACGCCCAATTTGTAGCTTGAGAAAAATGAGTCTGTAAGTCTCAAAGAGGCAAATAATACTATAATTTCTTTTTTTAAAGATTTTATTTATTTATTTGACAGAGAGAGAAAGAGATCATAAGTAGGTAAAGAGGCAGGCAGTGAGAGAGGGGGAAGCAGGCTCGCCGCCGAGCAGAGAGCCCAATGCAGGGCTTGATCCCAGGACCCTGAGATCATGACCTGAGCTGAAGGCAGAGGCTTAACCCACTGAGACACCCAGATGCCCCTATAGTTTCTTTAAAAAAAAAAAAAGAAGATTTATTTCAGAGAAAGAGAGAGCTCAAGTGGGGGGAGGGGGAAGCAGAGGGTGAGGGCTACAAGCAGACTCCTCACTGAGTGGGGAGCCCGATGTGGGGCTGAATCCCAGTACCCTGAGATCATGATCTGAGCTGAAACCAAGAGTCAGCCACTCAACCAACTGAACCATGCAGGTACCCCAATACTAGTTTCTAGTCACAAAATTAGGACTACGATTCCAACCTGTGCTAAGTGAAATGGTGTACACCAAGGTACGGTCCCATCCTCAAGAGTCCAGCCATCCTTTGGGAGTTATGTCTGATTCTTGTGTCCCAGCAGGGCATGGTTGGGAATGCGCCCATGGGTGAGGGCTCGATTGGGTGGTATACGCAATGAAATCTGCAGGATCTGAGATGTTACTCAGTGCTGAGTCCAGACTGTTGCCCTAATTGTCTTTGCCATAGGCCATGGATCTTTGTATACAATTTTTCAGAACCTCCTGTGGTCTGGAAATAAGAAAACCCAAACCAATTGTCATCCACTGTTTTGCAGTAATTACATTCACTTAACCAGTGCAGTGCTCTGTCCCCTCAGAGAACGAAGCTGGAGCCCAAGTAATCACTGGTCAGATCTTCTCCTCACAATGGTCTGAGTGGGAGCCTCTCCCCTCAGTGCTACCTCCAAAAGGAACAGGGGATAAACACCCTGTAAGACAGTTGGTCTCATTTTGTGGACGTGAATTCAATGGCTCACAGCTCCATTCTACTCATCCTGGCTCCGGCTTAAGTTTTAAAAACTAATTCTCTCTGCATTAATCTGAAAAGATCCTTCAAACAAAAGCTCAACATCTGAGTCTATTTACTGAGTGTGCAGCTGTGTCAATTGGCCAAGACAAAGCGAGGCTTCCTGGTCAGCCCACAATGGGCTGCAGGTAGTCTTGCAAACAGAGACACACAAGGCAGGGTCCTTTCATGAGCCAGCGACCCTCTTTCCAAAAAGGAAGAGTGAGCTGAGGGGTCAAGAGAAAAGGAGCGCTGGCCACCCCTACCCTCAGCACACACACAAGTAGGGGCTGAAAGATATGATCTGTAAGCCCATCAATTAGGGCTATTAAAAAGGTAATTAGCCCTCTTCCATGGAAACCAAGGACAGAAACGTGAAAAGGGGGAAATTCATTTCCATGTGGTTCCATTTTAATGTGACCAGAACACTCCAGTAATGAAGCAAGATGCTATTGTGGGGAATATCCCTTGGTCGGCCCTGAGGGGAAGGAGGGATCAAGTCAATTCAAGTGCTATCTGAGAACAAAAATCATAAAAATAATAATGAGTTTGTAGTCTTGAAAAATATTTTTTTCTGCTATCAATCAAATGCTAGATTCAAATCGGGTGGCCAGATCTGGGAGGCCTGGGAGGAGCTGACTCATTTCCTTTCTAGTTTCCTTTCCTGAAGAGAATCATGGCAGGAAATGAAATCTCAAAACGTCAACAACGAACAATTTGTTTGAAATTCTGGTAAGTGTGAAATTCAGAATTAGTGTTTCTGTTCTCTCTCTTGTCAAACTCATGTGGGCATTTTGGTACGAAAATCCAAGAGAGGAAAAAAAAATGAATAAAGAACTCTCTGATAGTGAGATGTGAAAATATCTATTGAAATGGATCTAGAGTATATGGTGCTCTGGGCAACACTGGCCCACTTCACAGTGAATGTACTTACACATATTTGCATGGTCTGTGTGTGTTCGTGTGTGCATGCTTGCAAGTAAAAGATAATTTAATTTTGTTCTGTTCTTCTCTACAATCTCATTCTTTCCTCCTTCACCTCCCCTTTATACCTTATTGAGGTGAAATGTACATGCAGTGAAATGTACTGATCCTAAGTGTCCAATGGGTGTAACACACCCTGTTAACCCACACAACAATCAAGGTGTACAATATTTCCATCACCACAGAAGTCTTCGGTTCTCATTAGGATAATAACCACCCACAAGACCATCACTGTTTTGATTTTTATAACTATAGGTTCATTTTGCAGGTTCTGATGTTCCATATAAATGATATCATATGGGTTATTTCCAGTTTTAGGCTATTATGAATAAAGCTACTGTAACCATGCTTGTATAAGACTTTGGGTGGGCATATGTTTTTATTTCTCTTGGGCAATTACCTAGGAGTAGAATTGCTGAGTCATAGGATAGCTGTATTTTGAACTTTATAAGAAAATGCCAAGCAGTTTTCTAAAGTGGTTATACCATCTTATGCTCTCAAAAGCAATGTAAGAGGGTTTCAGTAGTTCCACCTTCTTATAAACATATGGTGTTATCAGTCTTTTTAACATTAGCTATTCCGGTAGGAATGGAGTGGTCATCTTGTTTTGGCTGTAATTTGCATTTCTCTGATGATCAGTGATGGCAAACAATTTTTCATGTGATTATTACCATTTGCATATCTTCTTTCATTAAGTTTCTGTTTGAGTCTTTTGCTAATTATTTATTGGTTTGTCATTAACTTGTAGGTATTCTTTATATATTCTAGGTATAATTTCCTTCTTATAATATGTACAGCAAATATTTTCTCTTGGTCTGTGGCTTTCATTTTCATACTCTTAATGGTATCTTTCTGATGAGCAAAAGTTTATATCAGTGAAGACCAATTTTTCCATTTTCTCTTTTATGATTCAGGCTTTTTTTTTTTTTTAAGTATTATTTATTTGTTTGAGAGAAAGAGAGAGACAGAGACAGAAACAGAGACAGAAAGAGCAAGCATGAACAAGGGAAAGAGCAGAGGGAAAGGGAGAGGAAGAAGCAGACTTCCCACTGAGCAAGGAGCCCAGTGGATGCAGGGTTTGATCTCAGGACCTGGAGATCATGACCTGAGGGGAAGGCAGATGCTTAACCAACTGAGCCACCCAGATGCTCCTATGATTGATGATTTTTCTGTCCTATCTATGAAATCTTTGCCAAACACAAGGCTGTGAAGACCTTCCTCTATGCTTCCGGCAGTATAATTTCAGCTTTGTGATTAACCCTATAATTCATCTCAATTAATTTTTTTCTGAATTTTTTTCTGTATGGTATGAGCTAAGGACTGAGGTTTATTTTTTCTAAGCATTTATCCTGTAATTCCAGCACCACTTGAGGAAGACTTTCCTCTCCCCACTGATTGCTCTGATGCTTTTGTCATAGATCAATTGATGATACATGTGTGGCTCTATTTCTGAACTCTTTTTTTTTTGTTTGTTCGTTTGTTTGTTTTATTTAATTTATTATTTTTTTAGATTTTTGTTTTGTTTTTAGAGAGGGAGAGGGAGAGAGAATCTTTTTTTTTTTAAGACTTTATTTATTTGACACAGAGAGAGAGAGATCACAAGTAGGCAGAGAGGCAGGCAGAGAGAGAGGTGGAAGCAGGTTCCCCACTGAGCAGAGAGCCTGATGCGGGGCTTAATCCCACGACCCTGAGATCGTGACCTGGGCCAAAGGCAGAGGCTTAACCCACTGAGACACCCAGGCACCCCAGGGAGAGAGAATCTTCAGCAGGCTCCAGGTGTGGAGCCCAATGCAGTGTTTGATCTCACAACCTTGAGGTCGTGACTTGAGCTGAAATGAAGAGTGAGACACTTAACCAAATGAGCCACCATGTACCCTGATTACTGTAGATTTTTTTATGCATCTTGAAATCAGATACTGTGGATTCTTCAATCTCACCGCTCTTCAATCTCAACTCCTCAGTTGATTTTGGACCCTCTAGTCCTTCACATTTTTATGTAAACCTTAGAATCAACCTGTCAATTTCTACAAAAATGTTTTTTGAGATCTGATTGGGATTTGATTTGTTTGAATCTGTAGATCAATTTTGGGAGAGGAAGAATTGACATCTTTACAATGTCAAGCCTTTCAATTAATGAACATGATATATCTTTCTGTTTATTTGTTTTCCTTTATTCTTTATAGTAACATTGTATAATTTTTAATATAGAAGTCTTACATATCTTTAGGCAAACTTATTCCTAAATATCTCACGAACTTTGATGTCATTGTAAATGACAATCTGAAAATTTTATTTTCTAATGTTCATTTTTGATATATAGAAAGAAAACTAAAGAGAGAGAGGGAGCACTGCTATTTGTATATTTGGCTTATAGCTTGCTATGTTGCTAATTCCCTAATTAGTTCTACTAGTGGCTTTATAGATTCCTTAGGATTTTCTATATACATATACATGTCATCTACAAATAAAGCAAGTTTTACTTCTTTCTTTCCAATCTTTATACTTTTTTTTTTACCTCACTGCAGTGGTAGGATCTGCAGTACAGTACTGAATAAAAGTGGTGAGAGCTCACATCCTTGCCTTGTTCCTGTTCTTAGAGAAAGTCTTTGATAATCCACTATTAAGTAGAATACTGAATGTGAATTTCTTGAAGATTCTTTATCAGGAATTTTATTACTAGTTGTCAGAGAGATTTTTAAAATCATAAACGGGTATTTAATTTTGCCAAATTCCTTTTCTTTATTTTTGAGATGATCTTATGGTAGTTCTCTATAATTCTGTTGATGTGGTAAATTAAATTGATTGTTTTTTGAATGTTAAATCAACCTTGTATTCCTGGGATAAACCTTGCTTAGTCATAATGTGTTATTCTTTTTATATAATGCTACAATTAATTTGATAGTATTTGGTAAGCAGTTTTGCATCTATGTTTATAAAAGATATTGATCTGTAGTTTTATTTTCTTGTAATATTTTTGTCAGTGTTAGGATGGTGCAATGGTTAGTTTTATGTGTCAGCTTGGCTGGGCTATAGTACTCAGTTATACAATCAAACACTAATTTAGGTGTTGGTATGAAAGTATTTTGTGGATGTAGTTAACAATTGCAATTAGTTGACTTTAAGGGAAATTACCCTTGATAACATGGGTGGGCCTCATTCAATCAGTTGAAGAGCTTAAGAGCAAAACAGGTTTCCCAGAGCAGAAATTCTACATCAAGACTAAAACATCAACTCTTGCCAGTTCCCAGACTGCTGGCCTAACCTAAACAGTTTGGGCTTGCCATGCTCCACAATTCCATGACCCAAGAGCCAGTTTCTTAAAATGAATCCGTAACTATCTATCAAAACAAATATACATATTTATATTTATTTATTATATTTAACTTTTATATTTATGTAAATACATATTAAAACCTCAATCTTGGGGCACCTGGGACTCAATTTGTTGAGCACCCGACTCTTGATTTTTGACTTAGGTCATGATCTCAGGGTCCTGAGACTGAGCCCTGCCTCATATTCTGGGTTCAACCCAGAGTCTGCTTATCCCTCTCCCTCTGCTCCTCCACCTCCACTCCTACCAAATAAACAAATAAAATCTGTAAAATACAAAACCAACCAAACAAACAAAAAACCCTCGATCTTGTGCAGGCTTGTGTTAAGGATTTGTTAGGATGGGTCTATTTCAGGTTTGGGTCCTTTCTCTGAAGGTATGGAATTTCTGGAACCTCATGTGAATGCAGGAGGTGCTCACCAAGCTGTTTCTCCACTCTGCTTGGCTGGAGCTCCAAAGTCTCTCAACATTAAGGACCTCCGGTGTCTCTCTTCAGATCTCTTTCCCATCAAATGCGTTCTCTGATAGGACCAGTGGAGTTTTGTCCCGGCTGTTTGTAGCCTTGTTCTCCACCAAGAAGTCAGAGGCACTCCCCAGTATAGACGTCTGGCAGCTCTCCTGTAGAGCTACCTCTTCGCTGGTCCCTGCAAATTCCCCTAGTTCCCATCTCTGCCTCCTCAACCAAGCATGCTTGTCACAGTCTGCTTATGCTCCATCCCTTGGCCTGAGTATCTAGTAACTGGTCCCTCGCAGAAAGCCAGGCTGTATTAGGGTTCACTTCACGTGCTCCCCCTCTCTCAAGACTCACAGTCCTGCTGCTTATTGCTTAATGCCTGAAAAGGGTTGCTTCATATTTTCTATCCTGTTTAATCATTACTTCTGGTGAGAAGGCACATCGGTCACCAGTTTGCTCTATCATGGCCCCAAATGGAATCGTACCCGTACATACATTTGTCAAAGCCTCCTCCGAACCAGAGTATACTTATGTTGTCGCCTTCATTTCTCATGTGCTCAGCACAGGGTAAAATCATATTTTGAGGAGTTGTGAAAGATCAGTGTGTGATCCTCACAATACCTGTCTTTCAACTTCCTCAAAAAAAGAACAAACAAGATCTATCATAGTTTCTAAAATTTCAAGCCAGTCCTTACTTGTCTCTAGGTCGGCATTTCCCAAACTGTGTTCTGGGAAATGCTAGCCCTATAAGATATGTGTATATAAAGTGTTCTCTGATCAAATCCTCTGAGGGAAGTGTTGTCTCCGAGTTTTCCTCCTGAAAGGTCACACACACATTAACCTACCAAAGAGGGACCATCCCACTGAAAATTTTTATTCACTCAGCGCTTCCCAAACTTAATTGATTAGTGGAACTCCTTCATCTAATACTGATTAATATTGGAAACACATGCTCTTTAGATTCATGGATTATCTGACTTTTTAAGTTATTTCCCCAACTTTTTGGGAAAATACTACTCAGAAGGGAGAGAGCTTTTGGGTTTGGCAAGTCTGTCAAAATCAAGGCTGCTGATAGAGTATCTAGGCTGAACATTTTTGGTGGAGCCGATTAAACAGATAACTTATAGCCTTCCAGCAGATTGTGTGTTTGGGTCTCACATCCTTAATATGCAAACAAGAAGGTGTTATAGGAAAAGAGACTTTTTCCTTTAAAGCGGATGGACTCAATCAGCATACTTATTTTTTAAAGCCTGAGAAATCTAGAAATGTAACTTTAGCCCATAAAGTCTTACCTTCAAAAGTATTTTACATATTACTGTATTTTTAAGATAATAACCCACATATGTAACTTTTGTTAGTCATTTATAACCCCTCCCCCCAATACTTTTGGAAACATTTTCCTGCACAAACACCTTTTTAAAACAAAATGACATCATGTCTGTTGGTGTACATTGTTCTAGAACACAGATTGGAGATGCTTCTCCATCTCTCCATAAATAAAGGCTGCGAAGCTTGTCATCACCCTGCCTAAAAGTATGCCCCTGCAAAATGAAATGAAACCTCAAAACACAAGACTGAGGTTGTCTGCTGGTTTTTAAAACCTCTCTCTGGGGGCGATTGCCTTGGGTAGATCAAGAGTCCTGGGGCCCTCGGAGTAAGCACACTGAAAGGATTTCCCAGCTGCTGAACAGACTGTCTTATCTGACTGCTCTTTCTTTGCTCCAGAGTCTGACTTGCAGGCTGAGGCAAAGTTGATGCATTCCTATTCACTCAATGCATTCATTTATTCAGAATGGACTTACTGAGTGCCCATTACATACCAGGCATTATTCCAGAGGTGCTAGGGTGTAGTCATAGACAAAATCCAGTCTGCCCTCATGGAGTTTACATTCTGGTGAGGATCGAGTCACAGAGAGAGAAGTGCAATGAGGACAAAGAAACCAGGTTAGGAGGTCAGATAGTAATTCAAAGGACACAGAGTCATATGGGGTGAAAGGGAAGATGTCTGAATGGTAACATTGATGCGGTGACCTGGATGAGAGCATGAGATGAAGAAACATTTCCGGGAAGAGCTTTCTAAGTAGAAGGGACAGCAAGTGCAAAGGCCCTGAAATTGGGAGTTTTTGATGGAATCCAATGGCTCCTAAACATGTATTGGACACCTCAGACTCACCAAGAAAGCTTAAACAAGAAGTCAACTTCCCGGCTTTGCAGGCTCGGAGCCTGATTCGGTAAACCAGACTGGGGCCCTGGCAATGAAGACACTGCAGTCCAGAGAGGGGAAGTCACAGAATGAAATCATGATAAAACCAGGCCTAGAGACCCTCTTCCCACCCTCCCAGCTGGTGCTTCTTCTTTTCCTCTGGCTCACATCCACCTACCCTCAGCAGCCCACCTGCTCCTCCTCTCCTCCTCTCCACAACCGAAGAGGACAATAGAAATGTTTTCCTCTAATAAAAACTGTTGTTTTTATGGTTGTCCCTATGAATACGACCGTTTACTGAATATTGACTTTATTCTAGGCATTGTTCTAAGCACTTTACATACATGAACCCATTGCATTCTCACAACAACCTTATGAGATCAGTATGCTTAGTATTCCCATGCTGCGTAAGGGAGATGAGGCTGGAGAGGTTAAGTAACTTGCCCAAGGTCACACAGTTGGCAAATGATGGAGCCAGGCTATACTTTCTTGCAGAATTTATGATCCTGGAGTCAAGGTACTGGTGTCTCCTGCTGACCTGGCCAGGAACTCTGGGTTTATCCTTATTGCTGTGATTGCCCTGTGTCCCGGGGAAACCTCAGTTCCTAGTCCTGTGCATAGCCCAGTGACACCCACTGGATCATGTGCACCAAATGCCCGTGGGCTGCAGATTTAGGCAATGGAGTCTGTCCCTTTGGACAGCAACTGTGATCTGAATGTGAATTCTTTTCTTTTAGAAACTTCAAGTGATTCAGGTTTCCTTCGAATGATTTTTAAAGCCAGGCTCTGCTGAGAGTACAGAAGGGATAAGTTGGTGTGCTTGTCGCATGCTGGTGGCAAAGCTCGCCATGTCCTCTGAGTCATGACTGCCTCCAAGTAACGCATCACCGGGACTGCTTTCCTGAGGCTGGGAAGGCTGGTCCGGTCATTTATCTCACTCCAGGGGGGACCCCCGAGAGCGAGGTCCAAAGATGAAGACAGTATGATCTCTGTCTTCTCGGAACTTATAAATAATTATAATTCACAGTAAAATGTAGCATCATCCCACCAGAATGCTGGAAGCATTGAGGGCCATGGTAGTTCAGAGGAGCTAGAAACTTCCTGAGAACAGGAAGGATCTAGGTGATCTGGGCCTTGATTTTACAAGTACAAATAGGAGAAGGGAACTCTCAGAGGAACAGCCTCATCTCAGAGGTGTGGCATGGCATGGGAATTTGGAATACAAGGGGGGGAATACAAGGAATACAAGGGTTAGAAAAAATGTGTGTAGACCTCATTATAGGTGTGGCTAGTCTAGTTCCATAAGCCAGGAGTTCAGGGTGTGACAGACTCCATGATATATTTTACTAGCTCTGTCATGCATTATTCTCTAAATACCCAGACCAGTAGCACAGAAGACGTTGCACTTGGAGCCTTGGCAAATAGAATAGAGAGTGCATGGCTCACTAACTCCTGTAATTCCTTTCAAAATACAATGGTGGTATTCTGTTTTTGTTATTCTTAACAGACTTAATAATGGATTATAATGCAGTACAAAGAGAAAGCATGAGACGGGAGGCTGGACTCGGGTGACCCCTCAAATCAATTCCAGCCCTCATGTGCTATGCTTACACACGCAGTAGCAATAGGTGGGAACTTGGGTATTCATTGCATGAGTGGGAAAGCTCTGGTACCTACAGGAGGTATCACGGCCCCTCTCAGTATTCCAAGGGCTTTGGAATAGTTTTTTATTTCATGCCAGTTCCCGTAGAAAGGATAAAAGAGGGGCAAAGACCTTGAGACTTCAAAGCTAGCATGAAGACAGGGCCAGACATCACTGAGACTCAAGGGTGTGCTTGGGCTGGCTCCTAACCAACTCAGAGAGTCAACTCTTAAATTTTTAGGAATGTTGTTAGCCATTTGTTAAGTAGAGCCACTATTAAAATAAAATGAGATGGCTTTACAATTAAATAAATTATATTTTAAAAATAAACAAAGATTCATTATTTCCTACTGATTTTACCGTATTGGACCACTGCACATGCTCCCAAGGTCATTAATCCCTGTGTATCTGCATGCTAGATGAAGGCGTTCTAGAAGGGTGCATCACTGCCCATCTTTTCCCAATTCTGCATTCCATGATGTCATGTTGGGAGGCTAAAATTAGTCATGGTGTATTTGCACCAGCAAAATGGGTAAACACCAGGTACAGGAGTGATTTATTGTTTGTTGACATCTATACTTAAGAGAGTGATGAAGAAATATTAATAATTCAGATTAAACTCAAAAGCAGGATCTGTCTAGAGCCATTGCATTGTGAATAGGGCGGCCACTGGAAGAATCCTCTTCCAGTATTCAAAAACTATTATCCAATTCAGCAAAGAAGTTTCTCACATCACTAGTGGAAAAGCGAAGTCCCTGCATGTCTTTATTTTTCACTTTTGTCTTACTTATTAATTTGAATGAAAGTATCAGCCACCACTCCTGTCAGAACTGCACTGTTTGTCCACTACCGTCATGGATTGGCTGCTTATTCAAGATTTCCACAGCAATCAATGGAAGCATTTTGTGAGATTCGATTGGCTGTATGAAACTTACTGTAAATAGTCTTGTGTATGCTGTTATTTTTAAATTATGTGCTACATGTTCTTTAGATCACTAATTTATAATAAATTTCTCTCTCTCTCTCTCTCTCTCTCTCTCTATTTTCCCCAGAGATCCAGTTGATACAGCTTTATCAGCACACCACTGCTGAGACATTTATTCTTTGCAGATTGACCAGAAGGATAAAAAAAATTTTTTTTTCTGTCATATAGCACAGATCAAATGGTCTCTGGAGAACAGGATGGACTTGGTTTGGGTGTAGAAGTTCTTCTGGGAGCTGATGGAGAGCATCTACCAAATAGGGAATTGGATGAACAGTAGTTTGCTCCTTTATCAAAGTACATTTTAGTCAAGGAGCTCAAAGGTTTTATTTTTTTTTTTAAGATTTTATTTATTTATTTAGAGAGACAGAGACAGAGAGAGAGCATGAGCAGAGACAGGGGCAAAGGAGGAGGGAGACAGAGGCTTCCTGCTGAGCAGGAAGCCCGAATCCAGGACCCTGGGATCATGACCCGAGCTGAAGGCAGATGCTTCACCGACTGAGCCACCCAGGTGCCCCAAGGAGCTCAAAAGTTTTAGCAACAACAGCTCCCCACAATAGCCTCCCAGGATGCTAATATTAGATGCTTTGCTCTCACCTCTTCCTGGGGGTGAGTACAGAACCAGAAGATCTGGGGTTGGCATTTCCTAATAGATTCTCCCCCACTCATTCTGGCCACCGATAGCAGACACCTTGCTGGTTCTCAATCAGGCCAAGTGCACTCCTGCCTCAGGGCTTTGCACCTGCTTTTCCCTCCCTCTGGAACACTCTATCCCAGACACTTGTACCACTCACATCCTTAGTCTATTCTGAGGTCACCTTCCCCAACCACCCACTCTAAAACATCACCCCTCTTCCTCTCTTTCTCTGGTTTATCTTGTTTTATTTCCCTTATATCTCCTCTCACTACATGCTGGCACATGGTTTTTTAATTGTCAGACTCACCTGCTCATCTGTAAGCTCCATGAGGGCAGAGAGCTCTGGCTGCTCTTTTCACACCAGGACCTGGAACAGCAGTTGGCATGGGGTAGGTTCTCAATAAATGTTTTTGAAAGAATGGATGTCTGTATGTTCGGCCCAGGTCTTCTTTTAGCTCAGGGGTCCTGTATTTCTCCAAGCCTTTGCTCCAGGCCATGGCCCAGAACTACATGAGCGGGGGGGGGGGGGGCGTGAGGGTTGCCCTAATAAAATGGCCTCCTCCCTAGGATGGGGCAGAGCCTATCTGGCTTCTAAGGCTGCCTCCCCAGGAGATAGGTCCTATTGTGGGGAAAAAGCCACTGGGGCTTTGGCTTTGGTGCTGGCATGTTATCTAAGTGTGTCCTTATTCCATCAAGCTTTGACAGATGAGTGCTATCTGCATCCATAACCCGCTGTCCTTGTTTCACTTTCCGGAAGATGGACGCCTTCTGGCTTGGCTTCTAACTCTTTGACTTAGAGGGGATGGAGGAGCAGAAACAGCAAAGGCTGCTGAGAATTTAGTCTTCTCAATGGCTTGGCAGGGTGAAGAGGCAAAAGGGTGGGAAGAGAAAAAAAGATAAGGGGAGTTGGACTGGGTGCTCAGGCTGTGGTCCCCACTTCCCGCAGGCCCTCAGTTGCTCCGCCCCTGCTCCTGGTGCCCCCTAAGGACCCATTAATCTCAGCAGGTGTTTGGGGACACTCTACCCAGAGTTGCAGGGGGGATTTCCTGCTCTGTTTCTGAACAAAATACTAAAAAGACATAGATAAAAAGATAGAGGGGTGTGGAGGTTATTTCCAGTGGGCCCTATTCCAAAAGAAGTCAGCCGGGATGGATTAGAGAATCAAGGCTTCTACTGAGTGTGGGGTTCAAGCCCTTCACTTGTCAGATGGAGCGACTGAGACCTTTAGATGGCCTCTAAAGGGACACTCAGAAGAAAGTGGTTTCTTGGAGCAGGAGGGAGCCACTTGTCTGAGGGGAAGTGTGATTATGAGAGGGGTCTGGAAGTGGATTCTGGCTCTGTGGCCTTGGGCACACTACTAGAGCTTCCTGCTCTCACCACTCCATATCTGTAAAATGGGAACAAGGGTAGCACGTGCCATAGTGGTTGCTGCAACGTCTAAATGCAATTAACACATGCAATGTGCTTAGAGAAATGTCCGGGCCAGGATGGCCTTGAATGAGCATAGACTTCATGCTTCCTGTGGCGTGCTTGCTCAAGCCCCCTTCCACAGTCCCACCCCTAGACATGGTCCCTTGAGGTCAGGGTCAGATTCAGACTGGAGATGTGGGCGGATGGCTGGTCTGATGTCATTCATTTCAGTCTGAGGATATCCCTGAATGCCTACTCCATGCCAAGGGCTCTGCGAGGCACCAGGCTTGCCAGCATCTATGTGCCGACGACAGCAAGAGGTCACATTCCTAAAGAGACGTTGGAAAGAGCCCCCAGTTGGGAGTCAGAAGACGTGACTTTGGAGGAGGTCTCTCTCATGCCAGCCAGGCCACCTCGACCAGCTGGTTCATTTCCCTGATTCTCCGAACCCCCTGTTGAAAAGAGAGGATGACCCTTACCCTGCCTTCCCGGGGATTCTAACAAGGATCAAACGATGTACGTGCCTGCAGAGGGTTTTGACGACAGTGAAATGCTTCTGCTAAGATGAGGCGACAGTGGGAGCAAAGGACACTGAAGCACACCCCCACTCCTGATGTGGACTGCATGTTAATAGCGGTGAGAGGGAGCGACAGAGAAGACTCCTGGGGAGGCCTGCTGGACCTCCACGCAGGGCAGCCAGGAGTCACAGGACTTGGCTTGACCCCCACGCTACGGCTCGCTAGCGGGGTGACCTGCAGCAGGCGACTTAGCATCAGCAGGAAGTCATATACATGAAGTGTCACAACAGTGCCCGGTGTATGAGGACCCCTAGAAAGTAAAGCCACCGGTTCCAGGGGCCAGTCATTGTCGTATTTCTGAGAGGATCCGGCTCACAGAGCCTACCTTACTGGCCACTGAGGTATAGGAGAGATTTTCAATTCATCCATTCCTCAGATGGAATTGACCTTTCCTGGGCACCACACGCTCCGGGGCCGCCCAGCATTTCCTTGTAGGCAAGCTCCCCAAGGAAGCCGACTGGAACCAGCTGCTTGCCCGATAAGCAGAGTTTCCCCGCAAGAGAGAGCAGGGAAATGATGGCTTATGCCTGAACGCGGGTGCCTTGTCAGAAGGCCTGTGACAGCCACCTCCCTTGACACCCACACGAGGTTTGGGCGAGCTGTCCGTCTGCATAGAGGCCTTCTCCTGCGGTACCAACGCTGCCACATTGCAATATTCTGTCCTTCCTTTCCTGTGCTGCATTCTGCTGAGTTCCCTCTTATTTCTTTGAATAAGTTCAGGCCCTTGATTTCACTTGCTCCTCCTCTGGCCCAGGACATCTGCTTCTGGCCTAGGACATCCTCTGGCTTTTGAGATATGCCTCTCCACCCTTCTGTCATCCTTCGTGTCCTGACTCTGCGGGTGAATTGTGTAAAGCTCGCCTCCTTGGGGTCCCAGTTTCCTGGAGACATGTTGTAGTGTCCGTGCCTCCCAATCTACATGACTGCTTAGCAGGCACAGGCTCCTAGAAGCAGGGCTGTATTTGTAGAGGTCCCTGTTTAGAAACTGCCCATCATTTCTGCTCTTTACAAAGGGGACTCTGAGAGCCTGACAGAGTTAATTACTTCTTTTAGGAGGCAGGCATCTGTGTCTGTTTCATTCACTGGTATATCCCCAGTACCAGGACAGTGCCCAGCGTACAGTAGGCACTCAATCATAGCTCCCAAACAAATAAAATCCCCTTCTCAAGAAAGCATCTTATGTTAGAATCCGTTCTTTGGGTGGCAGCAGAAGACAGCATGCCTTGGTTTCCAACTGGATAGACTATCTTTCCCACATGGGGCTCATGAGGCCCTCATTGCCTCTTCCCACACAGCCCACTGATGTCAGGACCTCCTGCGTGAAAGCTGTCCCCATCCCACCATTTCTCAGCTTAGCTCCTTAGACGGCTCCCCACTGCTTTTGAAATTAAGTATAGAGCTCTCCCCTGGGCTGTCAAGGCCTCAGATCTCCACCTGACTTAGGCCTTCAAATTCAAGCTCCAGTTGTTCCCCAGGAGTGCTCTTGGTTGCATTTCAATGACATTGCTGAATGTTTTCCAGACTTTCCTCCAGACCTTTCCGTCTTCATCCCTTTCTTCCCTCCTTTTGGGACAACCGCCCCAGAAAAATGATGTTCAAGGAGTCTTGAAAACTGTGATTCCTCTGTCAGCTGGAATCACTTAGAGTTTTTAAGACCCATCTTGTGCTTTCAAGACCCATCTTGAACATCAGTTTGTTTATAAAATCTCTAACTGGATGAGGTCCCTTCTGCCTCTTATCCCCTTGCATATGCATCGGCACCCCTCCTTTGTTTTTCTCAACTTTTCCATGTGTTTCCATAACTCCCTCATCTGCTCCCACCCCTGTATGACTCTAAGTTCTTGGAGGACGAGGACTGGGTCTTACTTCTGTTTCCTTTCTAGTACTGTGTACGTGACGCTCTCTCAGGACGTATATGAATCGGAGAACTACCGGATCAAGTAGCGATTCTGTAAACTTCCTCTACACTTTATAATTCTTGTTTTTCATTTCTTGCTGGGTGGCATGGATCTTACAAACAGAGTGATTTTTGTTGCTATCTACAGAATCCCATTTCGGCGTTATTTGCTTAAGTTGTTGAAATAAAAAAGCCAGCACGTCTCCAATTGCTTTAACATGTGACAATTCTTGCTGTGTCTGAATACCTGGAAACTCCCAGGGCTGTTGCTTGCAAGTTATTGTTGCCATGGCCATGCCTTACATGTGGATCAGTCAAATGGAAGTCACAGGTGGTTGTGTCTCCGATCTAGGAAGGCCATACATGGGTCTATCAGATCTGCCCGACAAATTCCTATTTAGGGAAAAAAAGATAGAGGCTGGGGTAGTGTGTTCAAACAATTTGATGAGCTAACACACATTTTATATTACCCGAGGGGTTGTTGGAAGGAGCTCCTGTCTTATCACTAGAGATGGTATTCTTGAACTTGTATAATAAACTAGTTAATTAGCATGCCTTTATATTCTCCCATGCCTTTAGATATACCTATTTCCAGACATGTTTTCAGGATGCATTTGGGGAGACTGTGACTAAAAGGTATTTTTTTGGTATGGAATGGAGTCTGCGTCTCTTGACAATGACTTGAAAAAAAGAATAAAATCTATTTTACATCAGCTGAATGTCTTTAATTGGGTCTTGAAGACCAAACAATTCCCTTCAAGACAGCTGGGGCTTTGGGTAGCCCCAAACCAATTAACTCAAATTATATAATTTTCCTCCCACTCCTACCCCCAAAGCTTGACTTGCTTATTTAGTAAAGAGGAGGATTAGCACAAGCACTTAGGAGTCCATTCGCTGGCTGCTTGGCACAATATGCTGAGCTTCGCTCTGGGCCAGCCTGAAGCACCCTGGCTGGGAAGAAAGGAAAAGGGAGCTCAAGTCAAGCCACCTCGTTGGTACGAGTCTCCTCTTTCTTGGGTTACAATGCAATTCAGCATTAATATATTACTAGATAACCGCACAGCAGAAAGCACCCTAACCTTTAAAGGGAAGCAAGCAATCTTTTTGGCTCTCCTAAACCTCTGAGAATGCGCAGGAGCTAATTAAGGCAACAAACTCATGAAGTGATCAGAGAAGACCAGAGAAATGTGAATGATTTTGGAGGACTCTGAATGGGTGTGTGTGTGCACGTGCATGCACGTGCGTTTATGTGTGTGTAGAGGAGCAAAGAGCTGTACTATGAATACTTTTCATTTTTCCTCTCTTCCAAAATGGTTTGTTAAGGCTGGAGAAGCATTGGATTAAAGAATTTTATAACAATTCTGAATGGGTATTTTCCAAATTTAAAAAAATCAATAATTTTAAAAGGGGGAATAATACTCTGTATTACAGCTATATCACAAATACGTTCAGTACCCTTCATGACCGAACTGCTTAACTTTTTTAAAAAATATTTTTCCATAAAACACTGCGTTTTGTGATCCTTGTAACAGGATACTAAACTCCTGCCTTAACCACTGTGAAATATATGAATTTAAAATACTTTAGCTCAAATAAGAAAGAGTAATGAACCTCGAGGCTGGCAGAATTCTTCAGGGAATAGCTTTATGGTATTTTTTGGCCTTTGGAAACTCAACTGGTAAGTGCTAACCTTTTCTGTGCCACAAAGAGAAGGCAGATGGTAGATCCCTCTCCCCGAGCACCTCGAGTGTCTCTTCTTTTCTGAGCATTACCCCAGTTATTTTCTCCCACCTTTCTTTCTGAGAGGACATTCCCCTGCATACTGTTGGCTTCTTCAACGACTAGAATTGAACAGTTTCATCTCACTGTCTTCCCTGGTGTTCCGGGTCCTAGGATTTAGCTTTCACATTTGACTTTTTGGCCACATGTCTGTCAAAAAGGACAATCTAGGGAAATTGAAGTTTGCCGCAAGTCCAGTTCCTAAAGCGTTCACGGATGAAGTAATATTTGTCTTCTGTGGATGCCACCATTTCTCTAGGATTTTCTGAGATCTGGAAATGAAATTCTAGGGATATGTTTACTGATTTCCTTTAGAAACTACCGATCATCAGCGTAAGACTCAGAGCTGGAGAACACGTCTCTTGGTCCTTTGGACCATGGTACCTCTGACCAGGGCTTAGGCCTCCTCTGCTGATGGCCTCCGCCTCTGGGGAGCTGGGTCCTGAAATTCAGGGGCCGTAGATCCACAAGAGATATTCAGCTAAGACCCAGGATATAGTTACCAATTCAATGAAAGATAACACTTTCAGGTTCAAGTTCTGAGAGAAATGTCGGCCATTGTTTAGTCCACTCCATCATTTTAAAGATGGAGGCTTGGTGTCCCGGAAAGGAAGGTGACCTGTTAAACTCACATGGTTACTTAGTGGCACAGTCTGATTTGAGCTCACTTCTGAGTCAGCCGAAGAGACCCCTCCCCCTCCCCATGCTGACCACATCTTCATCCTAGAAGCATCTCATTTATTATTCTGACTTTATAGATTGCTAATGGCAGGGGGAGCCGGGGACTTGCAGGCTGAGGTTTTACCCTGCTGCCCCTGTGGCTGCACAGGCTTGGCCTCTGGGTCCAGTCTCTACGGCAGAAAGCAGGCACACCCTCGGGACAGGGGCTGTCCTTCCAATGTACAGGCAGGACGCGTTTTCCTTCACGTCATGTTGATGCCTCCATCTCCCAGATGGAATGGAAGACTGGGGTTTCGCATCACGACTTTTCACCAAACTCAGGACACCATTCCAGTTTCTTCTGAAAGTATTTTGAAATGGAAAATGTTTGACCACTCCTCTCCTGGCTTTACCTCTGTGTGCTGGGTGTAATGATCCAGAGAGAATCAATTGGACACTGCATTTTAAAGATAAGGATTGGGATTTTACTTCTGGGTAACCTGGCGACCCCAATCAATCCCTGTCTCACAAACTCTCTGAAGATTTGATGCTCTAGTCTGCAATTAAGTCCCTGCTTCCAAGAATGGCAACAGATGTTGCAATCCAAACACCTTTATTAACTATTTGTCTTCAGATGGGTATCAACCATCTCCTGGCCAACAGAAACAGCAGACCACTCCATAAATGGAAAAAATCTCACTCTTTCATCTTCAAGCTATTTCAGTCTAATCCCCTTGGAAAGATAAAAAGAGATATATTAGGGAGGTAGCCAGTGATATTGAATCGCTTGAAAAATTTGCCTTTTCTAGAAGTAGTTGCCACCAATTTGGCAACAATGCGGTTATTAAGCTGTATCCCCCAATTAGACAAAGCATCAGGTGATATTTCGGGTAAGCAGAAAACATAGCCAAAGTGACAATTTAATGTTTGCATCTTTCTTTATAGCTCTGTGATTATATTCCATTCGCCAGACTTCGGCCCTGTTTGAACCATGGCTTCAACACCATAAAGAAGGATCCTTGCCACCCGCCTGCCTTGCGAGAATGTCATGAGGATTGTAGATGATGGTGGAGCGCTTGAGGATGGAACCCGAGGCCAACACATTCCAAGCAGGACTCTGAAAGGCCCTTTGTATTTGAGCTCATCAGGATTGTTCTATCCCTGACTTCTTGCCTGGAGCTTATTGAGGGTAATAAGGGGGGAAAACACACTGCTGTGGGGTCAAGGAAGCTGCTTCTCCCTGGATTTAAGTCACCGGCTAAACTGGCTAGATTCCTCTCACACAGGCAGGTGCAACGGGCTGTCCTTGGCTTCAAGGGCAGAGGTGAAGTCACAGGAGGCTAATGAATTTAAAGCTTCTCCTGGGCACAGGCCCTTAAGACACCACCTTAGAGTGGTGTCATGGTCATTTGTCTTTGTAAAACTTGAAACAATCAGATATTCTAACCGCCATTGGTTAAGAACACCCGTTCCATTCTGACTTCTCTTCCGTCTCACCTACAGGGCTGTCGAATGGCATTGACGTTGGTCCCAGAGCAACTGTACGCCCTAGCTAAGAGGACTTTGAGCTGGGGTGACCTCTGTTTGGGCTCCATGGGATACATCTGTGATGTGCTGTCCTTCCTATGTGCAGTGAAGTTATTTCTAGCTTTCCTAATGTAAAGATGACGTTCAGGAATGCTTTCACTACTGCGCCAGCTCACCTGCTGTCAGGACACGGAGCTGCAGACCAAAAGTCCAATCAATAAAGTAAACACTGGAGGTCTGGGAGGAATGGAGGACAAGCAGGGTTTGCCAGGTATGGGCCTAAAGGCCAGCCTGTGGAAAGTGTGTCTAATCACCATGTATATACAGTGGGATATAGAAGATTCCATTTCAATGATTTCCAGTAAAAGCAAATTCTCTCTTGTTAGGAATATAATAAATAAAAGCATTATTTATCATTATAAAGGCACCATATTTTTTTCTTTTTAAAATGAGAATTGTGTGAGATAGAATTCATCACAATTCTGTGTCTATAGCTGTGGACCTCTAGGGGTGCTATAAAAGGCAAGTATATCCAATGAGAAATTGTGAGTTTTATGCACAGTGACATTCAATAATAATAAACAAACTCCAGTCAAGCATGCTAGAGGAAAGAGTGAATTATCTTTCTATTATGTCTATTGAACATAATTATTAACTAAGATGAGATCAAAAAGTAGTTAAAAGTGTAGGTTAAAAAAATATATGTATATATATAATTATAAGCAGTTAGTTACTAAAAATGCAAAGTTGTCTTTAGGATTTTGAGTGTTTATGGCATTTACCAGCTTTTTCTAAATGTTTGTAACTAATTTTTTATTGGTAATCTTTAGTATTCTTTTTCTCATAGAAGGCCCTCAAAATTCTATTTGCGTTAGCCCCGACATAATGTGGATCTGTTCCCAGGGTTGGGTATCTGGCAGCAATGCTTAAACCTTCATCAAGGATTGATTCTTGAATTCAGAGGGACCTGGGAGGCTAACTATATCCATGCTCCTTGTTTCCTTCTGCTCCCTCCCCACTATGTTTAAGAAAATTAAGGCTTTGACATGAAACTCTCTGCCTGTGATCACAGCACCCTGAGTGGCAGAAACTGGATAAATCCATACATTAGGAAGACTGGGTGCTGGGACCTCCTGGTTACAGAAATCAGCTGCAAAGAGACTGATGAGCCGTGGACAGATCCAGGTTCCAGGCTGGACTGCCTCTGGCTCACATGTGACCTGGGGGAAACTGCCCTTTGGGCCTCGACCTTCCCACTTGTGCTGGCCTATAGGAGTTATCTTCCTATATGGGATAGTTAGGGACGGCCTTTGTGATAAAGTGACATCCAAGCAGAAACTCAGAGGCAGTGACGGAGTGAGTCATGTGGCTCTCTGGGGCTTTCTATGAAGAGAGAAAAGCAAGTCCCAAGGCATGAGTGTACACGGCATCTTGCAGGAGTGAGGAAGGCCAGTACGCTGGGGCAGAGCGAGCAAGAAGGTGGGAAGTAGGGATGAGGTCAGACACCGACACTGAGCAGAGGCTACGGGAAGGGGGTCGACCCTCAGGGACATGGGGAGCCATTGGAGCAGATGAACGTGGCGTGACATAACCTGATAGCTATTTACAACTCTCACCCCTATTACTGTGTGGAGCACGGGTCAGGACCAAATAGGAATCCCCTGTCGTCTTCCTAAGCAAGGGGCTCATGCAGAAGGTGCCCAGGATCACCCCCAGTACAAGGCACAGAGTCAGAGGTACCTGGGAAGGGGCATAGGAAGGCAGTCTGTTTGGGACGGATGAACGGACATCATCCAGCAGAGATGGCGGCCCGGGGGAAGGTCACTGTTGTAGAGGAAATGGCCTTGGCAAAGATACGTGTGAGAAAAACAAAGGTGGTGTTCACGGAGAGGGCGCCATGAGGTGACTGGGAATGAGGGCGCTGGGCTCCATGCCCTCAGATGAGCTACCCCCTTCCCATCCCTCAGAGTCTCCATGGTTGAACGAGGACCACGGCCATCTCTGAAGGTGGGGCGTTGGAACCAGATGGTGCTTGTGTGGTGCTTGCAGGAACGGGGCGGAGGGTGGCTCTCACGAGCTGCGTGCCATGTTATGAAGTGCCACAACGTTCAGGGAATCTAATGCACAGGTCTATGAGGGGCAGAAACCCAGGAAATCAGGCTGCAAAGTCTCCTTGAGGCTGCACAAGGAAGAGCCTTGAGTGCCCAGGCTGAGGAGACCCCCCGGAAGCACCGCTACCCAGGCTGTTCCGGGGAGGGCTTCCCAGACTTGCCGGGTCTGAGTCGCCGGAAGTGCTTAAGGAAATGAGGTCCCCAAGGCCCTACCCTGGGATGGGGCCGAGCCAAAGGGACTTCAGCAAGGGCCCTTGGTGATTCTTACGTGGGTGCTGCTTAAAAAACTTTACTTTCTTAACCAAGTGTCAAGTGTGACCTGAGAATGTCTTCACTCGCCCAGGATGTGTCTGGCTCGCCTGCTCTGGCCCCCAGTCCTCAGGGGGTCAGGACTGGGGGCGCAGGGCAGGGGCTGAGAGTGGGTAGAGGGAGAAGGTGTGGGGCCCAGAGGCCTTTCCAGAGGCCAGCCGCCCCCCTCCCCAACACCCTCAGGGGCAGGCTGTGCTAGGCAGTGGCCCAGGCTTGTCTCCTCATCCCTGCTCCGACACCCGTGGGTCATTGTGTGTCCCTGGGGGATTCTTGCCTCCTTTCTGAGCTGCCACTTCCTCCTCTGTTTAAGAATAAAAGTGTAGAGGGCCAAGTTGGGCAAATTCTAAAGTCCCTTCCAGCTCCAAGTTTATTTGTTTATCAAACAGCCTAATCTTTGTAAAGATGCTTGCAAGGGCTACAGCCCAGCCCAGAGACAGCCTCAGCCTCTGCAAACTTTGTCGGCAGACTCACGGCTTTTGGGGTTACACAAAGGGCACCGAATACCCCTGCCATCAAGATAAGCTCAGGAATAGGTCCGAAGGCCCTTTCTCCCTGGAGGTTCACATGGACCTCTGCACGCACAGATCTGAGCACTCTGGGACTTGTCTGATTTAACCCTTATCGCGCTGCAACATTCCGAGGGGCTGACGTGCAAACAGTTAGAGGCAGTGACCACACTCCGACTTCCTGACACCGGGCTCACGCTCAGCCTTTTCTTTGCCTGAGACAAACGAATTCGGCTTTAATGCGTCCTGATTGGACGCCTGGTGATTCTGAGGCCTGAAGGGCAGGGACAGCGGATGCCTTTGATTTTGGATAAATCGGGTAGGAACTCTAGGCCCCAGTTTCTTCATGGGAGAGGGTGTTTTAGTTCCCTAGAGGAGGCTGTTTTTCTTCATTGCTATCAAGAGCTGTATTTAGATTTGTTAATGCAGCATTCTGATGCCATAAACAAAACCCCTTTCTTTCCCCCACCGTACTGTGGGATGGCCTGACTTTTAGGATTAGTTTACAGAATGATAGTTTCATCTCAGGTGAAAAGCTACCTCTCTGCTTGCTTATCTCTATTAAAAAAAAATATATATATATATATTATATATATATTTGGCGGGGGGGAGGGGCAGAGGGAGAGGGAGAGAGAATCTGGATCAGACTCTGTGCTGAGCACTGAGTTCAACAAGAGGGAGGGATGGGGAGGGTGTGGGGTGTGGGAAGGGGTGGGGGTTGGCCCAAGCTGGCTTGATCCCTTGACCCTGAGTTCATGACCCGAGGTGAAATCAAAGGTCAGTTCCCTAACTGACTGAGCCATCCAGGCGCCCCTCCCCATCTCTCTATTAAAGTCATCTTTATATGTCAAGGCAAATGGTGGGAACAGTGACCTCACTAATCTCGGTCCTCAGTTGTTCACAAGTGCCTCACACACGCAGAGCTGAGAGCTCCTGGGCTTGTCTGCCTTCATCCTTGTTGTGCTCATTACATTTTAAGCTGCATGCATTCCTGTAATTTCCATGAAAGGTTCCCAATGGTTTCTAGATATAGTTTCTAAAGGAAGAGGGGGGGTAGCATTTATTCTGTAATCGCTTGTTAATTTATTTTCTCATTTCCAGACCCAGGGGTGTGGAGACTAAAAATAATTTGTGAAGGGTAAAATGTAAAAACCTCAGGAAAACATATACACTAAGGGTGTGGAGAGAGGGAGAGTTTGTGGGCAGTAGCTTGTGATATTATGATGGACTAATCAAGGAAAGTTAAAGCATAGCATTCTTTTTTTTTTTGTTTAAGATTTTATTTATTTATTTGAGAGAGAGACACAGAGAGAGCGGGAACACAAGCAGGGAGAGTGGGAGAGAGTGAAGCAGGCTTCCCGCTGAGCAGGGAGCCCGACAAGGGGCTCGATCCCGGGACCCTGGGATCAAGACCTGAACCCATGAGCCAAAGGCAGACAATTAATGACGGAGCCACCCAGGCGCCCCACAGCATAGCATTCTTATGAGAATGGCTGAAGGAGAGAAAGTGGTTAGTTAGTTCTAGGGCCCATATTCCTCCTGTCTGGCTGGTCTACTTTCTCCCCCACAGTCAGCTCAGGCACCATTATTCCTCACACATTGTATTTCCCCAGGAAGCCTCCTCGTGGAGTCTCCCTACCCCAACCCACGCTCATGCCCTGGGGAAGGCATTGGTCTGCCCACAGAACAGCACGGTTTGCCTTCCTTCTCCACACCTGTGGGCCTTCTGGGCTTTGGAGCCTATGGTCTGGCCTGGGGCTTTGGGAGGAGCCTCTCCTCACTACCATGAAGCAGGGCCTCTAGGCTCTAGGAGTCAAATCCTGGACGCACTTTCCATTGCCTCCATCTGTGTCACACTGTGTCCTCAATAGAGCACCCTCCACGTGCCAGTCCAAGGGTGGGCCCCCAGGAACTGCCCCATCAGCTGCTGAGGCCCACAGAGGTGGGGCCAGGAGGCTGACTGCCTGAGGTCTTTGACAACCTGGGGCAGCTGAAGAGTAGCTCAAAGTCATCTCATCCTAGAGCGTCAATCGGCATTTTCTGTTTGATGGCAGCAAATTTCTCATGACAAATATTTTTGAGGCCTCCTAAAAACTTTGTGCTCAAGTATGCTTCACAGCAGAAAGAGAAGAAAGAAATGTCGTTTGGTCCTCAGGCAACGGAGGGCTGCTGGGATAGGCTCACGTACTCACCGAGCACCCTAAGTGCTAGGGCCAATGGCTGCTTACTGTTTCTCTGCTGGGAGACTTGAGGCTTGCTCGCCAGTAGCCCAGGACTCCCCCAGCAAGGCAGCAAGAAGGACCAGAGGGCCAGAGCCAGCTTGGGGATATTGTCAAGCAGGCCTCTTCTGCCCCTTCATGGACGCGCCCCTCCAGAGTGTGGGATATGAGATGGTGCCTGTCTGCCGGGCCAGACTGATTCACCAGGGACCTTCCTGAAGCAGCCAGCAGGTATCAGCCCTACCCTTCTTGCCGGCCCCATTTCTCTGGATCCTTCTGCCTGCCCATTTCTTCTGCTTTGCACACACCCTCATGATCTGGTTTGAGGCCCAATATCTCCTATTCTCTCCCCAGCAACCCCTTCTCCCCTTCCCCCACACAGAAGCAGCCCCTCGGCCCCAAGTACCCACCCCCTCAGGTACCCTGCCACCCTCTCCTTCAGGCTCCATTTGGCTTCCAGCAGCCCAGCAAACTGTCTTCTCCCGAAGCCCACCTTTCTAGGAATCTGGGTGGCTGGTACTTCCACAGGTCTGGACAGCCGCTGGTTGGGGGATGTTCTGGCCATGGTTCCAGGATTTCAGGATACCCTCATGGCATCATCTGGTCATTGCAACCTCCTCCTACTTCTCCTGACCCTCTAGGCCCACTGTCCTGCATGCTGTCAGCAATAGAAAAGAGCTGACAGCTAGGATCAAGGAGCCTGAGAAGGATGATCTTTTGTGGCTAGGTGAGGGTGACCAGATGGCTGAAGTGCTTCTGCACAGTTGAGGGGTTAAATTTGCTGTCCAGCACCCCAACGAGCGGCAAGGAGCTAGGGCTGAGGGAGGGAAGCATCAGGAGTCTGAATCTGCCTCCGCAGTAGAAAAATGTCCTCCTCAAACTCTCCAAAAAAGGAAGGAACCCCTCATACCTCAGCAAATAGCGAGTGTACCTCACAGGCTCAGTGGACAATCACCCACCTGAGAGACGGGAAGTTTTAAAGGCCCTTCCAGACCCAGGTCCCTATTGCTATGTAATAAACCATTCTGAACGTAGTGGCTTAAAACAACAATTTATTCTTTCTCATGATTCTTTTGATTGACTGAGCTCAGCAGGGCCCTGAGTCACTCATCAACTTCGATCTTTTGACAGCTTGACTGAACCAGGAGGCCCTGTGATAGCTCACTCACGTATCTGGGGCCTTGGTCCTGGCTGTCCGCTGGAATTCGTCTCTCTGTGGTTTCTTCTCATTCAGTCATCGAACTTGTGTTTCTGCATATGGTGTGAGGAGTGTTGCAAGGGAACAGGAGAAGCGACAAGCCTGGGGGATCGAACACAATATTGTTTCTGCCCTACTCTGTTGCCCAGGTTCAAGGGATGGGGAGAGACTCCGCCATTTGATAGGAGAAGAGGGCACAAAGTATTCATGATCATATTTAATCTACCACAATTTCCAAATTACCTCCAATTCTGAGTCTTCCATGTGATCCTATAAGATTCTGTTAGCCCCGGGTAAGGGCCAGGTGATACATTCCTACACCTGTGAAGAAGGGCTCTGTGTGGACACTGGTTGCCTGCTAAATATTCACACACACACCCTTTTTGGGGGCATTCCTATGCCATCTCCACACAGTCTCATACTTTAGGGGGAACTGGCCTCATGCCAGCTTTGCTAGTAGAGCTGAGAAGTCTAATGGATCACTGGCCCAGAAATCTAGACCCATATCAAAAACCCCATGGCAATATCCTTCTCACAGATCTTGGTCAGGAAAAGGCCTGTAATCTAGGGCAGGCCAAAAAGACATGAGGGGAAATTTTCAAGGAATTCCTAGAAAAGGATATCCCACTGGAAAGGATAGTTTTTCTTCTGTTGTGTGTAACAGTAAGACCTGGAATGGCTGCCATCTTGTTATCAAATGAAGGGTGAAGCCATCATAGAAAGGAGAGCAAAGCCAAGAGAATGGCACAGAAGGGGGCGGGTGGAAACCCTGGTCGTTCCATGCCTGATGCCTGGTCTCCCCCTCTGGGTTTGTTTCAAGTCCCTGAGCCAATATCTCCTCCTTATTGTTTAATGGGATTAAATCCCAGTTTGAATGGGATTTTCTGCTCTTATATTTGGAAGTATCAATAATGGATCCAAGGTCCGAAATTGTTAGATGACAAGTCTAGTCACTCTATGAGGTTACAAATCAGATATTGGCTTTCAAAGAGAAGAGTTACTAATATATTTTTGTTTTGCTTCTTAGAACATGATGAAATAGAAGATTCATGATGTCAGAATGGAGCTAGAAATGCCCTTGGTGGCATCTGTTAAACAGCCTCACTCAACAGACGAGGAAACCGAGACCCAGACAGTTCAGCAGAAATGGATGTCCCTGCTCCCAGGCCAGGTTGCCCATGGTCACACTCCCTGTGCACCCCTTGCACACTGTGGCAGGGCATTCATTCACACACCCCGAGGCATGGGACCCCTGTGCTAGTCATATTTTCCACATGAACTTCTAAATAGCCACCTTGGGACTCTGTTCATCAGTTTCTTAAAATTCGAACATCCATGCACCCTATGGTCTGCCAACCCCACTGCTTGGTATCTGCTCTAGAAGGGATGAAATCATATATCCATACAACTACTCATAGCAGTTTTGTACATAATAGCTGAAAACTATGTACATCCCAGATATCCAACAACACGTGAATGGGTAGACAATATATTATGGTATCTGTGGTATGTCCATACAGGGGAATACTATTCAGAAAGAAAACAAAGGAGGGACCTAGTGATACAGGCAACAGCATGCATGGATTCCAAGCACCTACTGAGTGAAGGAAGCCAGACGCAAAAGAGGACATGGGGTATGCTGCCATTTCTATACCATTCTACAGTAGCGACAGGGACCTGTAGTGGTGGAAATCAGATCAGTGGTTGCCTTCTGTTTGTATATATGGAAGGGCATGGGCTAGCAAGAGACATGAGGGAAATTTCTGGGGTGATAAAAATGTTCTGTGTCTTGGGGTGCCTGGGTGGCTCAGTGGGTTAAGCCGCTGCCTTCGGCTCAGGTCATGATCTCAGAGTCCTGGGATCGAGCCCCGCATTGGGCTCTCTGCTCTCTAGGGGAGCCTGCTTCCTCCTCTCTCTCTGCCTGCCTCTCTGCCTGCTTGTGATCTCTCTGTCAAATAAATAAATAAAATCTTTAAAAAAAAAAAATGTTCTGTGTCTTGATCAGGGTATGGAGCAAGAGCCTATCTGTCAAACCTGATCCAACGCTTAAGGTCTGAGTGTTTCACTGTGTAGAAATTATACCTCAAAAAAAAAATTTTTTTTTGAATGGCCTTTTTAGCCAAAGTACAGTATCAATACCTTGTCTGGTTGAGAAGAAGGTATGGGAGGCCAGGACTCTGCCAGAGTGAATTTGCAGTGGTGTGTCCTGGAATCCAGAGCTTGGGAGAATTGCTGCCTATTCCCGATGGTGCTAACGGCTGGGTCAGCCAGCTGCCCATGTCCTCTGCCAGCGCCTCGCTCTTAGGCTAGGCCCAACCACACAGCTCTAATAGTAGGTTCGGAGAGCCATTTCCTCTGGGCCCTGTGGCCACATCACAGGCACCGACCTTACTCTCTGGCCTGCTTCCCCCGACCCCTGACTGCCTCATGGGGCTCACCAAAGAACCTTCCTTCTCCTCACCCTCAGATACCCTTCTGGAACCTTCCTGGGCAGGCTGCCCTTGACATCACTGGAGTATGGTGAGATACATGCTTTTTGACATTCCGGGACTGCTCCCCTGGGCTATTGCAACAATCCTTTCTTCCAATTTTTTTTTTTAACTGCCATTTCTGTTTTCTTCATTTCTCCTGCCAAAATGTCAAATCAGGGTCTTTCCAGATGCCAACATCTGGTATTAAATTGCAAGTCTGGGTAATCTTCCAAAACAATGTTTTCTAAGAGCCAGGGAACTTCTTTCACTCACATTATTCATCTGTTCAAATTGTATCAAGTTCTTTCATTGATTTCTCTACTGAAATATATCTTTCAACATGTCAAGGCTATCCTATTTAAGATAGGCCCAACACTGGCATCAGGCCATGTGAATTGCTTGGAGAATATGTGATCTGTCGTTTTGGTGTTCTCTTTACTTTCCTATTTAAAAAAAATTAATAAATCACAAACCCTTCATTGAACAAGCATTGAATGAATGTAGCTTTTCTCTTATTGTGTTGTTTATATTTTCAATGTAAAGTGAAGTCTCTAAGATGCCAGACATATGGCACCCAGATGAAGTCTGGTTGTCTGAATCTGGGGCTCGAGGTGCTTTTAGAATGTGTCAGCCGCCTCCAGCGTGTGTCCGCCAGCTGGGGATACGTGCCCGCGGGAGAGAGGACCCGCAGCCCCAAGCTCGTTTGCTCTGGCTCCTCCTATAATGGTAGAATAACCTCCATTCCTCTTCTGTAGCGTCAGGAAATGGGGGCCCCCCAGGCACGCATGTCGCCTGGGTGCTGGTGGGGAGGGAGGAAGAAATGTCTCAGAGAGCGGGCTCCCCATCCCCTCCTACTTCTGCTTCACTCCCTGCCGGTTCCATGCCTCGGGCTTCCACAGGAACCCCCTCAAAACGACACCCTCCTGTAGGGCTGCGTCTACTGCTCCATGATCCCTAAGGGACTGCCTCTGTCTGGCATGTGAGGATTTCTTGTTCCTTCTCGGAGCTGAGCTATGGGGGATAACCTGCAGGATAGTCAGTGTTCCCAGGGGGGCTTCTATCCCCAATGTCAGCAGGAGACCAGGTAGGCATGGAAGAATCCAGGGCTCCCTGCTAGTTTGTCGTGTGCACCCTCTGGTGAGTGCTCCTCCCTCCTTTCCCTCCCTGGATCTCTGCCTCCCTTCCTCCCTTCCTCCCTTCCTTCCTGCCTGCCTGCCTTCCCTTCCTTCTTCCCTCCTTCCCTGCCTCCTGCCCTCCTTCCTTTCCTTCTTTCTTCCTGACTGCTTCCTGGGATTTTTGCCTGCATGCAGGAGACCTTTCTGCAGTCATAAATTCCTTTTGCACTTGAAACTGTTTCAAAGTGAATTTGGAGGGTGGGTATGCTGAGCCTCCCGTCCAGACACAATTTCAGCCTGCGGATGGAGTGGGGCCTGCCTGAAATTCTCCCATGAGCCCACCTGGGCCCATCTGTGGCTTCATAAATCCACAGGGGGCCAGATTCAACAGCCCGTGGAGGGGTTTCCAGCCCCCATGGCTTTCAGCTGTTCAAAACCACCTTCTGCCAGGCCGGAGAAGTGCTGAATCAGCAAAAAAATGGGTGTCATTAGAAGAGACTGGGAGAAATGTGAATTTAAAAACACAGCACAAGCCCACCACAAAACAAATGTTGAACAAAAGGTTAATTCCACGGATAAACAGCTCTCAGTGGCGCTTGACGGAGCGTCTGGTTCCCATTTCGCTATGCCATTCTGCCAGATGTTCCCCTCTATTAATATATTCTGCTAAAGTCGAGAAGAAACATAAAACTAGCGAGCTGCAAGCTTTGCTGGCAACGCCAAGTGGCAACTTGCAGGAACAGGGATGTCTCTGTATGCCTGCTCCGCAGGGGCACACATTCCCAGAGAGAGCTGCCTCCCCGGGCCCGCTGGAGACTGTGAGTGCTTCTGGAGATCTGGACGGGCCTGGGACGGTTTTCACATACGTGTGAGAACAGCGAGGGCCACCTGACTTTCCACTCCTTATGTGTATTGGTGTAATTTAAGACATGGTTGTGAAGATCGTTCTCTGAGTTTCTTCCGTCTGGGAATTCCAGACTCTGGCTCTTAAGGGCTCATCCTCTGCACAACGCGCTCTCCTAGATCATTCCAGCATTCATCCGAGAAGGTGCATTGAGACCCTCGCATCTGGGAGGCATGGATTGTATCCCATTTGCATGAGTGACACAGTCTCCCGTGTTCCCTGAGGGCAAGGACCAAGACTCATTCGTCTTTGTATATTCTGTAAGTTATTAAATATATGTTCATGCAATGAGTCATCGAGAAAGCTCTCTATTTCGGTTTCCTTCCTCCCTGTCCCAGAGATACAAACCCTTGTCTGGTCCTATTGGAATGCTAGAAGGTGAAGGTGACCTGGACGCTTTCCACTCCGCAGGCAGAAAGAACAAAGGCCACTTGCCCGAGAGGTGTCCTCCATCGTGTTGAAAACTGTGTCCAATCTCATTGTAGGAAGCAGCAGGTAGCTGTGAAAGGCGGCTCAGGCCCCCATTGCGACTGCCTTAGCTGCAGGTGAAAGGTCACTTCGCAGGCAAGACTCTGACCCTTAACTTCTTTGTTAAGAGTGTCACAAGGTAAATTAATCAGATTTATGGCATTAAGCTCTGCCAATATCTCTATCCTCCTGGCTCCTATTCTCCAGCAAAACTCTCTCTCCTAGGGGGGAAAAAATCTTTCTGATGAAGGGGCAAAGTGTTTTTTGTTTCTTTCTCGCAGTTTTTGCTAAAAAGTGAAAATAGTTGGACACAGATAAAGTCCAGAAGGCAGCACAGCCCTTCCTTCCTGGAAGAGCTGAATGTTTTTTGTTTTTTTGGTACGTTAAAGTGAACTTTCCCGGTCCTTAATCAAATGCCCCTTAGCCTGGGAACAATGAGGATGGCAGGTTTTGCTGCTGGTGGTAGGCTTCTTGATCTCCGGGCAGAATGCTCTCCTTTGACCAGAGCAACTCAGGAAAGTGCATTAAGGGACATCACTGGCCTGGATGTGGGCTGATGTCCCACCTGGTCCCGGCCCAGAGCAATACCCAGACCAGAGCAGTGTTTCCAAGAGGCAGGTAGGTGGGAAGTGAATGAGCAGAGAACCCCCCAGTCCGGAAGGCTTGGAGCGGCTCCCAGCGGGAGTGGGAGGGCTTCTGCTGGCGCTGCAGGTGCCTTTCAGGCAGCCTTGCAGGAGAGCACCGATTTCCTGCTGCTAGAAATTTGTCTGCAAATTTTTTCTTATTCAGAAGTGACGGGATCCAGGAGACAGGGGGCTAGATATGATAACTTGATTAAGGATTGCACAGCGACCCAGATGCCTGGGACTTGGCTGCAAGAGGGCATGTTCCCCCTCTAATGTTTCACCAGGAGGGAACTGACAGGTCGCAGCTGGTAGATTTCTTTCCCCTAAGCCTGAAGGGTGTCAACATTTTAGACTCCGAGCTCTCAAAATACCGTGGTTGTATTTTGATACAGCTCCTCTGCAGAAGAAGAAGAGTCAAGTAACGAAGGACCATTTTCGTTAATTTGCAGCACAGAATAAGGAGTGGATCAAATTGACTCAGTAAGTATTTACTGAGCACCTACTGTGTGCTAAGCCCTATTTTAGGCAGTGGAGATACTGCAGTGAAGGTTTCAAGCAAAGTCTCTGGTTTCATAGGGCTTACCGTGGGGGATGCTGGAAGTAAATACTTACGCGAATTCCCTAGATGTCAGAGGGTTAAAATGCTATAAGGAACAATCAAATGAAAGGGGGGGGGAGATAAAGAAGGATGACGGGATAGGGGTGATACTTTGGTTCGGGTGGGTAAAAACATCTTCTCCGGCTGGAGTAGGAGAGCATACAGACTTGAGTGGAGGGAGAGCACAAGCCACGCTCATACCCGGGCCAGAGAAGCTCCGTAGCGGGATTAGCAAGCACAAGGCACTGGGGTGGGAGGATGCTTGATACATTCAAAGAATATCCTTTTATGATGATGTTGCACGAATGCAAAGACAAACCTGTTTAGTGTTCTAATAATTGTGGGAGGACTTTTGTGACCCTGCTGTTATCAGCGTTAAATGAAATAATGCATATAACACGCAGCACAGTGTCTTTGCACAGAAAGAATTTAATATATGTGAATTGCTTCATAATTACAATGATTGTTTACTAAGCACTTGACAGTCACCATGGTCGTGTCAGGTAGGTGGGCAAGAACTATTAGCACCACCTTGTAAATGAATCTGACACCCACAGAAGGGAAGCAGTTTTCAGAAGTTCTCACCGAAGCTGAGCGGCGGAAGGAGCCTGAGTCCCCAAGGCTGCTGCAGAGTCACTTGGGAGAGCTCCTGACCTGCGTGGGACTTTTCCCTGAGCAGGAAATCAACTTTTCTCGTATTAAGCCATTGAGATTTAGGGGTTCAGCAGCTGACATTGCTTAACCCGACTAATACTGTGGGCTGTTAGAGGGACAGAGAAACCAGGAAGGTGCCCCTCAAACAGCAGAGGCTCATGGCTTTGGGAGGAGAAGCTGTGTCCCAGAGAAGGCAGCGGGAGAGCAGCCTATGAAGTCTCGCCTCTTGGGGTGCGTTTAGGCTTGGCATGTTGTTTTGATGTCTCGTCCTTGGCCACTGCTCTTCTGAAGCCGCATCCTAACAGAGGACCTTAGCGTGCCACTGAATCTCATCACCCAAAGGACAGAAAGATAATATTCAGGATGGATGAGGACAGGGAGTAATGGGGACTAGAGGAATGATGAAATGAGGAATAAATGTAAATAAAAATAAATCATCATATATGGTGTCCTTGACCGACCATCCCACTTCCAGAATTTTCACTGGCTTCCATGTCCTTCCCCAGTCCCATCGCCTGCTCCCCAGTTACCCTGGACCCTGAACGTGCCTATAATTTATTGGGACCGCCGGGGATATGTTCCATCAGCTCCTCCAGCAAATCCGCCTGTATCCTCCAAAGCCCTGTTTGAATGCCACCTCCTCCAAGAAGCCTTCTCTTCTCCCTGGTCATAATCCAGCATTTCTTGTCCTTCCCCTTCACAAAAGATCCCTGTTGACTAGTGGCCATATTCTGCTCGTTTGTTCGTGTGTACACACCCAGCTCCTGTGTGAGTCCGCAGACTTCCCAAGGCCAGGCCTCTGACCTCACTGCTCTCACAACAGGCCAGGGGCGGGACTCCATTTGGAAAGAGATGAAATAAACTGCCATTTCCTATTTAAAAAGAAAAGATAATTCTAAATGATAGGGTGCGTATTTTGAGAACATTGTCTCTTTGGAACATGTTGAGGTTACCTCGTACAGACATTTATATCCTCACGTGCACTCTTCTCCCACTGGGCCCCTCATTTCCATGGGCAGAAGGAGTGTGATGGGGTATTTTGCTGTTGCCTTTATGTTGATGTTCAACTCCTCTTCTCCCCTCACCCCCATCAATTATTGAATGCCTAAAAAAAAAAAAAAAAAAAACCTACCCCAGCAGATGTGTGTGAGTTGTTTGATCTCGAGGTTGAATAGGAACGAAAGTATCTGAGACTCAGATTATGGTGTAGAAGAGGGGAAAAAAAATCTTAACAGGAGCTCTGTGAAGGAGAAAGTTTAGCTTTGATCTTACTATTGAATTTTGCTAGTGGGGTGTGTGTTTATATCTATTTCTATTTATCTTTTTAGTCCAAAATTCTGTGCTGCTGTGCCTGTCTTTTGTAACCCTGCAGAAGGGAGTTTTGTCTGCTTGGGAGCAATGCGATTTAAGTCATTTAAGGTAAGAATTTAATTTCTCTGGGAAATCAGGAGAGCTCTGTAGCTTAATTTATGGATATCTTTTCCTTTAAAGGATTCTAAAATAATTGGGGCCACTTTATTTCAAACCAAATGGAAAAGAGGCCTATTAAAAATCAGAGAGGCCGTGCTTCCAGACGACGGGGTCCGACTTTATCGTTTTAATTCCCGATTTGCACATCTTCCTCACTAAAGAAAAGCCAGACCTTAGAAAGTAGTCTGACCTTTGCAATCGACAAGGACAGAACGAAAGTCCCTTTGTTTATAGTTAAGTTCTATTCCAAAATTTCCCATGAATGGGGACTCTTCTTTGAAAAAATTTAGTAATTTTAAAAGTCAAGTAAAGATAACTGATTTTCTGATAATAAAGTATGATGACACCAGAGGGATATGTAGAAGTCTTTTATTTATTGGTGCAGCTTGTGGAATTGTGGATTTCTAGTGGATTCCAGGGTGAAACGGAGTTTGCCCACAATTTCACTGATTACTTCTCCTCTGCTGAAATGTATAGTATAACCTTCCTTTCCTTGCATGCATTTTTTAGTGAATTTATTCATTCATTCAGTAAATATTTATTGAACCTACTGTGTGCCAGACGCTTGGCTTACAGGCTTCTAATACACCGATAGGCTTTAAAAAGCAGACATGTATCTGCATCCCCAGGCATAAGGCAACAAGAGCCCCTAAATTAGGGACACAAAATTCTCCCATACAAGCTATTCTCAGAAATTGTTTCATTTAGCATTTTCCTAGGTATTTCTTCAGCGCCAGCCAAATACGAAACCCAGTGCTAAGCGCTGGCATCAGCAGTATGATGCAATCACATGCAGAGACTGTGCTCTTTAAATCGCATGGGGGAGGGGTAGTGAGGCACGTGGAGGAACCATTAGGGAGCGAATCTGTGTGGGCCCACGGTGGGGTTAAGGAGAGGAGATTCCTCATCTGGAGACTCATCAGCTCGCAAGTATCCAATTGGAAAGTCAACATTTTGGTGTGGAAGAAAATGCAAAAAAATGCCGTCCAACGGTGTGATCATTGTTGGGGCGTCCTTCCTAACCCAGCTAAGTGGGGGTGGACGCGCGCTGGAGAACACCTGTGCCTAGAAGGCCTCTGGGTTGTGGATTCCAGTGTTCTTAAAGATTTCAAAGAGACTGACTACCTCAATTCTCTGCCACATGAAGGTCCCACTAGAGGAAAACCCTTATTAATATCCCGCCACACCCACCCTAAGAGGACTTCCCAAAGCCTTGGGTCAGCTGCTGCTCTTTGTTGTAGACCCGGCCGGGCACATCCCCTGGAAGGACTTCAGAACCTCCAGTGCTGGCTCCCACTGACTTTGTGACAGGGTGTGGTGGCCTCGGGAAATAAGTAGTCACAGTGGGCGAACTGCAGAGCCTTGGTCTCATTATTTAAATCAGCCAGGGACGGTGATCAAGGTCGTTGGTTCCCATGGGAGCAGGTGGATAATAAACACAGAGCCATGGGCCCTGCCTCATTTGGAATTGAAACAGTTCAAGAATCTTCTTAGAGGAGTTTCAGATTTTCATGGTGTTTTTTTTTTTTTTTAAAGATTTTATTTATTTATTTGACAGAGAGATCACAAGCAGGCAGAGAGGCAGGCAGAGAGAGAGAGGAGGAAGCAGGCTCCCCTAGAGAGCAGAGAGCCCGATGCGGGGCTCGATCCCAGGACTCTGAGATCATGACCTGAGCCGAAGGCAGCGGCCTAACCCACTGAGCCACCAGGCGCCCCAAATTTTCATGGTGTTTGATGCCACCGTTGGCCAAGTGTATTTGAGGTGTCTAATTTTTGATGGGTTCTCTTTAGATTTGGCGGGCTAAAAATAAATATAAAATATAAAGTAATTGTGTGTAGTTTGTATCTCTAACCATACACGTCTATGAATGCTTAGGCATTAAACAACCGTATATAAAATATCCACCATATACCTTAAGTACCTACTACGTATAAAAATTAAATACCATACAGAGATACAAGTTTTTTCCTCACCAACTTGTATAATAGTATATGTGCATTCAGTGTTATAGAAACTTTATAACTATAACTATAAACTGTGGTGTCTTTTTTTTTTTTTAAGATTTTATTTATTTATTTGTCAGAGAGAGAGACACAGTGAGAGGGAACACACTCAGGGGGAGCGGGAGAAGGAGAAGCAGGATTCCCGCTGAGCAGGGAGTCCAATGGGTGCCTGATCCTGGGACCCTGGGATCATGACCTGAGCCGAAGGTAGATGCTTAACTACTGAGCCACCCAGGTGCCTCTCGGTAGTGTCTTGTAGAAACTTGTATGGTCCAATTTGCTAGTAAATTGAATAATAGTAAAGACTTTGCTGATGTAATATTTAGTGTAGGCTTTGCCATTAAACATGCCTGACTCAAACACTGGTTTTATGTGTATTATCCGCATAATTATGCACATGTCACCTAAAATCTTATTTGTGAAACAAAGGTCTTAAGGTTATTTTGGGGATTAAATGAGATGACATTAAGTTTAGTAGTATGCCTGTCACATAGTAGGTGCTTACTGAACGCTAGCAGTTTTTCCACTTCTTACATATTTTCTAGTGTCCTTATTGGGTTTCAATAGCTGCGGTCAGCTTTTATCTTATGATAGAAGTAGGCATATTCAACATTTCTCTTTAAAAATACCAAGGTCCATAAGCCCTTACACACTAGAAGTGCGGGGTGTGGTCTCTAGAACATTCTGGTACATAAGATTGTTGTCTCACTGCACTTACCTAGAGGTCAACTGTGGCCGACAGGCCTTCCATGTCCCCGGGACCCCACTCCAGGACCATCACAGCTTTATTCAGAAGAGTGATGACCTCTCACACTGAGCGGGCACTCAGACTACGGATGTGAGTTGGAGAGGCCCGCAGTCCTGGCGGGGCTCCATCAGGGACATGAACATTCTTTGTGGATGTCACCCTCAGATGCCTCTTGGAACTTGTGCCTCCCTCCCTCTCTCTTAGGAGCACCCAGATCATCTGCTTCTGTCAGCTCCCAGGAGCTGGGCTTCTTGAAGTCATTACCTCAGGTCATTCTCTTTGGCCTTCACAATGACATGTACTCATGCTGTCGTCTCCTCTCTGTTTTCCTAGCATTTGAACTCCCCTAGACTCCCTGAGAGAACGTTCATATTTTCTTTCATCTCTCTTAAGGTTTGCACATCTGGGTTGTTCCTGCCGATGTCCAGTCACAGCCAGCCGGGCTGGGGAGGCAGGACACACCCACTGTTTTGCCAGACCACTTCGTCCACTCGTGTCTGGGAGCTGGACCTGTTTGAGCTTGGAGGAACCATACAGCACCCATTACATTGCACTCCTGGAGTCATCAGCTCAGAAGACCTGCCTCCCACTTGCCAGGGCCGGGCGTGTGGTTGTGCCTGGGCCAATCAGAGACTCTCTCAGCCATTTGCATCTTGGATGGACAGATGGCAGCTCTAGAAAGCCACTGAGGTCACTTAACTCCTGCAGCCACTCCCTCTCCAGACTGCCGATGAGCTCCCGCTACCTGGGGCCTGCCTCAGTCCTGGCCATTATAGACTGATTCTTCGGATTTTGATTCTACAGTCCTGTGTCTTCTACTAACTTCCTTTTGTTGTTTGAGGTAGTGAGATTCCATTTCTCTTGTTTTCAGTTAGAGAATACTGAGACGGTAGATCAGTCCAAATACCTACATTTCTGAAGTTCAATTTATATTATGACTATTCTTTCCTGATCCGCAGAGGCGTTCTTTTTAAAATCTTCTATATTTTGGAACAAAGGCTTAAGAAACTGGGTTTTAGAGTGAACTTCCTGTGTCCTTGAATAGAAATAGACTCTCTCCTAATCATGTGGTGAAAAGTAGCTATGGGTGATACAAGTGAGTCAAGGGAGGCTGATGTGTCTAACCTGTACTTGAATTAGTGCTGCTTAAATTCTGTGCGCATAAGAATCACATGGAGAGCTTGGTAAAAACACCGATTCTTGGGAACAGCAAGTCCCCCCAGCCCCCCGCAGCCCCCTGAGATTCTTTTTCAGTATGTCTGGATTAGGACCCTGGAGTCAGCTCCCAGGGGACACGGATGCTGCTGATCTACAGACCGCATTTGGAAGAGTGAGTGTTTAAATATTATTTTTTCCCCAAGCAAGCAAGACTTTGGGACACAGAAAGATTTCCTCTGGCTTATTAAAATTGAAAGACAAGAGGCAAGATAAGCATTGCTTTTCCCTGTGAACCTTAGAGGTATCTGCCGCTCACAGACCTCCTTCAAGAGCTTTGATCCGTTGAGTCCTGAGGAGGATGAGATGGTGGCTGGGTTGGAGGGTGTGTTCAAAGGCAGGCTATCTGCCTGAGTCAGTCGGGCACCCCCAGGGCCTCACAGGCTGCTGGGCAGGATATCCAGGGCCACTTTTATGGAAAGTGGTTTTTTTTTTTTTTTTTTTTTTTTTTTTAAGTAATTGCATAAGATCTGGAGGCAATGCAAGACTGCCCCCTGGGACTATTCAGCAGTGAGCACAGCGAGAGCCAGGGGCTGCCGCTGAGCCGGTTCCTCATTTCGTCCTCCTTGGCCTTCACTCCCACCTCCAACACCCACCATCTTCACGTCTGTCTTCCGAGCCAGGTTCTCCCCCTTTCCCCAAAACCGGCTCTGAGCTTGCCTTTCCCCAGATCCTTCCCTGTCATCTTTATTACACATTACCCCAACATCTACAGCTCAGCTTTGAATGTGAAAAAGCCAGTTCTGATGTTCCCAACAGCTACCACTTCTTTGCCCCCCAGTATATTCCTAGAGCTTTATCTATCTCTTGTAACCCTTGCAACAAACTCGGGTATTAGTATCCTCGTTGGTACATGAGAAAACAGAGCCAAACAAGTAATTTGCCTTAGATAAACTACTTAGAAAATGTTAGGGCCGAATTTGAACTCTGTTCTGTCTGACTCCAAAACCCATGCCACAAGCCACCTTGCCATTCTAAATTAATTTGGTGTGTGTGCACATGTGTGTGCATATGTACATGTGAGTGTGCGTGTGCATTTCTGTACATGTCTCAGTGTCTCAGTTATTTGGTAGCCTTGTGTAATAGTAAGCTCACCTAGGCTGGACCTGGGTGCTCTGGGAGAATATTCTAGCAGTTCTCTAGACCAGGCTCACATCTTATGGAATGCTTGGAGCCATATTACTTTTTGGAGTAATCGTTCAAGAGATACTGTTGACCACGGATGTGTTGTTCTCTGATGGTTGACATTTCTGAACATCGGTGGGGGTAGGCCCATTACTGGAAGTGGGAAGCATTTTTTCCTACTTACCAATCAGCTGTGTTTTCCATTCATATCTATGAGACAGATTAGAAATCTGACTGCCAAGATGAATAAAGAGCTCATTATTTGTTGTCATCTATTGAGAGTCTGTTTTGTGCAGACCATGAAGCTGGGTTCTAGAAGGAACCACAGAGGATTCTGATTTGAGAGGCCTTGGACACAGGGTGTGCTGGGATGCAGAGCTGGGAGAGGCGGGGCCAGCAAGGGAGAGCAGGCAGGGATCAGACAGAACCTGGGCAGGAGGAAATGTCCTGGTTGTAGTACTGGCCATTGGTTAGACTTCTGTCTGAGCCTGAAAGTATATGGCAAATGCAGGTGCCCACCTGGAAGGGATAAACTGTAGTGAGACTCTTGGGTGGTAAAAGAGCTTGAAGTCAGATGGGTGTCAGCATTGCTAATACAGGTGCTTGGTTCATTTAGCACAGAAATCCAGGCAGTGGCTGAGAAGGCACAGGAAACATTCATTCATTCATTCATACATTCAACAGATATTTGTTTGAATACATAACTTGGCATTGAGAATACAGTTATGAACAAGACATGGAAACTGTGGGGAGGCAGATGTTAGATTAGTGACACAGGAGTAATTTGATTATAATTGTGATCAGTGCTATGACAAGGATGAAGACTATTACAAGAGGGCCCATGCTCTGTGGCTAAGCAGAGTGTAAGTGCCCCAACCAAAAGGGCAGAAGTATGAAACCAGGCTCTAAGTGCAGTAGCTTCTGTGCCTGCAATTCATCTGGACCAGTTGAGACAAAGAATTTCTGGAGGTTCAAATCCTGACCCATCTAATTGTAGAGACAGACTCTGCACCCATGCTAAGAAAGGGTAAGGTAGCTTAAGTGATTCCTGGACTGAGAACCAGAAGAGCTGGTCTCAGCCATTCCTTATTCCTGAAGCATGGCTTAAGCAAATCCTTAAATATTAAAAGATTTAAACTCTTTGAGCCTCAGTTTCCTCCTCTGTAAAGGGGAGAAACATTTCCTGCTTGGCCTGCTGTGTAGGATTGATGAGTGAACATGTGAAAGAGTTTTGTAAAGTATGAAAAGCAGATGTTTATGACGCCACCCCCCCCACCAACACACATACACACACACAAGCAGACATCCTGAGCTCAAGGAGCCCAGGATGTTTAGGGCCAAGTGCTGACTTCAGTGTTAAGGAAGCATTGAAAGGGTTGGGTTTGGGGAGATTCCCATGAATAGTCTTCAGAGGGACTAGTGTGGCACAAGGAAGAAGGAAGTGGTCTGGCATGGGCATTCCACATGGGTGGCATGTGTGAAGGCGGGTCTTCAGGAGGGAGGAACCCAAGGAGAAAGCCAGAGGTATGTTTTGTAAGAGTCAGGAACCTCAGTGGGGGCAGTGAGAGGTGAGGGGAATTGTATGGGATGGAAGGAACTAGCTGGTAAGGGGTCTGGGACGACATGACCATCTCCCTCTCTTATTTTTTATGGTTCTAGTTTAGTCAGACCTCACTTAAAACATTGAGGAAAAATCATTATTTTGGCTTGATTATCTTAGAGATTTATTTTATCACAAAGAGGAAGGCCATTTTTTCTACAGATAAAATGGAAAGAGATCAGATGGGGTTGGGAATATGGGCCCCTTTTTGAAAAAAAAAAAAAAGTTAGTGTTCTACCTTATACTATGTAAAAGTTGAATTTCAGGTGGATTAAACATGGGAAAGGGAAAATATGAAACTATAAGAGAAGCTATAAAGGAAAAGATAAGAGAATATACTTGTGACCTTGGGGTGGAGAAGGACTCTTGAGAAAGAATGCAAGAGCACAAACCTTAAGGCCAAATATTGATGGATTGGCTACAACAATATTCATGTTTTGTGTTCAACAAAGGATACATGAGATAAAGATTAAAGAGGGACTGCAGATGAAGAGAATGTCTTTGCAATGCCTCAAGCTAATGCAAGTAAATAGACTAGACAAGGAGCTCCCGAAGACTGACAGGAAAACATAGGGAAACCAATGGGGAAATGGTCAAACATTATGCGTAGGCAAGTCACACAGCGGAAGATTAAAGACTAGCAAGTATACAGAGACCCCAATCTCACTGACAAAGACATGTAAAGTAAAATTGCAGAATTTTATTTATGTGCATGAAATTTGCAAAAATGAAAGCATCAGGTCATGAATACTGGTGAAGATGGGAGGAAACAGACCCTCACCAGCATCTCATGTATAGCCATTACAGAGGCTTCCATGTACAGTGTGTACTTAACTGAAGAAGGCATGTGATGTCTGGCTAGCCCTCACTCCAGGGCTAAATGCCATAGAAATGCTGAGGATCGCTGGAGGGGAGAGGGTGTGGGGATGGGGTAACTGGGTGATGGGCATTAAGGAGGGCATGCGATATAAGAGCACTGGGTGTTATATGCAACTGATGAATCACTGAACTCTATCTCTGAAATTAATAATACATTATATGTTAATTAATAAAATTTAAAAAAAAAAAGCCATGCTCGCATTAGTCCAAGCTGTATAAAGTAGCAGGAAGTTGGGGCTGAAATCTTCTCCAGGGGATGGATACATGAAATGAGGTGAGTGCAGGAATATTATGCAATCATTAGAAACAGTGAACTGGAAGCCAAACACCAACATGAGTAGATCTTAGCAAAATGGGTTTGGGTGGAAGAAAAGAAATAGAATGAGATATATAGCATAATAGCATTCATCTAAATTAAAATCACAACAACAACAGCAACAACAACAACAACAAAACCCTATATTTTACAAGGATTCATTCATGTCCCAAGATCTATAACAACCCCACTAGAGAGATGGCTGTGTAGCAGCACAAAGTGGAGATAATTTATCAATCAGTGTCCAGTCATGAAAACAGAAACCACTCTAGGCATTTTCAACAGAGAGGATTTAATACAGGAGCTTGATTACAAGAGGAATTGGAAGGGGAAGAAATGAGAAAGGCAGCCATGGGATACTGTAACTGCAGAGAAAACCTATCACATCTAAGGCTGGTAGAACAAAAGGGAGAAGACAGTGTTACCAGACCTAGGAGTTCAAGGGAAGGAACTCCATGGCTGGTGTGCAGGCATAGTGCTCAGAGCTCTGGGTTAGGGAAACAGCCCGTGTTGATGGTTGTTGCAGGGGTGCTGAGTGCAGCTGGAGATGGAGCTGTGGTTCTTTGCTGCTGGGGGTAGGGGGGGAGGGAATGGGGTGCTGACCAGAGCTGGAAAACTGGAAGGGAGCTCTTTTGTTCCTCTTGCCTTTTTATCTCCAAACAGTACGTCCCTTTGGCAGAAACTGCCAGAAAGCCAATTGGCAAAGAAGTCTTGGAAATGAATTTAGAGACTAAGCTCCAATATTATGGAGCAAATTATAAAATGAAGGGCTTGGGCTCAGAGATAACAAGAAATAATGAATGCTATAAAAATAATAAAAACCTAACCAAAAAGAGGAGTCATGTCTAGGACTATTGGTGATGAAGCACATACGAATTAAGAATATGATAAACTCAATTCTATAGTTAAGTTCAAAAGTAAATAAAAATTAAGTGCTCAGGACAAGAAGTCATATGACAATGGAGCCATTCTGGGATCTGACTCACTATGTCACCTTGGCCAAGTCACAGACACGTAAGTCTCAGCTTTTTCGCCTCTGCTAAATCATAGACTTAGTAACAGGTAAAGCTACAGAACTTTTAGAAGAAAACACAGAAGAAAATCTTAGTGATCTTAGGTTTGGCAAAGATTTCTTAAATCTGACAAAAAAACACGAACAATAAAAATTAAACAAATAATAACTGGTATCTCATCAAAATCATCTTTTGCTATTCAAAAAAGCCATTTTACAAAATCACAAATGCAAGCTGCAGATCAGAAGGTATTTTTATAGAATGTGTATCTGATAAAGGACTTACATCCAGAATATATAAAGAACTCTTACAAACTCAGTGATATAAAAGACAATGAAAAAATGGATGAAAGATGTGAATAGACATTTGACCAAAGAAGATAAATGGATGGCAGGTAAGAACACGGAAAAAATGCTCAACATCACTAGTTACTAGAGAAATGCAAAATAAAATCATAGTGAAATTCCTTGAGTCTCCCACTAATGTGGCTAAAATTAAAAAGTTTGGCCAAACCAAGTATTGGCAAGGATGTGGAACAATTAATTAGAACCTCAAATACTTCTGGTGGGAATGCAAGATGGTACAACTATTTTGGAAAAGGTAGTTTATTAAGAAAAAATAAATAGTTTGGCAGTTTATTTTTAAAAATTAAAAACCTCTCATGTGATCCCAATTGTTCTCATTCCCAGCTAAGAGAACTGAAAGTATACATTCAGACGTACGCTTGCACAAGAATGTTCATAGCAGCTTTGTTTGTAATAGCCCAGAACCAGAAACAACTCAACAGGATGATCAGGTAAAAAATTGTAGTATAGGTATACAATGGAATAATATATAGAAATTTTTAAAATAAACTATTGATATTCATTAATAATGTGGCTGAATTTCAAATAATTATGCTGAGTAAAGAAGCCAGAAAAAAAAGTACATATCACATGATTCTATTTATATAAAATTCTTGGGGCACCTGGCTGGCTCAGTCCATAGAGCACATGACTTTGATCTCTGGGTTTTGAGTTCAAGCCCGATGTTGGGTATGGAGATTACTTAAAAGTAAAATCTTAAAAACAAACAAAAAAGAATAAAATAACATAAAGTAAAATAAAATCAAATAATAAAATAAAATTCTAGGACATGCAAACTAATCTATGATGACAGAAAGCCGGTCAGTGATCCCCCCCAAGAGTATGGGGTGGGGTGAAGGAAACAGTTATTACAAAGGAACACATGGATACTTGTTAAAGTAATGGATATGTTCATAATCTTTATTCTGATGGTTTCACACATGTATACATACGTCCCACCCAGCTCATCAAGCTGTGTGCTTTAAATATATGCAGTCAGGTGCCTGGGTGGCTTAGTCATTAAGCATCTGCCTTCAGCTTAGGTCATGATCCCAGGGTCCTGGGATCGAGCCCCACATCAAGGTCTCCTCTCAGCAGGATGCCTGCTTCTCCCTCTCCACTCCCCCTGCTTGTATTCCCTCTCTCTGTGTCTCTGGCAAATAAATAAATAAAATATTTTATAAACAAACAAATAAATAAATACAGTCTATCATATATCAATTACACCTCAGGGTAAGGAGTCATATGAAACATGTTCTACTTCCAGTTCTGAGTCACTCGGGCTTACTTAGGCTTCATCCATTTGAAGCAATGAGTCTCAGCCCGGACTGAACTTTGGAAGCTCTGAAAAATACTGAGGCTTCCACGATACCCTTGGAGAATCTGATTTAATTGATGGGGTGGTAGAATCTGTTATCTACATTTATTAAGAGCCCCTCAGGTTACTCTAATGTGCAGGCAGAGTTGAGAACCACCAAGAGAGAATTCTGTTTAGGAAAATATCCGTAGGATATTTTATGGGTATTACGGATGAGTCACTCAAAGACTTTCAGGTAGTGTTGAGCTGATACCCGACAGAGCAGGTGGATTTGGGCAGGTGGGTTTGTGCATGGAAAGGCCTTTCAGGAGTGGATGAATCTGTAATTGTGACCATCTGTGCCCCCACGAAAAGTGAGAGATGAGCAAGCCATAGTTAGTGGACTCGCTTTGGTGGAGGGATAAAAAACAAGGTTGGGATTAAGCAATAGAACAGGAGATAAGAGGTCCTAGAATTCTGATGTGAAGGGTTGGAATTCTTCCCATTCCTAGGAGCACAGTCTCATTATTAGACAATATTCACCTCAGCAGAGAACTTCTTGGATTTCAACCTAGAGTAAGAAAAGTAATAGAAGATTCTCCAAGCAGGATCTAGTTAAACCCCTCACAATTTTCTGTCAAAATAGCCCATGCTCCAATGTAAAAGGAAGGTTTCCTTCTGAATGGTATCCCTACCTACAGAACTGCTCAACTAAAGTTGGGTTTATTTAGTTCAGTGCTTGACTCAATTTTTTGAGGAATTACAGATAAAAATCTAAAAAGAAAATACTGGATTGAAGTAAAATTAGAGTCTTCCACTTCGGTTGTCCTAAATCTTTTAGGGAACAAAGTGGGAGAATCAAACAGTTGGTCAATCTGTCAATCTCTCTCCCTAAAAAAATATTTTCTCCAAATCATTTCACAGAATTGGTAACAAAATGGCTGTCACATGATATAAATCCATTGAATCATCAAAGCCCATCAGGGCAAAATGAAAAAAAAAAAAAAAAGGAACAGTAACAATGTTCTGGAGGGAACATGAGTCTTTATTTCATGGAAATAGTTACATGGTGCTTAGAAGCTGATGGCACTCTGAAAGGCTGGCTTCTCTGCAGATCCCCCACCTCTGGTGATCTCACTTGTTCACACAAGCGGAGAACTGTGTGGTACAACGACATCACTGACACTAGCTATCCTATGTTGAGGTTTATGGTATCCCAGGCCCTCTTCCATGAACTTTGTATGTATCAAGATTTTTTTTAAACGATTTATTTATTTTTAGAGAGAGAGAGAGCGCACACAAGCAGGAGGGGCAGAGGGAGAGGGAGAGAATCTCAGACTCCATGCTGAGTGTGGAGCCCAGTTTGGGGCTCGATCTCCTGACCCTGAGATCGTGACCCTGACTTGAAACCAAGAGCTGGGTGCTAAACCGACTGTGGCACTCAAGCCCACCATGTGTATCAAGATTTTAAACTCTCACAGCTCTAGGAGGGAGGACTTATTTTTTACCACCACCCAACCTAAGGATGATGAGTTCAATAACTGACCCAGGGTCACGCCGGCAATACACAGCTGTGCTGGATTCAGGTCAGTCTGGTTCAGAGCCCGAGAGCTTCGCATTCCACTGAAGAAGGAAAGGAGGTAGGAACAAACAGGAAGTGTTTATTAAGTGCCAGCTCCTTCACACGTGCTTATTTCACTGAAACCCCACAAGACATCCTTAGCCCCGTGTTATAGCCCAGGAAAGGCAGACTTAGGATTTAATGACCAGTTAGTAAGAGGTGCAGCTAGAACTGAACCTTAATTTGTCCACCCATAAACCTCTGCTTTTTTCCACTAAACCATGACATTTCAGAGTAATGCCCATGCATGAAAGCACGTGTTAAGGGAGAAAGTGTCTTGCTTAGGAAATTACCCTTAACTTCGTACAATTTTAACAAGTCAGTTATCTGGTGTCCTTGTTCAAAGCCAAAAAATATGTGGGGTTTGGGAAGAAGACGGTACGTAGATGAACCACAGGGGAAATAAAGTTGGTAGAGTAATAAAATGAGTTGAAGAGAAGGGAGTTTTTAAATAAGTGGTATCCTTGCCGTACATTTTTGAGTAGAAGCTTTGCATTAAAAGCTATACACTTTCTTGGAAGGCCTCAAAGGATAAGGGGCTAGATGAGTTTGGCAGATAGATTTTGTAAACTTTCAAAAATTAGTCTAAAGATAATCCTTAGTTAAATGCAGAACACAAAATCGAGACCAACCAAGAACACTTTTAAATACAGAGAGCGGATTTATTTAACTCTAAGGAATTCTTTGCCATGTAGTCTAAACAATCTAACATCAGTCAAATGATGATTCCCAGATGATTAACATACATCAGGAGGACTGCTGGCCTTGACCGCTGGTTTGCAGGACGCAGTGCGGGCCCTGGGCCTAGGCAGGACCCCGGCCCCAGCCAACCTCTCTGCAGGCAGGGTAACCTCCTCCCAGCTCTCCCGAGAATTCAGCCCTATTTCCTGTCCCCCACCTACCACCCGGCCCTGGCACTTCTTACACTTAAGAGGTCTCCGCGGTGCCCAGGGCTTGTGAGAACACAGATTGCTGGGTCCACCCCTGGAATTTCTGTCTCAACAGTCTGAGCAGCAAGGAGCTGTATTTCCAAGATCCCAGCTGAGGCTGATAGGGCTGTGTTGCGAACTACACTTTGAGAACTGCAGCTCCAGAGAAAATGGCTTTCCTTCATTGCTGCCCTTGCCTCTTCAGAAGTTTTCTCTCTACTTCCACCAAGCAGACCATCTCCCTGTCTTCTCAGCAGTCTGAGCTTCTAGAGGGAAAAAGCTGGTTAATACCAAGATAGTAGCCAGGAGCCACTGGGATGGGTGGGGGAGATGCCTGGGAGGGGAAGCCTGCTGAGCAAAGGGGATGGGGCTGGGCAGTCTCCCCAGTAACGAAGCTTTAGTCACAGGTCTCTGGAAGTGGCATCCCAATCCCAGACCCTATTGGACCCAGCGGAAAGTCAGGAGCAGGAATTAAACACAAAGAGCCAGTTTCTCAAAAAAGCAGAAACAGGAAACAGCACTCTCTGGGGACACCCCCCACCTGGCAACAGAGCGTGATCCTGGGAGAAAGGTGCACTCTGCTCCTCCACAAAGCACCCTTCTGCGGCCCCCACAGAATTTAGGCTCTCACTGGCGATACATCAGTGAGATGCTGGCGTCCCACAGAGCAGGGCAAGGTCCTGGGTTCCCACCCAATGTCGTAGCCATTAGCCCCATGGCGTTATGTAAATGTAAATATAAATTCATTAGAATTCAAGAAAAATGAAAATGCAGTTCACCAGCCAGGGTAGCCAAATGCAAATGAATACTAGTCACAGAGGGCTAAATGGCCCTCCTGCTGCCCAGCACAGACAGAGATCTAGTCCGTCACTGCAGAGGGCCCTCTCAGCTAGCACACTAGGGTTGTGGGGAATGACGTGGTGAAAGGAGGATGGTCCTCAGACAGGACAGCTTAATGTGTCTGTGCGCCTCACCCTCCCTGCCGCTACTGCCAGAGAGTGCAAACTTCTTGCAGCATCCCATAGATAGATGGATGCCAGAGAACAGAGGCTCCCCTCTTCTTCCCCACTGTCCTTTGCTCCTTGGACCAGGACTTTAGCGCCTAGTGGGGCAAGTGGCTCCCTGGGGACATTGGGGCACTGGTTTAACGGAGAGTAGGATTGTCCCTGAGCAAGGTGAGTCCTGCCCAGGACTCCTAACAGGGCCTGAGGGTCCTTTAAGTGGGTGGAGGCTGCCTGAGGACATGCTCGGGCTAAACTGGGTCACACTCTCCATTTCTCCATTACCACCACCAGTGTGAGCAAGGGCCTCGCCTGGCTTCTGCAGCAGCGGGCACTTTCCTTCCGCTCTCCCCTCAGCTGGGTGAACTCCTTCTCTCGCCCTCACTTCTCTTGTACAGACAACCCTCTCTGTGTTAGAATCCAGGAACTGGAAAGGGATGGTGAAAAGAAAAGCGGGGTTGGGTTATCCAGGCCAATGAGGCTTCTTCAAGACTTAGTCTGGTTGCTTCTGTACATTTCCCTAATGAGCTTTCCCCGCCTTCCCTGGCCTCGTAGCCATGGTCTGAGAAATCTCTCTCCCTAGATGAGTTACCTGGTTGTGGGTCACTTCAGTGTTCTCTTATCAAATTCTTCCTTCACTCATCATAAAATGAGAAAGCAGATTCTGATTTCCTCCAGGCTAACTAAAGGCTAAGGTAAGTGGGAGGGAAAAGCACTCCAGGCTGTCCCTCAGGTCGCACAAGGGACTTGTATTCTAACAGATGGGCCCCTTGTCTGCCTCTGTCGTGAGCCTCTCCAACTCCTCACCCCCCTCACTATTTCGGGAATCTCCGTGGATGGCCGGGTAACAAAACAAGGACCCCTGTACATGGAGCATGTAGAGGGCAGAGGGATAGCCCATGAACAGAATGCTCAGATATTAAAATGGGTCCAGTGTGAGCCCAAGCTGTGCCCATGGCTGCAGTTTAGAAGTGTCTAGAATGTGTGGCAATGGACAACCAGAAGTCTGTTCTTGCCAGGGCCTCTGAAGCCCCCTGGGAGGTTACTTATTTTAAGAGGATAGGAAGCGGGCGATTGCAAGCTTGATCCGGTGGTACAAAGTCTAAGCTGGAAGAGGGGAGGGAACCCCACATGCATCATGATATTTGTCACCAACTTGGATGGGGGAGGACAGGGCAAGTAGGGCTGCTCGAGGAACACCCCGTGAAAGTGCTCGACTCCAAACTCAGACGCTGAGCCCAAGCAGCAGTGCTTAGAGACTTCTTGGGCCCGGTGTGAGGAGGCAGAGCAGTGAACAGAGGTGTTCACTCACATTTTCCAACAGAACCACGAGGCATCAGCACTGGAAGAGCTCCAAGCCATCCGCAGTGGCACAGAAATGAGACAGGAGGCGGGGAGCCCTGGTGGGACCTGGCAAAGACCTTGCTGGACTGCAGGACTCAGCAATCCCCAGGGGAGACTGGAGTTCCCAGAGAATGGAGGAGGGGTGAACAGAGAAGAAAAAGGATGGGATCCAGTCACTGTCTGAGAAAATTAGCTCTCCTTTCCCCTTCCTTTTTAGAAAATTCTGTCCAGAAGCCATCTGGGGAGGTGGAACAAGGTAAGCCTCTGCACCTGAGTGGGGAGGGGCCCTGGTGGCCCTGAGCAGGAGGAAGTCCACACAGGGAGTGGTGGCCCAGCGTGAGGTTGGGGACCCACGGGGAGTGAGAAAGGTGTCCAAGCGGGACAGTGGTCCCGTGTATGTCAGAGCCCAAATGGTCTGAGGAAGGTCTCCTTGTAGAAGGGAGGCCCTGTGTGGGATGTCAGGCCTATGCCAGGTGACAAGGGAGTCCCTTGAGGGAGGCCAGCCTGGCCCAGAGGCTTAGACCCTAAGCAGAATGAGGCGGTGGTTTCTGCATAGCAGGGTGGCCTCATGCAAGTGTCAGGCCAGGTGTGTAGGCCAGGGGCACCCCAGCACTTGGCGTTGGTGTCCAAGTGCAATCAGAAATCTATATCCTTCGGTGTTCTTATCCACTCCAGTGACTTCGGTTGGCATTTTAAAGGTTAAGTTGCCCCACATTTTATCTGAGCCACAGATCCAGATTTCTGAGGGCCTCCTGCAGGTGACTGTGTGGCTGTCTCTCAGGCCCCTAGCGTCCTCCCCATGCCACCCCAGACTGCAGCTCCTACAGTTCCCCCCCTCAACTCCCCAGGCTCCGAAGACAGGAGCGCCACCCACCCCAGGCCCTTAGCATGTCAGCTGCTACATCCTGCTGCTGTTACTTCCTAAGTGGTTCTCCAGTCTGTCCCTAGGCTCTGCCTCCATCGTCAGTCTCACTTTGAGGCACCACCATCTCTTCTAGGCGGGTACTGCTAGCTGCCCCTCAGCTTGTGTGACCCCCTCCAGCCTTGCCACATGGCCCCAACCCCGCCTCTTTCAAGTTACATCCAGACTCTACAATACTGAACCTTGAGAAAAGGACCTCCGAACATATCACTGCCCTGTGGAAAACCCTAACTGTTCACTACTGCCCTAAAGATAAAATGCAACATGTTTAATGCAGTTCATAAGCAGTGCTGGAAACTGGCCTCAGCCCCCAGGGGTGGCCAGCTGGCCCACACTAGCCAGGGACTGCCCCGATGGTAGCATTGGAAGTCTGGATTCAACTCAGTCCCCAGAAGGCAGGCTGGGCTAGTGTTTCAGTCCCTTCTTCACCCCCAGCAGCCGCCCCTCATTTTCACCCCTGTCCCCTCAGGGCTTCCCACTTGCAGTCCTACTGCCTCCTCCAGAGAATGCTGGACCCCATCCCCTTTGCCTTCTTAACATTTAAAATCCCCCCTCTGGACTTGGGAAAGATAAGGCAGGGAGGCCAGATGACTCGCTCCTGCTGTGTGGCACTTTCTAGTTCCCCTGTGACATGAAGCACATATGTCAATTGCCAGGTTCTTTGGGAGTCTCCCCCCCGTGACTGTACGGGCTGCGGGCAGAGGCTCTGCCATCTTTGTCCCCTGCCCCAGCCCTGCCGTCATCACCCCCCACATCTGGCATAGGCTGCGCCGCAGACTGGGTGCTGGGTTTGGGTGACTGTGATCCATGCAGGCGTAACCTATGCACAGAGCCATTATCTTGGCTCTTCAACAGGGTTGGAGAGAGAGAGAAAAAACTAGCTTACAAGTTCATGACAAGACATTGACTACCACTCATAATTAAACAGATGCAAATCAAAATAACAAGGAGATTCATTTTTTACCTACTAGATTTATAAACATCACACAGCACTGAGAATGTGGAGATGCCAGCAGACTGTCTCCTCTCTGGGATAGAAGTATAAATCTGCAAGAATCCTTCAAGAGCAACTTGGCAATCTCTACTAAAAGTTTAACTGTGCATTTTGTTTTTCTGATTCACTGGTAGAAACGTGTACTTCAAATATTCTTACCCATGTGGACAGGGAAGGATATGGAACACTCAGCAGGTCATCATAACCGATGAGAAAAACAAATGGAAAACAAAACAAAACCCCAAATCCGCTATCTGTCCATTAAAAGAAGACTAGTTCAATAAATTGTGAAAGTCTTTTTAATGGAGAACTACAAAGGAATGTTTTTAAATGAGCTAGATTTACATATGTTCCTATGAAGCAACCCTTGAAGGGGAGGGGGGGAAGAGAACAGCAAGGTCCACAGTGTGCGTGTTTTAAATTGTGATTTAAATGGAAATCAAGATATGTACACTTATGCATAAAATATTTCTGGAAGAATACATAAGCAATGCTTAACAGTGGCTGCCTCTGGAGAGAGAGCCTGAGACATGGGATGGGAGAAAACCTTATTGTATTTTTGTCTTAAGTGCTTGAATATTTTATTACAGGCATGAATTAGCTTTGCAGATACACAAAAAGAAAACTATGTATTGTTTTTTAAAAAGGAAGAAGGGGTGCTTGGGTGGCTCAGTGGGTTAAGCCTCTGCCTTCGGCTCAGGTCATGATCTCAGGGTCCTGGGATCGTGTCCAGTATCGGGCTCTCTGCTCAGCAGGGAGCCTGCTTCCCGCCCCCCCCCACCTGCCTCTCTGCCTACTTGTGATCTCTGTCTGTCAAATAAATAAATAAAATCTTTAAAAATAAATAAATAAATAAATAAATAAAAAGGAAGAAGATGGCGAATGTGCATCTGCCTGAAATTCTGGCAATTTTCCTCCCTCCCCCCCATTCCCTCCCTTCCTTCTTTCCTTCCATTCTATACTCCTTTCTAAGGAAATTATCTTTCCGGAATCTTCTAAAAATATTAGACGTAAAATTAGACCCATTCCCCATCTGTGTGTTGGGAGTCCAGGTTTGACAGGCAGGTCTGCCATTGCTTGCTAAGAGCTGACCTCTCTAACTCAATGAATGGCACACCTTCCAGCCGCCTTTCCATTCTGGCCAGGTCCTGGCCTCCAGCTACAACTCTGCCAGCACCTCATTTCTCTCACTTTCCACCCAGGGCTGCCACGGCAGCTCTGCCATGTGCAGTGCCTGAGGAAAACTCTTCTGCCATGTTGACATTGTGGAAACCTGGAAGTAGGAGGGACCTAATAACTCGGGATCAATGAGAGCCAGTGGTGGGCAAGGATGCACTTCGAGGCTCATTCGGGGTCTCTGTTTGGAGCACAGATTTTCCACTAGGCCCGCCAAGTCAGAAGCTGACCCTTGAATGGGCTCTCCTGCTTCCCTGGTTATTCTCCCCAGCTTCTCACTCCTGTTTCTTGGCATCACATCCCAAAATAAACTAGCAGCTCCTGGTGTGGACCCGCTTGTTGTGGGAGGCCAGGCAGGGACACCAGCCTTCACCATTACTGTGGAGCTCTGGCAGCCTCACATGCTTGTGGGGAAGAGGAAACAGTGGTCCGGGGGGAGCTTCTCTCTTAGTCTTCCTGAGGTGTAACCTCTATTCCCCCTTTTATGTGAGGGTGGCATTCAGAAAGTTAGCTGTTGTTTTCCAAAATTGTCCCCAAGTTAGACTGAAAAGCACATCACGAATTTGCAGGTAGAAGCATCTGTTCTGTAAACTGAAAGGGGAAACTGAAAGGGAAAAAGGCCCTGGGTTCTTGGATTCAAGAAGGACCTTCACATGTCTTTTGATACATCCAAGACGTGTAGGTTGCCACCCGCATTGTTCAGTTGATAAAATAGGCTCAGAGTATGAAGTGACTTCCTCCAAGTCACACAGCTAAACCATGACAAAGACTGGATTGAAACCCAATTTCTAACTCAGGGCTGGGATTTTCCCATGATTCACGACATCTCAGCTGTCTCTTGTTTCTGGAGACGGGAGTAAGCTGACTGATTGTCCCAGTATTGCCCCTGCCCACCTGCCACCTGCTCCTTGGCCCCTTGCTCTGCTGCCTCCCTCTCTCCGAGCCCTGGGCTTATTCACACTGTGGACAAAGTGAGCTGCTACAAGCCCCACGAATGCCTTTCTCTTGACCCAATTCTTGCTTATTATTCCAAGCCCTTTGTCAGTTGTTTTCTTCACTTTCTCCCAGAATGGCCCTTTCAAGACAGAACTATTTACAACTTCCTGCTTCCGAAAAAATTTAAAACGAGAACTCCATTTTAGGGTCCCTCCTCTTCCATGACTCACATGCTGTCGGCCTGGCATTCCAGATGTGCTGGACTCCAGCTCCTGCTGTGTCAGTCACCTCCTTGTCACTGTGCCGCTCGCCCTTCCATTGTAGAGTTGCACACAGTCAGCCCAATGTAGTGACCGGGGGCTCAGGGCATAGAATGTCTGCCACAGGGTCTAGACGTAGTAGGTGCCCAGTGATGGGGAGTTCAATGGGACAGACTCATTTCCGCCCTCTGCAGCACAGGTCCCTGTGGCCTAGTCCTGCCCACTCTAACAGGGGCAGGCAGGTACGCTCAGCCCCTTGCATACAGTATCCTGGAAGTAGCTGACCTAAAGAAGACCTCGAAGCGCACTATTGATGCAGCTCAGGTTTTCTTAAATCATCACAGCAAGATACAGACTCTCATCTGCAACATAACCGTGTCTGCTACTGACCCTCCCCCACCCCCAAATCGTAACTGCTCCAAGCTATGCTGGAAACCCCACAGACACGGCAGCGCTCCGTCCCCAAGATGGCCGACAGAGGAGCTTCCGGTCTTCTGCGGGAGGAGGCCGAGGGAGGAGGGGTCCGGGAAACAAAGCTGCGGAGAGATACTGATAATATAGCAGGAGAGGAACGAGAGCACAGAGAGGGATGTTGTGTCGTGGCTGGGGTGGCAGGAAGAGTGAGGATTAAGCCAGGGAGTGTAGGGAAAATGCCCGCACACTGCCTGGCACAGAGTAGTTGCTCAATAAATAGCGAGCCTTACTCTCGCCATCTATCACACGGCCCACTGGGGGCACAGAGGAGCAAGGCTTCTCTGCCTCTGTCGGGTTGCCATGCCTCCTCCCACCCCTTCCATCTGCTGTAGCCTAATTTTCTGATCAATGAGAAACACACCAAATTCTTTTCCTCCTCCGGAGGGAAAAACTGTTCCTTATGCTGGGAACCCTCTGTTCCTAGCTCTTGGCAAAGCTCACTCCATCTCATCCTTCCAGTCTCAGGGTAAATGCCAGTTCCTCAGAAAGCCCTTTCCTGACCACCCCATCGCCCCCAGAGTTCATGTCTGTATCAATCGTACTGGTTATTTTCTTCTTCTTAATTACCAGAAGCTGTAATGATTTGGTTTCTTTCTTTGCTCTTATTACTGTCCCACTAGACTCCAAGCTCCAGAGAGGGAAGTGCAGCCTCAGTCTTCTCCACTGTTTTGTCCCAGTACCTGGAATGCACCTGTTGCAGAATCTGCTTGCAGTTGATTTCCTTCTGTCTGGAGGAGCTGGGAAGGCCTCCCTAATAAAGAGACATTTGGCCAGGGCCCTGGACGGGGTTGGCCCCGTACAAGAGTTGGCCCCCCCGGGGCTGTGAAGATGGGGTGACATCAGGCTGTTTATCCGTGGGTAGAAGTACTGAGAGAGCAGCTCTGTCCAGGAGTAGAAAGGGCTGAGTTCCAACCAGCCCTGGGTGGGTGTTCAAATGGAAATACCCTGCGGGTGGGAGGGAAGGGTAGGGGGCACCTCAGGCTCAGAGCTCAGCCCCCACCATCTTACCTGGGCTCGCCTAACAACTTTCTGGGCTGAGATTTGTTTTTTCACAATGTGACCTGCCCACTAAGGTGGGGAGGTCAGGAGGGAGAGGAGGTTATCAGGTGGCCAAGCCCAGTTTTCAAACAATCATAGGGAATATCAGAAGTGTTACCGCTCAGTGAGCTTCTACTAAGTGTCAATTACAGTACTAAGCATTTTACACACACTCTCTGCTCCAGCCACTGTCATGGCGCGAGGTTGGCATTAGTTCCCCCATTTTCTGAGGCCAAAACTAGGATTCAAAGATGGTGAGTAACATGTCCAGAGTCTCCGGGCTCCGGAGCGCTGGCCAGAGTTTCAGACCCAGCTGCATCTCCCCATGCAGCCAGGCTTTTAACCACAACCTCCTGGCCCGGGTATCTCACAGGTGAATCAATTAGCTGGGTTTGGCTCAGACCCTGGGACGCTGAGTCATCCAAAGTCAGACCGCCTGAACCTGTTCGTCTCTGGGAAACTGATACAAACCTAATCCCCAAAGGGACAAGGCTGAGGGTGTGGCTCCGGACTTTGGCAAGCCCACGATATGGCTGCTGATACTCCCTCTCCCCACTCTGAAGGCAGACTGCTTCTCTCCAGTGCGGCACCCCCGGGGGGAGGGGGTGTGAGGGGTACCGAGGGGGTGAGCTATGGCAGAGGTTGGACTTTGCTCTGCCATGGAGTGGAGATGGCTAAGAGCTTGGGTAGAGAGGTAGACAGACTGGTTTGAAACCTGGCTCCTGAATTCAATAGCTGTGTGCCCCTGTGGCTGGGGCAAGTTTCTTTACCACTCTGCCCTTCAAGCCTTACCTGTAAAAGGAAGACGAGAGCAGTCTCCTGGTGTCGCTGTGAACACTATGTGAAAAAATGTATGTAACGTGCCCCCTGAGCACGTACACCTGGGCACCTAGCAATCCTTCGGCAATCAGTAGCCTTTCTTAGCACTGTGGGCCTGGTTAATAGTGCAGTTGGATCTTGGTGCTGGCAAGTTTTAGCTATGTGACTTTGGGCAAGTGGTTGAACTTGTTCTAATCTCCTCATCTCTAAACTGGTTAATTCAAGAAGTTCTGGGAGGATGGGAATCTGGAGCCCTCCCCCTTAAATTTAAACCAGCTTTTGTAAAGGATTTGGAAAATGTCAGGGGTAGAGGATGATTCTGGCCGCGTGTGGACAGCATCTGCCCTACGCCGTGATCTGTTAAGAGAAGGCCAAGGACTTCTGGACTCTCTGAATCTCATCAGGGCATCCAGGGTGCGATGTCCAGGGTCACTGGAGACCCTGGAGGCAGAAAGTCAGGTGGCTGTCTCTCTGTTGGTCTGAAGTTTCCAGCCAGTCTGTTTTGGTTTGAGTTGAAAGAAGATTATTGTAAAGAAGGTGCATGGTGAGTGTGACTGGCATGGGGGTTAAGAAAGAAAAGGCCACGGAAGAAGGAAGGCCACATCTATACCCATTGGCCTGGGCATGCCCAGCCTCAGGAATTCAGATGTGTGGCCTGCAGGAGGTCACCACCGCCACCCCCCGCCGCCCCCCCCCCCCCCCCCCGTGGAAACAAGGGCCCTCAGTGATCAGAGCTCCCTGGCTGGGGCTCTAAACCTCTGTGTTCCTAGGCAACCTGCCTGCCTCCCGGTGCCCACCTTCTCCAGGGAGAAAAGCTCAGACCATCGGCACCCCAGCCTCCTGGTCAAATATCACACTCCGAGTGAGAGTTTATGGAGTTAGTCCTGAGACGCTGACCCCATCCGAGGGCCCGAAAGTACAGAGTTTCCAGGCCTGCCAGGTTGAGAACGCCATCCCGTCACATAGTGACCTACCAAGTCACCACCACTCCTGAGGCCCTGATGGAGCTGGCAACTGACTGTCCCAGAGAGCCTGGACCCCAGTCACCTTCTTTTTCTGTAGCCATGCCTCCCTCAGGGTTGTGCAAAGATTAGTTAGATACCCATGCCTGGCACGTAGTAGGTGCTCAATAAATGCTGATTCTTCCCCCATCTTATATAAACCCTATGAATTTCCTAGGCCAAGAGACTATGGTCACCTTAAGGTCTGGAACCCTGCCTCCTATTCCTCTGGTCTCTCTCCCTTGTTCCCCAGTAAATCTCTGCAAGCTGACCTTGCCCTCCGTGGCTGTCTTATCCACACTGCGGGTTCTCAGCCTGACCTCATGTCCCTCCAGGTGCCCTCCAAGACACACAACAGCAGCTCTGCTGTGGAGCAAAGCAGGTCTGGCACCGTGGCACCCACCTTCTGGAACGGCTGCATGCTCACTGTGGGACCTGGCTCTAGTCCATTCCCATCTCTGGGCTTCCATTTCCCCATTTCGAAATGATGGCCCTGGGCCAGCTCCTCACATGCTGTGTTTGTGTGGGTGAATTATCCTATCTATTCATCTTTCCTTCCTTCCTTCCAACCAACCATCATCCATCCATCCATCCATCCTTCCATCCATGGCAAAACTTGAACACTGTGTTGGGGGCTATGGTAGGACTGGGGAGCTGAACTGATAGGACCCAGGTCTCAAGCCCCTCACTCCACTGTGAAGGACACAGACCTCTGCAAAACAGGACGCACCCTCACAGGGTGAGATGTGTGACAGATGAGCCTCCCCCCACCCCCTCGTGGCTTTGGAGAGAGGAGGGCACCCAGAAGTCGGTCCGGCTTCCTGCGGAGATTCCTCCCCTGTCCAGAGCATTACTCAGTGCCCTGAAATATGTGCCTCCCTGCAGCCCGTCCTGCTCATTCTCCTGGAGCGCAGCACAAAGGTCCTGTTGTGGGCCCCTGGGTGACTCACGATCTTGCCATTTCCTTTGTGTGAGCCCCAGGCCCCTTGCTGGAAGCCCAGTGTGCCTGCCACGCGGGGCGGGGGGGGGGGGGTGCCGCGGCTGCTCTCCAGCGTCGCCCTTAAGGGAAGGGGACCCGCGGCACGCCTTTCATGTGGCAGGGGGGCTCCCCCGCACGCTGAGGCGAGGCCAACCCAGCCCAGGGCCTCACAAAGACAGAGCTGGTGGGACGGCAAGATGTTTGCAGCCTCGCCTGGGCACGAATCAAAGCGGCCGCCCTGGGGGAGGCATGTGTTCCCCATCAGGCATTCCTCCCGGTCTCCTAAACGAACACATCTTTATGAAAAGTGAAAATTAACCACGGAAGGAAAGGGCCTGATGGCTTGGGAAGCAACTTGGGCTGCCGGCCTCCTGGCGGGGCTCTGGGTGCAGCTCAGATGTCCTGGAGGGGATGGAGGAGCCCATCCGCACAGGAGCATCTTGCCTAGCTAGGCTCCGCTCAGGCTTGGGCCCCTTACACTTAGGGATCCCCTGCCCCGCCCACCCCACCCCTCCAAGGCTGCTCTGGTCTTGGCCAGAGGCAGGGGCTAGGGGCACTTAATGAATGGCAAGGAGAGGAAGAATGCTGGACTGAGAGCCTGAAGCCAGTTCTTCTGCAAGCTAAGTAACCTCCAGTACATTTTCCCAGTGATATTTCAGGCATCTTCCTGCACAGTCCTAAGCCAGGGCTTCTAACTCCCTTCCTGGTCTGGCTTTATCTCTCTCTGTCCACATACCACTTACACTCTACACTCCAGCCACTCGGAACAACTTGTTCCTCCCGGAACACACCTAGTTCTTGTCCACCTCCTGGTTTTGCATCAGCCGTTCCTGCTGCCAGGAGAGCTCTCCCCATTCTCAAGGGCCTCCGGTTAATCCTTTCCTTCAAGAGCCAGCTCAGGTGTCCTCTTCCATAGGAAGCTTCTCCCTGGAGGTCTGACATGGGTGCTTCTCCTCCACACTCCCCTGAGAACATTTGCAAAACCTTGTCAGTGTGCTGACCACTCCTTCCGCTGTGATTCCTGCTTGTTTACATGAGGGAGGGTCTTGAAGGAGTGAGTGAGTGAATGAATGAATGGCTTGGGAAAGGAAATTGCTTCATGCACCAGTGCCCTGTGGGTGGGCACTAAAACAAACCGTACAGGAAGCCTGAGAAAATGGCTCTAATTCTGTCCTTCCTTTTGCAACTTTTAGGCATCTCATGTGAACCTAGAGATGTCATTGTGAAGACAGTACCCTGGATGGAGGAAGGACACACACAGTGTCTGGCAGGGGCATCTAGCAATAGTATGCTGGGTTAAAGCCAACTCCAATGTATGATTAGATCTTTGAAGCAGAAACATGCATGGATGTCATGATGTCATGCCTTGGGCCAGGTCAGCAGGGGTCCCCGAGAGCACTGTGGTAGGCATTGAGAATCATCTGCACACGCTCCTGAGGTACTTTAGGATTTGCAAAGCTTTCACCATCGTCAATCTCATCGGATTTAAATAAGCAGGCAAGGGGTGTCTGGGTGGCTCAGTGGGTTAAGCCTCTGCCTTAGGTCATGATCTCAGGTCATGATCTCAGGGTCCTGGGATCGAGCCCCACGTCAGGCTCTCTGCTCAGCAGGGAGCCTGCTTCCTCCTCCCCCTCTGCCTGCCTCTCTGCCTACTTGTGATCTGTCAAATAAATAAATAAAATCTTTAAATAAATAAATAAATAAATAAGCAGGCTGAAGAAATTTTCTGCCCCCTGTTTTAGACATGAGCCATACTCAGCTTTAGGGAGAGTGAGTCCAGCTTAATAACCCACAAGGAGTAAGTAAGGAGAAAGAACCCAGGTCTTCCTTCAAGCAATCCTCAGAGGCTGATGCGTGTCAAGCCCCATAAAGATGGAGGCAGTATGGTTCTTGCCACCAGGGACAGTCACATTTGTCAGGGAGACACAGGTAAGGTATGAAGATTGCTGCCTGCCTGCTAGAAACAAGGGGACAGTGGAGTCCAGAGGAGTGAGAAGTTGGTTTTGGCTGTGAAGTCAGGGAAGCTTCGTAATAGAGGAGACATTCAAATGAGGCCTTGAGAGGTGGATGAGGTCTCCTAAAGATGGAAGAAGAGAGGAGAAGGGGAAGCATGTCACCGCAGGCTCCCTACCACCCTTGCCTCTAAGTTAGGCTTTCAGTGCTGAAGCCAAAGGACGGTAAGAGCGGAAGCAGCAGTTTGTAATTTTGAGGATCTTAGACGTTCCTTTGGCGCACCACCCTCTGGGCCTCCTCGGTCTCTGTGGCAAAGAAATGACCCTTGTATTCTATAGGCAATGTGGGCAGAGGGAGTGTGAATTTGGGAACTATCACCAGTTCGAAAGGAAACTGGGGTAGAAGCTGGAGGGGATGAAAAGGGTCAATGGAAGAATTTCTTAGGACGGGAGATACTATGGCGTGGCTTATGCAGCAGGGAGTGATCTGAGAGGAATGCAAAAACAGTGCCCAAGCATCAGTTAGAGGCATCAGCCTGAATCTGCTTTAACTAACACTCAGTCCTCTTCCAGTGTCCTCTTTATGACCCAAGGAGTATGCCCCTGGCTCCTTGGGTCCTCACCCTGCATCTCCACTCTCTTCCTTTTCCCTGGTCCTTCATCTTGTCAACCCCAGCATCACTTTGGCTGATTGGCTACGGGGAGAGCAGACCAGAAATATCCACATAGTCAGATCTGCTCACTCCATCCATGTGTCTCTTGGAAAAGAAACACAAGTACAAGTAGAAGGTTCTAAGGAAGACTGAACCAACCTGAAAGTAGCCCTTAGCACCCCAGGCTCCAGAGACCCATATTTGCAGCATCCAAGGGCCCCTCAGGAACCCACTGGGGAACAGCCAACACTTTAACTTGTAGTTCTACACTGAAGATATATAGTGTAGTTATTATAACCTTCACTGCTTTTTATAGACACTGTTGTATTAGATTCATTTAGGGATGACAGTTTAACCCATGGTCAGTCATCCGGAAACAATACAGCCTTCCACCGAACTCCTTTCTTGCTGAAAGGGTGGGACCTGGGAAGTCATATTGATATCATGGACCAATGCTCTTCATCAGCTCATTGATCCAGGGATGGACATGTGACATTGGGCGACAGTCTGGGCCAAGCCAAGTAGCTTCTGTTTTGAAAGAATTTGAGCTAAGAGACATAGAGACTCAAGTTAAGAATACACTTGAACTGAGAGACCCTGAGATATCAGGACAGTAGCTAGTACTGTGTGTGACAAAGCGGAAGTCATAGACAAGCCTAAATTATGCAAGACAGAAAAATAAGTCTTACAAAGGGGTCCAGTCTACCAAGAGGGGAATAGAGTTGACATGCATTAGGAGTTAGAGACAAGAGATCCTGTAGTCCTTGAAGGATACAGAGAGGAGAATTTTCTCTTCCCTTGTGACCCAGCCAGTGCTACTCAGTGACAGTTTCCTGTATCCTTTCAGAAATCCCTCTTTTCACTTGAAATTATTTGACAGGGGACCTGATCCTCATTGCCAACATGCCCAAAGTAGGAAACATACTCAGATCAAAAACTTAGTATATGTGAATTAATCCTTGGAGTTCTTCGTCTCCATCCAATAAACAACTTCCATGCAACAGGTGCTGGGGGCCTTCTGAGAAAAACTGAGACACCCTCTCTTCACTCAAAGAAACCCCAGTCTGGAATTGTGTGTTCCCACACTCCTAGAACATAAGGGAGTTTAATATTAGCACCCTGGGAGAAGTGTAGGTGGAGGATGGAGGGAAGGCTGAAGCGAAAGAGACACGATGCCCGGTGCCTTCAAGGATGGGTGGGATTTCGTATTGGAGAGAAGGAGAAATGGAAAGTACATGAATCAGCAGTCTGGTGGCAGGAAGGAGCAGGATGTTTATGGCACATGGCAAACAACATGGCTTGGAAGTATTACGGGGTTGAAAGAAATAATATTAGATGAGTCGGTAAGACAGGTTTGATTGTGATTCTGAGGGGCGTTGCATGACGACTCAAACCTGTTATCACAGCATCCTGAGAAGGGGAAGGACCTTGGATGTTATCTAGCCCCAATCAGGTAATTGGGTGCCTATCCTCTTCTTAAGGTGGCACCGTGAAGGGCTATATCCTAAGCATGTATTTGAAATACAGTCATCTCAATGGTAATGGCTCAGAAACTCCTCTTCTCTCTTTAACAACATAAGGGTTTTTTTTGTTTGTTTTTTGTTTTTTGTTTTTTTTCAAAAAGGTCCTCTTGTTACCAGGAAGAGTTGATCTAAAATAGCAGTTTCTGAAGTTAAGGACCAAGAGAGGGGCATGGACTATGCATCAGCATCAAGCATGGTGGTTTAGACTTTAGAACACCTACTCCGGGAAGTGGGTATGGCGGTCTCCTTTCAGATGAGAAAACGAAGCTCCAGGCAAAGTTCTCCAGGCCCAACAGCTGTAAGAGGGGAAGAAGGAACGTGGTCCAGGGACGACAGCGTATGCTTCCATCCCATTTCTGTGCTTCCTTTAAGTCTAGACAGGTCTGCCTTTAAGTAAGTATCATTCATTCATGAAGGAATTTCAGAGTGTCCTTTCCTTAAATTAATGTCTGATGGCTGGAATGGGTGGGTGGACGGAACAGATTATAACAACAAACGCTTCACTGCATGAATTTAGTGAAGTTCTAAACTATGCACACCAGAAGTCTATGGGGACATTTGGTAAGTGGTTATTTCTTTTTATCTAATCCAAAGTCTCAATTTATAAGAAGCCTTGAATGAGCCCCCAAATGCAAAAGACTTTATAATCTAACCACCCCCGCCTCGGAGACCACACGATGTTTCCAGCTTCTGGAAGCAGCAATTGCTATCGCTTCCATGAATAATGTCATCACTAAGTCCACAAGGGGGGACCAGAGGAAGGATCTTATCTGTCTGGGGGACAGGGGAGGAGGAGACAGCATTGATCCTCTCTGGGGGCCCCATTCAGCTGGCAAACTCCTGATGTTAGATGGGGGAACATTGGCAGCTTGGGATGCCAGGAGACCAGGGTGGGAGGAAAGAGTTGGGGAGTGGAAGAGAAAAGTGGTCTGGAGGCAACAAGCCCAGGAAGGACTGATGGGAGATGGAGGCAGACAAACAGAGCCAGATGAAGAGAGAAGCTGAGGCCTGTGAGATCCCCCCTGTGTTGGAGCAGAAAGGCCAGAGTGCTCATCACAGCTTCCTAAACCGAGGGGCACATGGGAATCACATGGCAAGCTGGTTGAAGCCCTGGTTCCTCAGGGAATCCCCAAGACTTGAGTCTGGGATGGGTCAGGAGTGGCATTTAGGAACAGTTCCTCTGGTGATCTGACACAGGCAGTCCTTGGGAAACTTCGGGGACAGGATTTTCCTGCGTGGATGTCTGTGACTTGCCCTGTAAATGGAGAGGTTTGTCAAAGACAATTCATACCATCCCTGCCAACTCTGGTGCTGGGCTTCTCAAAGGCGGACACGTCATTCCTTTGCCAAGCTTGTAGACCTTGTCATCTCCTTCAGCATAGTTGTTTCCTGTGTCTTTTAATTTACGAAGCAGGCAGGTTGACGGGTACTATTCAGCTCTTGAAAAGTCCTACAGATAATAGACTCTAGCAACTCCATCTGGCCACCCCATCTGGGTAAGAACTAGGCAGCATCGTCCCATGTGGGCGTCCAAATGGGACAGAGTCCCTCTCTGTGGAGGCCGTGGCTTGAGGCCAGGACAAAACCACTTCCAGGTCTCAGGTCACAGGATCACGCAGGATGATTTATTTAAGGAAGAAAGCTTCAAGGGCTTAAAGGAAATTAAACATGTATATTTTCCCCAGCAATTATGCATGTGCTTTCCCTTGAAAAATAGTCCCTATGCCCCGCCCGGAAGAAAAGCCAGATTCTCAATGAATCGGTGTTCTGCAGGCACCCAGGGGGGAAGGGTGTTTTTCGAGCAGTGAAAGCCACATGAAAGTCTTCACGGCAGCCGCACGCTCTTCCTTCTACAGCTTCTTTCATGGCAGACTGGAGATCAGGGAGCCCTGTCTGCAAAAACAAAACAGACTGAGTCTGAAACATTGATTTCTGGTTCAAGTTTCTCCATGAAATGTGAATGAGGAATTTTCCACTTCTCCTTGTCCTGATTCACCTTGGCGGAGTCTTTGGAGTCCCAGACTGGGACTGGGAGAGTCTATTTCGAGGGGCGCCCTGCCCTGCCAGACTAGCACCCCACATGAATAGTCCTCTGTGCCGTTCCAGTATCAGTTGTCTCCTTTTGGCAGGGGAAAGACTCCATTCACCTTCTGCTTTAGCCCTTTTCTTCTGGGAGGAACCACTCCAGAATGTCCCAGAATGGGACAAGGGAATGTCAGAGCACCATGGAAGTCCTCACCACTGGAAATGGACTTCACTGAGTGACACAGATCCATTTACACTAATTGAATAGCTAGTATATGTCAGGCTTGATGCCAGACTTTGGGAATCAGAAGGTAAATAAGACACAGCCCCAGTTCTCCAGAGTTGACAGTCTAGTCGGGGTGACAGCTGTACAAATATCAGCCAGGGCAGATGCTTGAGAAAGATAACAAGAGGGATTCAGAGAGATGGGGGAGACAGGTTCTGGCTGGACACCATCAAGGAAGGCTTCCCAGAGGAGCTGGCACTTGCCGGGTGTCTGGGAAGATGAATGAGACTAGAGAGATGGTAGAGGGGGAGGGGAGAGGCTGCCAGAGCTGAGCACTGTGGTTGGAACGTCCTGGTGCATGGGGGTTTTGTAAACCTGGGGTCACTATTGGATAGATATGAAAAGAGATGAGTAGGAGATGAGACTTGAAGAAAAGGCAGGGACCAGGCCACGCGGGGCGCTCTAAGTCAAGGTGAGAGGCTGGACTCGGCAAGGCAGGCAGTGGACAACCAGCAGAGGATTTGCAGTATCTGGAGAGAGAGAGAAAACAGGTAAAAGTTTCCTGCCACAAACCAGGCGAGGAACAAGGTCAGCCAATGTTCGGCTGAGGAAATGAACAATCAAGGACCAAAAAAAAAATGCATTTTTTTGGCCATGGGGAGAGGAAGAATTTAAAGGTTCCCAAATATGTGCAGATCCCCAATTCAGACAATGGTTGGGGGATGGAGGGTGGTGGGTGGTTACCAGCACAGGCTCTCAAGTCGGAAGGCCTCTGTCCAATGTCTGGGTTTTCAATTTCCTAGATAGGAAATTGACCAATTTCTCTGTGCCTCAGTTTCCTCTTCTGTAAAAGGGAATGGACAAGTCACACGGTAAATCTGGGGGTTAAGCATTTTTTGGTATCAATATTTCCCTGGGGTCCTCAAGGGTCTGTGACTTGGAATTTAAGCAGGGTACACTGTGAAGATGGTGTTCTTGGTGCCTCACTTTGCTGACGAGGGTGGGGCTCCCTGCCCATTTCTCCTCTCCACATATAGTTAATACATATGACGATTCTGTTAAGTGATAAAATCTTGAAAATGAAGAGGTCTGAGAAAGTGTTGTTTCTTGGGCAGAAAAATGGAAGTTTTATGGGGGAATCACTGCCAGAAAGGCATTGAAGAATTTGAGGTTTCACCAAAAAATTCTTGCAAATCATCTTTTATATTCTGACTATAAAATTATAAGAGTGTTATGATATGTAGGGTTCTAAAACCACTTAACAACATACATACAGAAAAAGTTCATGAAACGTACCAGCAAAAGAAACCATTGTAAAATGAGTATTTGCGTAACTACCACTCAGGTCAAGTAACAGATCACAGTCAGCAGCCCAGCACCCCTTCCTGTTACACCTTTTCCACCAAAAATATCTTTGGTATTGACCTCTATGGCAGCCACCTCCCTGTGTTTCTCTCCTCCTACCACCTAAGTTTGCATTTCTAGTCCCTGAACACCAAGGTTTTCTTTTGATGGTCTTTAACCCCCATACAGTGGAATCATAGGCATGTAACTCTTTCATGTCTGGCTTCCTTTTCTCAACATTGGGAACACCACCACCCATGCAGGTTATAAGCCTATAGTTTGCATATTTTCACCACCACTCTATAAACATACACCATAATTTACTTATCCATTTGACATTTTTAAAGATTTTATTTATTTATTTGAGGGAGAGAGTGAGTGAGAGCAGAGCACAAGCTAGGGAAGGGGCAGAGGGAGAGGGATAAGCAGGCTCCCCACTGAGTAAGGAGCCAGGCATGGGTCTCAATCCCAGGATCCTGGGAACATGACCTGAGCTAAAGGCAGAGGTTTAACCAATTGAGCCACCCACACACCCTCCATTTGACTTTTGATGGGGGTTTGGGCTGTTCTTTTTGGGGACTATTCTGAATGGTACTGCTGGGAACATTCTAATCCATGTGTGTACATTTCCATTGGGATTTTCCTGGTAGTTGAATTGCTCTGTCCTAAAAAGTAGGCGTAGCTTCATGTTCAGTGAACAGTCTCCCAGAGTAGTTCCACCAGTCTGTGCTTTCACCGGCAGGGCCCCAGACTTCCCATCTTGCTCCATACTCATCCAAACCTGGTTTTGCCCATCTTTTTCAGGTTTTTGTTCTTTTTGTTTTGTTTTGTTTTGTTTTTTTGGTAACTAAAGGAGGTTTGAAGGGCATCCAAACAAATAACAGGAGGTTTGTGTGTTACCTGATCAATTTCAGGTCTAAAGAGCTGTAATACTTGTAAATAAGTTCAACGAGTGACTTTTTCAGGGAAGACCCATAATCATGCTTTAACATGCAAACTATTATTCTAAATCTATGAATGGAATTACAGAAGCAGGCTGATGGGGGTGCGGGGCTGCTAGTGCCACAGAGATGGAAAGGTCGGCAGATAAAATGGTATTTCAGGAAAGACTTTGAGATGGACACGGAAGTGAGGATAGAGAGTATCGAGGGTAAACTGAGGCAGAGTAGAGGCCCGAGAGGAGCAGCTCTGGGAAAGCATTTAAGATCTCAGAACCAGGTATCAGTATGGGGCCATGGGTTCTAAAAATGTATATAAATACTCTTATGTTGGTTTTTTTTCACCTGCAATTTGCCTTTTCCCCTCGAAATAATGATCTAGCTTCTTAATTGGAATTACCATATATATTTATGTTATGCATTAATTTGCATTTGAACATCACATTTACTTATCCATTTCTATATTGGTGGATATTCATAAACAATGCTGGAATCAACCATTTTTTCAGTTTATATATTTTTTTAAGATATGAAATAAAACTGAGCTGAAGCAAAGATGGCAATTTGGGATGTTAGTACAAAAATGTCTGCTCTATTATTTTCTGGACATTTTCAGGTGTTTGAAATACTTCTAATTTAAACGTGTTTTAATATTCGATATTAACAAAGAGAAGGGATCACTTGAATGGGCAGATTCCAAGGTTTTGTTGGCTGGATTGACCAAAGAGCCTACGAAAACAACTTAGACCAGGAATCTGAAGCTGGTGAGACCCGGTACAGCTTGGCAGAGACCTCACGCTCCTCCCAGGCACCAAAGGTGGCGATGTGGTACAGTTCTGGAATGAGCTGAGGACATGAGTGGGATCTGCTTCTAGTGCTCATGTAATTAGAACCTTGGCCAACTGTTCAGTTCTCAGGCTCTTCACTGGGAAAACTCAGGAAATTACATCTGTCAGGTGGAGCCGTTATAAAAGTAAACACAATCATGTACATAATGGGCAGTCATACCAGTTTGGGTTTGATGAGGAAAACAGAACCAGGATAAGTGATATAGAATAAAGGATATGTTACAGGAATTTTACCATCACAATTATGCTGGAAGCTGGAGCAGTGACAGTCTGAAAGGGGACAGAAGGAGGATCAGAGAAAAGTCACCCATCCAGGGACCATAGTGTGACCCTGGCCAGGAAGTCTCTGTAAGGTTTGGCATTTGATGGGGGTCTGAAGTTGCTGTAGGTCAGCAGGAAAGGAAGTTGGGAAGAAAGGCTGGACAGAAAGCAGAAGAAAGCGAGGACAAATGAAATCACAAGGTCAAAACTCACTTCATAATGGTCAGCTCAGGTCTCATGGTAACTTGGCAGCCCGTGGAAGACATTCTGTCTCTATGAGGTCCAAGAGAAAGGCAGCAGCCTTCTTAAAGGGAGAATAATTATCTGCAGAATGTGACATGGTTTTGCATTCAAATCCTAATGCTCTGTTTGATGACTTACCTATGAGGACCCGCTAAAGGTCCCATAGAGCTCCCTTATGTACCCTAGATACTTCTAGCATAAATGGATCTGCTGAGTCATATATGTTCCATTCAGGTGGCAGAGCAGCTTGCTTGGCAGGCTGAACCTGTTGCAAAGACTTCTCATTTTCTGGATCCTGCTCAAAAGTAGCAGTCTTTCAGGTTACTCAATAAATGAGTTGAAGTAGCATGCCCAAATAAAGCACACTTGCCTCCCAGGCCAGAGGTTCACTGGGCATTCTGCCATTTCCTCAGTGGTAAGGGAGACCAGATGCCGCAACTTCTCCTTCACTTTGGACAGAGAGCCTCAACGTGTCCTGCTCAGTGGGTTCTGAGAAATTCTGCCAAAAAAGCTGGCTCCTGATTTTTTTGGTGAGACTCATTTTCCTGCATCTGCTTGCATTTTGATTACCAAGGTATTCAGAGTGGCTGCTACTTCCGGCCCACCAGGACCGATTAGTATAATGTCCTCAGAAGAGTCGGCCCTCGTGACGTCCTGTGGGATGGAGAGACCAGCAGGGTCCCTGAATTGGATTCTGACTGTAGCCTGGGGGGTGAATACAGCCCTTTGGCAGGACAGCAAAGGTGTGTTTCTAGGCCTGCTAGCTGAAAGTAAACCATTCCTGCGGGTCTTTATTAAGAGGTAGAGAGAGAGAAAGAGAGAGGAGAGAAACCCAAACATTTGTTGGATCAATAGCGGCCAGAGCTTGTTTTGATTTTCTTCAGCAAAAAGCCACATCTGGAAAAGGAGCTTCAGTTGGACTTACCACCTATGAAGTTTATAATAATCCAGTTTGATTCGCCAAGATCCACTCCTCAGGCCAAATAAGCAAGTTAAATGGGATTCACTCTCTCTGCCTCTTTCAAGTCCATGGTGATGGTGGCACTCATTTCTGCCACATCTCCAGGAATGTGTTTTGGTTTTTTTTAATTGAAACTCTTACCGGTAGAGATGATTCTACACGGTTGCACTTGATTTTTCCTACTGTAACAGCCCTTACTCCGTAAAAAAGGAAAAGAATGTGAAGACTGTACCAGATTCTGAGGATGACTATTCCCGAATGATCAGTTCTGGAGCTGGGGGACTAACCACGGGGTATAACCACACACTAAGCCCACTATGAGATGGACCCAAGACAAAACCCCATGCATCACTTGACCTTCATAAGCCCCTCTTCCAGCTGTGAACCACAATGGCATTTTCAGTCTCTTGAAATTAGTGTCAACTCGAAGACAATGCCCAGTAATTCCTGAAAATTGTGATAATTTGCTTTTCCCCAGTAAAAACTCACACTGGTGAATGCCCTCAGTGACTTTTGGAGAAAGCTCAAAAAAATATTGACTGTATAAATCTGGGGCTGAGCAGTAGCTCTTTCCTTATGAGATCCCCTTTTTGTTTCATTCAAATGGCCATGGGACCGAGAACTGGCTCAAGTGTGGGTACTGACTGAGGGGACCATGATTCTCTACTGTGATCAAGTCATCTATTCACCAGACCTAGAGCTTTCAATTTATATAAATCAAGTAAGACTTGGCTAGACCACCCATCGGTTGATCAGGACACCATGATCAATTAGTCAATACCAGAGTGCTGGTCAAACTGTTCTGATCAACGTTGTAGCTCTGTGTGCATGATGGTAACCCCATTGTCTCTGGTGATTAAGTGTCTGACCCTTGGTCTTGGCCACCTGGACATCCCGTCATTTCCATGTATTTGTGGAGCCTACTTCAATGACAGCAATACCTCTGGTCTACAGTTATTAGCTACAATGGGTTTTTTCAAAGGTACTGGGTATCTCCCTTCTTGCAGTATGCACACCACATTATAAGGCCTTGGTAAAGGGAGTGTCCTCTGGACCATCCTGGGGACATGATTAGAAGGTGCATAAGCAGGTCTCACATAATACATCTACTTCAGAGTTCTGATTTCTGTAAGCCTTTGGCTACCTTCCTTTGTATTTTAGCAAGAATGTTCTAGAATTTCAATTGCACTAGGTGTCAGCCACCATTGGTTGTAGGTTTTATTTCAATAAGCGAAGCAAACCGTTAGGGACACTCTAAGCTACTCAAAATAACACACTGAATTCAGAATCTCTGCTCAGTGTATCTACATTGCCTGATCCAACATTATATTCCTTCCACCCTGATTCGACATCAGTAAAATCCATTTCTAAACATGTTCCTCAGGTTTCTACGAATATAAATTGGCAAAACTATGACATTTTCACATGGATCACACTTTAACTCATACCCTTGAGGCCTTCTAAAACCTTAGGTTTAAGTCTAGAAGTGGGGAGAGTTGGGGGGAGGATAGGTTCTGAGGAGAATTGGTAGTTTCCTGGCAGGCATCTGAGGTCCTTGATCCTGGTTCAGGTCCAGTGAGTTTCTTCAGAAGAGGGGAGACTAAGCTCTTCATTCAGGGAGGAGATACTGCTACTCTTAGCAAAGAAGCTTCAGCAAAGTTCTGAGTTCCAGCCCCTCAGTTTCATCCTAATCTCCCCGTATCCCAGTCTTCAGGGTTCTACTTCTTCCCAGTCAATATGCTAACTGTAACAAAAGAGATCCCTTGAGGTCATGATTTCATGATTTCAGTAGACTGTGAATTTGATTTTGAATAATCTTGGCCCTGTAGCCATTGGAGCTCTGGGTTTTCCTTAGCCAGACCTTGAGCTGGAGACTTACAGTCTTAAGATAATAATTTTCTTTCTCAAAGTTCTCCAGCACACCTAGAAGCTACCTACGAATCCCTTTTTTCTCCTTATTGTCACTAAATGTTCTATGGCAGCAATCACTTGGTCATCCAAAGACTTGCTTTCTATAGACACTTACAGATTTTTTTTAAAGGCACAGATAGGTATTATAGGTGATAATTTAAGTACATGTTTTGCCACTGCATACCATGGACTGCCAGTGTCCCCTTTATCACTGGCATCAGGATCATTACTGCCTTTAACTATAATCAGACCAGAGATTCTAGATAGCATTCTAGAAAAACAATTCCAGAACCAATTCAAAGAAACCATCCATTAGATTCCCTTCCTCATGTCTTGACTGGGGAAGTAGGGCCATTCTCAATGATACAAAATGAAGGATTTCTTATAGGGATTAGACTTTATATCATTGTTTTGAGATTTTTTTAGAAGATTTTATTTATTTATTTATTTATTTGACAGAGAGAGAGAGAGCACAAGTACGAGGAGCAGCAGGCAGAGGGAGAGGGAGAAACAGGCTCCCACTGAGCAGGAAGCCCCATGTGGGGCTTGATCCCAGGACACTGGGATCATGACTGGAGCCAAGGGGAGATACTTAACCAGCTGAGCCACCCAGGCACTCTTAGATTTTACATCATTGTGAGAGAAGCTGTGGAAGGTAAGGTCTGGAAAAGAAATGTTACTAATCAAGGATGGTAAACGGCAACTGGTGAAGAAATTTGGAGACTCTTGCCTCTGCGTCTCCTGGTTGTTTCTGAAGTCAATGAAGGGCCGCCCGTCAGGAAGACAAGTTGGATCTGAACCGGGACCGAGCAAGGACATCCTGGGACCCATGACCATCTCTTACCACATCTAACCCTGACAATGGTGGTGCAGGCAACGGAAGAAGCTCATCCCACCCGCCATGGAACTGCACACATGCCTGATCCGGGACTCAGCAGGAGCTGGCAGGGCTCGAGAATGGGCTCCTTCTCCATGATAAGGGGGTGAGCGGGCAGGTCAGTGCTCATGAGCCCTGGTGGCACTGGATGTGTCACACAGACCTGTAACTGGAATGATCATCCCTCACTCTGACTTCCAAACCTCATGCCAGTTTCTCTTATTCTAGTTGCTGGGTCTTTTTTTTTTTTTAAATATTTTATTTATTTATTTGACACAGAGAGAGAGAGATCACAAGTAGGCAGAGAGAGAGGCAGAGAGAGAGGAAGGGAAGCAGGCTCCCTACCTAGCAGAGAGCCCGATGTGGGGCTCGATCCCAGGACCCTGGGATCATGACCTGAGCCGAAGGCAGAGGCTTTAACCCACTGAGCCACCCAGGTGCCCCTAGTTGCTGGGTCTTAAGAAGAAGGGAAATCTAGGAAATGCTGCCAGAATGTAGCTAGTCTGGTCCAATACAATATCACCCCAGCTGTCAAGATTTGGTAACTCTTATTTAAGAACCTCCTTATCTAACCCAAGGATCAGTGCTTAGAGGGAGATGTCAAGAGAGGGGGCTAGAGAGGCCCTACGTAACAACATGAATCCGGCTAAGACCGTTTGTGAGAGATTACTCATAAAATCAGGATCTGGGAAGCCAGAGGGGAGGCCAGGCTTCGCTCCAGAACATTTCTGTATTTGACAACAATGGTGATAACCCACCAGGCTCTTAGAGGGCACTTCATGGTTTGTGAAGTGTTTTCATATCCATCTTTTCATTTTGGGTGGATGGACCTTCTACTTCCTTCACTAATCCACTACATACTTCTTGAATACCTGTCCTATACCAGGCTCTGTACCAGGTGTTTTGCATAAATTGCCTCTAAATGGGATATCTCCCTTCTATTTCACTACATCTCTGTGACAAAGGGATCGTTGCTATGTTGCATATAAAGAAATGACAGTTATAACATTGGGAGATGAACGAGACCCCACCCTTGCTCTCCAGAACAGTTGGCAAACTTTTTCTGGAAAGGGACAGCCAGTGACTATTTTAGGCCTTGTGGTCCACGCAGTCCCTGTAACAACTGTTTTCAACTCTGCAACTGTAGAGAAAGTGGCTACAGCCAACACACACGTAAACAAGTGTGACTGTGTTTCGATGAAACTTTATTGGCAAGAGCAGATGGTGGGACAGATTTCACCCTAGAGCCCTGGTTTGCTCACCCCTGTACCACAGTCCATGGGCTAGAGGAGAGACAAAAGCAAATAGCTCTCTTTGAGACAATGTGGTAAAGAGATAAGTACAAAGAGCTGTGCAGGCAGAGTGCGTATGTGGCTGGGGAGCTTGGTGAGGCCTTCGCACAGCCTTTCTAGAATTAGGACCTCTGGGTCCATATTTCCAGGCCACTGGCCCCCAAGAACCTGGAAATGGTTGCAAACAGATGCTGAGTGGGATAATGAGCTCATGGCTAGTCATAATGTGTGTCTTCCTCCTGAGTCAAGTCTTCCTACGGAGGTGCCTGTGGTATGAGGGGTCATGGTCCACTCTTTGCTTCCCCTCCTATACTACCCATCCCCCAGCAGTTCCTTCTCCTTGGCAGTGCAGAAGCTGTGGTCTTGGCACGACACTGCCCTGGGATAACACTTCCTCATGTGCCACCCTCAACTTCTCCTGACTCGGAGTTTGGAAACCATACTTCCTGGTTAAGTGGGTAACCAGCTTACATCTCCTAGAATGCCCTTTGGGTAATATCCTCCATGACAGCTCTAACTCCTGACGCAGGTGCAGAATCACTCTTCTGGTTTTAGCTCACTACAAGGGAGAACTCTCTAGAATGACTGAAGTGGCCTCAAACTGGAATGGGTTGCCTGAGGCGATGAGTTTCTGACCAGTGCGGAGTTGGAGCAGTGCTGAGTGACCACCACCTGACTGAGAAGGACCCGGGAGCCTTTCTGTCCTGCTTTCCTATCAACTGGCTCCATGACCTTGGACAGATTTCTTGACCTCTCTTCACTTGGCTTCATTAGTTGAACATGGAGATTAGACATCTCTCACGCAGCTGTTGGGGCAATTACATGAGAATGTCATGCAAATTCTTAGCATGCACCAACCTGGCACATAGTGGATTCGAGACAGCTTGAGAGGGGCTCTGACATCAGTGGCATGGACTGAGGACTGAGGTTTACAGGTTTTGATAGGCATATCTCATGAGAGTCACTTTCTACCATGACATGATTTCAGGGAATCCGAGAAACAATGGAATATAGCCTCAGTGGATCTCTTTGTGAGTTCCTAATATTGGACAGGATGAAGGAGCATTTATTAACAGAAAAGGATTTTATCTGGAGGAGAAAACAATTGTAGGATTTTTGTGCTTCATAGTTTTTCACACATATAAGCCATTTGGGTCAAAAGGGATTCCAAAATAAAGTCTTTCCATTTCAAACTGAAGGAAGTTTTACTTTTTCAATGTCTATATTAACAAAGGCTTCGAGGACAGTAGGAGGCGGGTGGGGAAAGGCTTTCCTTTTTAAAAATTTTGCTTGCTACCCATTTAAAATATATTACCTCAGAGGATCAGTGTTGGAAATACGCAGCCATCTATGCTGGTGTCCCACAGAATAAAAGCATCTGATCTTGTGGGCAGAGGGAAGTGCAGCTTCTTTTTCTCAATGCAGATGGAAAGAATCCCAAGAGACTAGTGAAGCAAGAAATTATCAAAGCTGTGGTATTTACCAAGGAACTCGGTGCCAGTGCCCGGCGAGCGACCACCGTGGCTGCCAAGCCCTGTTGCCCTCACTGACCGGTGCAGAAGGGGCTCCCTGGCCTGGTGAGAGAGGAAGCAGGAAGTTTGCTGAACCCAGACAGAAGAAAAAGAAGTCATTCTGGAGAGTCCCAGCAGGTGGGGAGCCCCTTAGTACAGTGAGGCTCTTTTGACCCAGAGCACATACAATAGAGCTCTCTCAGGAGGGAGATTTTTTTTTTTTTTTCCCATGGGTTTCTTCTTGGCCCGTGGGATTTATTCTAAGCTGGCTTTCTCTGTGTGTGACTTGTCTTGGCCTTTGGTTTTCTTTCCTTTTGGAACCCTCGGATCTTTCCATTGTGTGCCATGTCCCTCTTAGAAGGCTGAGTCACTCTGCCTTGCCCTCTGCAGGCTCGACGTTGCCCTCTGAAAGTAGGGAAGCTGGCGAATGTCTGGTGGCTCAGTAGGGGAGAGTACACCTTTCTCGCCCTGTCCCAGCCCCCACGCACCCCCTTGGGAGTACTGTGGAGGCACATAGCTTTCAGATGAGATGATGTCTGTAAAAGACTGGCAGAAGCTGCTTAGGCCAGATGACCTTTAAGGATCTTTTCCAGTTCTGAAATTCTAAGATGCGGAAACGGTGTGTGGTCCCCAAACAGTGCCACTTGAGGGAGAACAGACAGAACTGAAGCCATGCATGACTCAGAGCTGCCTTTAAGATCCTTTGAATGCAGAAATGAGGAAGAGAGATTCAGCTTAGCATATGTGGCCTCAGAAGGCTGAAACGGCAGCTGGAGTTTTATCACAGGATGGGAATGTATGTTTCAGCTAGGAAGGGAACCCCAATTTGGCAGCGAGGGTCCAGGCATAAAGCCTGAAGACCTGGTTCTGGATCCTGACTGTGTGACCCTGGGCTGGGCTGTGACCTTACCCCACTGACCCCCCTGTTTTCTTGTGGGTCAAAGGGTGATCATGAGCTTGGGCTTGTTTCTGTCTTCAGGCTTCTGCAAGGCTCGGAGAGGATACAGGAAAGTGCTTATAAATTCTGCAATTCCACAGGTTTCATTTTATTGTCTAACCCCCTAAGAAACACGTGCGACCATGAGGCTCTAAGGTAGGAGCTGATAAGGTCTCAGGGGATCATACCGATATCATTCCCAGGAATGACGATGCCGATTCCCGGAAGTGCTGCGGGAAAGTCACTTGGGGTACATCCGAACCATGATGCCGGCCCCACCTTCCGAGCCGACTTTCATTTTACTCTTCCTTTGTTTTTTCTGCTTATAAAAACAGTGCGTGCTCACCGTATGACACTTGCAGAGTAGGAAAAGCCAAAAGAAGAAAGCTTTAAAACAATTTCCATGATTCGGCTGGGTGGTTATACTCAGGGCTGAAATTTTGATGACTACCGTTCTAGTCTTTTTTCTATGCAGGTACATATTTAAACATAATTGGAATATTTTATGCACTGTGTTGCCTATTAGTTTTTTCTCTCTGTTTGGTATGCACTTTGCTATGAATATTCATTAAGCAGTGTTTCAGGCTTGTATAATGGCCCACCGGCTGGTTACATTGGATACCAATTTTTCGGTATAAATAATAGAGTTGAACATTCTTATACTCTGTACCAAACGCTGCAAGGGCTGCCTCACCATTAAGCAGAAGTTTCCCAGAGATTTCTCCAGATGGTTTCAGTCACTCTCTGACGCTCTTAAGTGTCCTGGCTTTCGTAGAGACTCACACATGTTTGCTCCAAGTGTGAAAGGTTTACCCTGATGACTTGTGTGGTGTATGGGGTCGAATGTGATAAACAGTGGAGGCCCAGAGTCCTTCTGAAAGGACTTTGCTTAAACATATATGTATTTCATTAAGTATTTATTTTTGTCCTGTGTCATTCCCAGAGATTCTTAAAGGATCTGAGTTTCATTTGTCTTTCCTGGTTTAACTTTCAGATTAGACTTGTGGCAGTTTGTCCCCAGAGATGGTCTCCAAATGAACCTCACACGTTCAAATCCTGGAGAAGTTTCCTCTTGAGTCGCCACTGCCCTGTGGCTCACCTGTGGACAATGGGCCGCAGCAGAGATGATGTTGCTTGACTTTCGCTGCCGGTTAGAAGAAGCCTTGCAGCTGTGGCCTGGGTCTCTGGGAATACTCACTCTGAAGAAAGCCTCGGCATGCAAGAAGGCCAGCTGTCCTGATATCACCATGCTGTGAGGGCTCCTGAACTAGACACCTGGAGAGGACTGCCTAACCAGGCCCCAGTTCTTTCAGCCACCCCTGGTGAGGCACCAAGCAGGGGTTGGGGGAGAAAAAGCCATCTTGGACACGCAGCCCAGGCGAGCCTTCAGCTGGTCCCAGTCCTGGCTTCCAACGGACTCTAATCAGACCTCAAGTGAGAGCCACACAGCAGCTGAACCCAGTCAACCCAGAGACTATGCTAGGTTTGAAGAATAAAAGACAATTAGGACACAAACCTTCTCACCTTCAGGAAGCCCCGTCTACTGGGAGGACACATGCATGAGGCAGTGACCTGATGGGATCCAACACAGGAAGAATGAGCCCCACAGTGGACAGGTCGCCCTCCCGGGAGATGAGGGGATTTTGCTTATAGAGTAGGGAAGGATTTTCTGAAAGGATGACATTCATTGATTTGTACCTTGAAAAGTGCCTCGGGGCTTACCAGTTGACGTGGTGGAAGAGGTGTGGCCCACCAGAGGGAGGCTCGTGTGCAAAAAGATAGTATATCCTGGGTGGAGGAGAGCAGACAATAAAAACTGATGGGAGAAGCAGGTCCTGACACAACAGCCTCATATGCCAGGTCATAAAACAGAAATCTGCTCCTCCCCAAAATGGAGAACCAATAAAGGATTTTCAGCAGGTGAGTTACATGATGAGATTTGCTCTTAGATCATGTTGGCTTCCTTCTTTCATTCAACAAATGTTCTCTGAGCAACAAATGTTCCCTGAGGTTCTGCCTAGTCATTGACCCAGTCATGCTGTAGAGACGTCACGTCCAAAAGAAATGCAATGTGAGCTATGTATGTGATTTCAAATTTTCTCATAGTAATATTTAAAAATGGAAAAAGTAACAGATGAGTTAATTTTATAATGATCTATTTTTCTGCACCCAATAGTTCCAAAGTATGGTCATTTCAACAGGTAATCAATCTAAGAAGTTACTGGCATATTTTACATTATTTCATTCTAAGACTTTGAACTTGGTGTGTATTTTACTCTTAGCCCATCTGACCTTGGACTAGCTACATCTCACCACACACATGTGGCTTGTGGCTATTGTACTGGGCGGGGCAGCTCGAGATGCAGGGGCCACAGGGGAGGGTAAAGCAGGCGAGGTCTCTGCTCTCAGGTAGCTTATATTCTAGGGGGGAAGGGTGGAGCTTGAGAGGAAGCCAGTAGGAAAGTAAACCAGCATTGTTTGAGACAGAGAGAAGCAGTGTGAAAAAGAAGGAACACGTAGAATGAAAGCATTAAGCCATGCTGGTGTGTGCCTACAGTCAGGCAAGGACTTGCCATGGAAGGGAGGCTTTTGTGACACCTGGGTGACCAGGTGGCGCCAGGTGTGTAGGGCTTTTGGGGCAGAGCATGTGAAGATCTGGTGGGTGTTGCAAAAGAGGGCCAGTCAGAGAGGAGTCTACTGCTACAGTCCGGGGGAGGGACAGCCACACTCCGAGCAAAGGCTGCCGTAGAGGGGAGCTGAGGGGGCAGGATGAAGCTGCGGGCTAAGCAGGCAATACAGTGCAGACTTTGTGACTGACAAGAGTCCGGGTGAAGGAATCTGGGAGATCTGCAGAACTGGGGCATGGAAAGAATGCTGGTTTCTTTTCTTTTCTCCCAAGAGGCATGAGTAGAGGAGCGAGATAAGCGTTCACGCTGGGACATGAGTTTGAGTGGCCTGTGGGATATAGGAATGGAGAGGCCCAGTGTTAATAAAGGTTCATAGAATTGTCATAAAATTGTTCTTCATTCCTTCAAATCAGTCAGGGGAAAATCCCTGCTTCTCCTCCTAGCCCTTAATGGTGTCTTGGACAGACTGCATCATTTTCAGTTAATTAAATCTCAGTCAAGTGAATGTACTAAAGGCCACTGAATTGTACACTTTAAAATGCTTAAAATGGTGAATTTTGCATTGTATGACTTTTATCTTAAAAAAAAAAAATTGCAGTTGAACTTCCTTTAACTCCTCAGTCTCCTGTCTGGTTCAGAGCTTGCCTGCCCACCCCTCATCTCCCTCCCCACCCACCGGTACATTCTGTCCTCCCCCACTAAGGGATTTCTGTGGGGAAGGTGCAAAGCAGTTCTCACTGTCCTCCTCTTCCTGTTCTGGGCTTCCCTGTCTTTATGAAATGGAGGAGGAAGGAGGGTCAAGGGAGGTGAAGGTCACTTTGTGCTTCTGGCCTTATCTTAGGGAGTTGTCTCTGACCTCACGCTGATTCTTTGAACTTCCGGTGGCCTCCACCAATATGACCATCTCTCTAGAAATGTGAATATGTTATTCAGCCTTACGTTGGTCCCTCCTGTTACCAAGCACCCCTCAGACGCTGGCAGTCTACACCCCCAGCTCCCTTGGCCACTGTTGGGCAGCCCTGTGGTTCCTGTCCTTGCTCACTGGGAGCAGCGCAAATGGCCGACGCTCATACTCAGAAGGCTGCCGGAAACTGGGGCAAGGGGTTTGTCCTTCTCTTGCCAGGCAAAGACTCACAGTCCTTCCTAATCCCTGTAGTTAGCAGCCAGTCCCGCAAGACCAGACAAGAAGTGGGCACTGTCTCTGTGTTCCCACAGAGCCCTTTCCTTCAGGGGTTATGTGTTAAGCAGTCCTAAGAATTCTCTTGCCATTTGGTTGGTGGTGTCAGCGTAGGCCTCTGGTTGAACTCTCAGGGACTGAGGTGTCCATCCTCCTTGCCCGAAGACACACCAACCTCTAAGGAAGATCCCACCTCACCTGACCTCGGAGTTGGATGTAGCACCTTCCTTTAAGCCTCTCACCTGGAACAACGACGCCCTCCCCACCTCCCCTCATCAGCCTTCTGTTGAAGGAGGGACTTCAGGGTAATGGCGGTCAGCAGAGTTGGTTTGGCCACCCCTTAGTCAGCCTTAGACAGGGTTGTCAACCCTAGCCACCCGCTAGAATCACCTGAGAAGATTTTTGCAAACGCCAGCATGGTGCAATTACTTCAGAAAGCATTTGCCATCATCCACTGAAGCTGAATGTACGCGTATCTTAGCTCTGCCACTCCCAGAGCTATACTCAACAGAAATGCATATGCATGTGTGCCCAACCCCCCCCCCCACACAAGAATGTTCATTGCAGCAGCATTTGTAAGAGCTAAAGACTACAAACAATCTACACGTTCACCAAGCAGAGAAGAGTTACGTATATTGCGAGGATGGTCAGACCATGGAATATTCTACAGCAACGAAAATAAATGAACAACAGCTCCCCCAAACAACATGTGTGAATCTTACAAATGAAATGTTGAACCAAAGGAGTCAGACACGAAAAGGGCACCTTCCACAATTCCATTTCTAGAACTATCAGCAACAGGCAAAACCAATATCTGGCGTTAGAAATCAGAGGAGTATGATTGCCCTGGGGAGGAGAAGCTGAAGGAACACGCCGGGGTGTTGGGTGGTTGGGCTGCTTTTATTCCTGGAGGCAGGTGGGAGTGATGGGTGCTATTCACTTGGTGAAAATGAGCGGGACTTTTTATGTAATTTTATGATGTATAACTACATTTTTTTAAAAGATTATATTTATTCATTTGACAGAGAGAGACAGCAAGAGAGGGAACATAGCAGGGAGAGTGAGAGAGGGAGAAGCAGGCTTCCCGCTGAGCAGGGAGCCCAACACGGGGCTCAATCCCAGGACCCCGGGATCAAGAACTGAGCTGAAGGCAGACGCTTAAAGACTGAGCCCCCCAGGTGCCCCTATATTATAACTACATTTAAAGGGAAATACCACTGCTCGGCTTCCATTCTCAGGGACCCTGATTTCATTGGTCTATGGTAGAGCTCAGGCAGCTTAATGGTGTCAAAGTTGTCCAGGGGATTCTAATGTGAGGTCAAGCTTGAGGAACACATGCACCCGATTTTTGGCCTCCTTCTTTAGACGCGTAGGCTCAGGCCCAGGACCCATGGGCCAGTCCCACTCGGCACCTGGTTATGTGTTGGGAGCCAAGGAGAGAGGCCGGGACTGGCAATTGGAGTGCAGAGTCATCACCTGTAGATCACACGGCCCAAGAGTGAAGGCGTTGAGGCCTTGGGCCTTGGTTAGAGATTGCTCAGAGTGACGGATCCCAGGGTCTGGGATGGGTATGAGAAGAAACCATCCAGGAGAGAGCTGTAGTCTTAGAGAAAACGGGGGAACTGAGCACCTGGGCATCTGTTCCAAAGCAGTTCCAAAGCAGGTGTAGTGAAGGTAAATGAGTGAGGATAGGAAGGAAATCATGGTAAGACAACAGGTTTGGACATTCAAGACATCAAGGACATCAAGACCATCCCTACTGGCCTGCTCTTGGTGTGGGCTTCTCTCCGGGTGGGCTGCTCTCGAGGCTGCCCAGGGGAACGGACTGGCCCTGCCCCGTGTGGGGTTTGGAGTGTTCCCTGCGGCACCAGCTTTGACCCTTTTCCTAACTGCCTCACCAGCAGCAGGTCAGTCCTCAGTGTGAGCTGTGGGGTGGCCACCAGCCACGTGGTCAAGCCTGGTAAATGACTCACCTCCCAGGACTCTGGGTGGAAAATTCGGGAGTTCTGGTCAGATTAAAACAATTTCCAACAGGGCTCTGTGGAGACCCCTACAGTCCACCTGTAAGCAGGGCAGGCTGGGGAGAAGGGAAAAGAGTGCTATAGGCCCCACTCGTCTGGATTTAACCAGAAGGATAGGCTTTTGTTTAACACACTGGATTTTGCAGTCAATAAGAGCTTGAAAACCGTGCATTTAATTATTGTTCAGCTTCCTTTGGGTGCTAAGAGTGTGAACTTCCTCTATCTCCCAGTTGGGCAACAAGTGAATGAAGACTGGGAGTGCAGCTGGCTCCCCAGGGTTTTACCCTTCAGAAGCCTTCCCTCTTTTTTTTTTTTTTAAGATTTTATTTATTTTATTTGACAGACAGAGATAACAAGTAGGCAGAGATGCAGGCAGAGAGAGAGAGGAGAAAGCAGGCTCCCCGCTGATAGAGAGCCCGATGCAGGGCTTGATCCCAGGACCCTGGGTCATGACTTGAGCCGAAGGCAGAGGCTTTAACCCACTGAGCCACCCAGGCACCCCTCTTTTGTCTTCTCACCCCAGCAACTCAGCTTCAGAAGGAATCGCGTCTGCAGGCGCCCCACGAGGCTGCCTGCCGCAAGACAAGTGCTCACAGAACATGGGGAGGCCTGTGTCAGCGTGCTGCCCTGTGTCCGGCTCCCCTGAAGGGGTCTGCTGACTCTCACCAGGGCGCAGAACACTTGGGAAAGAAGATAGGGCCATTGTGAAAACGTGCAGCCACCGAAAGAGGGAGGCTGGTCCTGGGAACACAGCTGGCATCTTCTTTGCCTCAAAAAAGGAAGCAGGACCAGGACTTAGCATGGGAGCCCGGACTGTCCCCAGGCCAAGTGGGCAGGAAACATTTTGAGCTGCCCTTAATAAAACATGTGACTATTTCAACTTCTAATGGTAAAACTATATTGTGGCCCCCCAAAGCAATGATGTCTTCTGTTCACGGACCCACACGTGGAAAACTTTTTTTTTTTTTAAGAATTTATTTATTTGAGAGAGAATGAGAGAGCAAGCACAAGAGCGGGGAGAGTCAGAGGGAGAAGCAGACTCTCCGAGCGGAGAGCCCAATATGGGGCTTGATCCTGGGACTCCAGGATCATGACCTGAGCTGAAGGCAGTTGCTTAACCAACTGAGCCACCCAGGTGCCCCTGGGAAAACTTTTCTAAATAATATTCCTCAGCTCTGTGGGTTAGAGGATATAGACTCAGAGGCCCAGAGAGAAGTGACTTGCCCGAGGTCGCAGAGCTTGTTAGGGCGGGTGTGGTTGGTGGAAAAGGACACTGTCTGTGGGGTCAGACAAGCTGAGGATTGATCCAAACTCTGCTATGGGACCTTGGGCAAATTCACTAACCTTTCATTTTCTCATCTATAAAATGGGGTAAAAATACCTACCTAGCAAGGTTATCATGAGGGCTAAGTGAGAAAAAATATATAAAATGCCTGACACAAATAGGCACTCACTAGTTAGTGGGTAATGTTATATTGAATGTAGCTGTCTGTACATATAAAATCCCTTAAACGAGAGAGAGAAACTCTCATCGCAAAAGGGCGATGTTGGTCACCGTGTAGGTGTCACTGGGTGCTTGGTGGAGACGTTGCCCTTGGGAGTGATGTTACTCTGGAGCTTGTCTTAATGGTTCTGGAGAAAGTCCTTCTTGTCCTGCATGAAGTTTGACATGGTGGCTGCAGTCCCAGCCCAGGGAATAGCTTCTGAGTGAACCACTGTGAGCCTCTGTCACCCACTGAGCAGTGATCAGACCACCAATCTTGCATTCATTCATTCATTCATTCATTCAACAAATATTTGAGGACCTGCCCCCTGCAGACACTATTCTAGGTTCTGGGAACTCAGCAGTGAACAGGTAAAATCCCTACCTCCATGGAGCTCACATTCCAGAGAATCCTAACAATTCAAAGGAAAGTGGCAACAGGACCAACGCCAGGCTCTGAGGCCCTTCTGTTTAGAAGGCTCTTCCCCTCCCCTGCCACAGACCTCTCTCCGCTCCCCTCCCACAGCAACTGTCTCTGTTTCCTCCTCCATTTTCATGATTCTTTCCCCAAGCCATTCCTTTTTAACTAGGGAGAATTAAAGCAAAACAGCATTTGTGTTTAGAAGCAGGGAATAGGATACTTTGTGCAGTGACAGAGACGTCAAAAAAATTAACATTTTATAAATCTCCTCTCTACAATGTGCCTTTATACCAATTAAATTAAGTGGCTTTTGCCTTGTGTGTATTACAGCTGACGAGTTTCTTTCTGAGCATGGCTAGTCTGTGGTCAAAGGGCCTCCTGCCCTGTGGGGCCCAGGTTTTGGGGTGTGTCTTTTATAGCAACACAGCACCCCTGACCCCCCTCCCCTTTATCACTTGACCCTGGCTGTGAAAAGAAAGAGAGGAAAAGTAGGTTTGTTTAGTGGGAGCTCTCTTCTGAAACCAACAGGGAGAATAGGACTTAAAACAAGAGTTGTCTGCATTTGGGGTCAATGTTTAACCAGCTAGATTAATAAATGCTAGAAGGAGGAAGTAGCCAGGGAGTAAAGAGTCAAGAAAAAATGTCTCCCTGTGGTTCAAAAGCCAACTGAAGTTGACCAAGATCCAAGGTTAAAATGTCCTCCGAAGCTGGCTGCCATCTGCTTCCCACCTGAAATGCAGCTGCCTTTCTGGAGAGCCATCACGCTCTGCACTTCAGTTGGGGGGCCCTGAGGTGTGGGTGCCCCCACACCAACCTGCATTGTGCCCCGCCACACCAGAGTCCCCAGATCTGCCCCTGCCATGGAAGTTCCCAGGTTCTGCCCCAACTCCACTGACTCCTTTCCTGGGAACTCCCGTGCCCACGGACTCTCTACCCCAACACCGCTCCCACCGGTATTTAGAACTGAACAAAGAGCTTGGGGCCAGATGAGAACTTTCTTGGCTGCTATGAATCAGGAAAATGGGGCTGTCCCGGGCTCTGCCCTGACTTGCGTGAGTTTTGGCAAACTGCTTACCCCGTCCATGCCTCCAGTTCCCTTGCTGTGAAAATGACAGTGTTGGCCCAAAGCAGTGGTTGGCAAACTTCTTCTATAAAGGGTTGAATAGTGAGTATTTTAGGCTTCTGGGTCGCAAGGTTGGTATCTGTCTCAACTATTCCACTCTACCACATAGTCAAAAGGCAGCCATGAACAATATGTGAATGAAGGGGGTGGCTGTGTTCCAATAAAACTTTATTTGCAAAAAGAGGTTGTGAACAGCATTGACCATTAGGCTGCAGCCAGGGACTCATGAACTAGAGCTCTGAGGAGTTTTGCATGCACAAGGATCATTTAACCCTGTGTTACTTTACAGAGAGAAAATTCAGGCTCAGAGATGCTGAAAGACGGACCTCCAGCCACCAAGTATGTTAGCCCTGGAAATGGAGCTAGAAGTCAAGTCCCCTGGCTCCCCTCCATTGTAGCCCTGAGGTCTCCCAGGGCCAAGGTAGGGGTGGGGGGGGAGAGGGGCGGGGAGAGGGAGGAGTGCTCACGTGGCCTGTTTCAGGCGGGCTCTCTGGCTGGCTGACAGTCCCAGACTGAATTAGATGAGATAAGGGACACTACAAGAAAGGGTGGGACAGGCTGGCAGGGGATATTACTCTGTTCATTGTGAATCTGGGAGAACTGTGGCTCAGGATAGGCAAGTCCCTCCATACTCCGTGTCATAACCTCAAGCTTCCGATCTGCACATGCTGACCTCCTTTTCACTCAGATGGTGCCACAAGAGGAAGGCCCCACCAGTGTGTGTTCTTCCTGTGTGTCTGAATGTTCCACCAAAGGGGGCTCCTCCCAGGAGATTGACTCCTGAGCCCTTTCTTCTATGGCAGAAGTGGTGTGGCCGGCTGGACACGGCTGTTTATTGTTACGCTTCTGCGACATGCTTCCTTTCAAACAACCTCGAGTCAATTTGTTTGGGACTTGCTGTTCCTTGGCTGAAGACCCAGAAGCTTTTATGATATTAATCTGTTTTCCTCTTTGCCCCCTCACCTACCCCCCTCCGTCCGCCTTTGTGGGGAGAGACTGTGGGTGAGGTCCAGTGGGGTGAAGTGACACCTCTTTCACTCGGAATATCAATCTTTCACACACCGGGGTGATCCTTTTTTCCACACTGCACTCTCCATGCCCTGCATGACCCCACCCCCCCCGCCCCAGGATCCTGGTCACAGGGTTCTGGAGCAACTGTACAACCCCATCACAACAGCCACTCCTATGACTTCTAAAAGTGACACAATGCACCTGGTCCACATTCACTGAGCCCCAAGGAGCAGCCCCGTTCTCTTTGTTGTCATAGGATTCTGTCATCGGCAAATTTGTATGAAAGAAATAAAACCCAGGTATCAGGGCTTTCTTGTCAGGTGAGGAAATGAGATTTTCAGAATTGGCTTTTGCATGAGCCTGGATTAGGGACTGGACTGGCTCGAGGCTGTCATCCACAGAGGCCTCCCCCAGGGAAGTATATGAAATTCATGGTCAGCTCATATATTCTAGCTGTAGGATCAGCTCAAGATGATCCCCACCTGGAGTCATAGACCTTCAGGCTGGTTTTGGAGCCTATGGAAGGTATGAACATAGGGTCTTGCATACAGCCTGAAGCCCCAGCCCTCCCTCACACACCCTAAGATGAACTATGCTTGTTGGAATCTGAGTTCTCTGGGTGACTGCTTCTTCGGCTTTATTGCCATCCACACCTTGTATTTCTGTCAAACTCAAATGCAGCAATCCCCTACTGGTCCTCGCTTTTTAGTACCTGCCTTTGCTGACTATGCCACCCTCTGCTTGGAAAGCTCTCGCATTTTCTGGGTTGTTCCTATTAGTCCTTCAGCCTCCAAGTCATATGGCTCTTAGCATCCCCTTCTTTATATTTTGGTTATTTATGCCCCACAATACCCTGCTAGACAGTGCTATTCTTTAGGGCAAGGACTCTATCTAATTTATCACCATATCCCCATTTCCTCCTGTGATCTTTGGTCTAACTGTTGAAGGAATGAGCAGATGAGTGAGTACATGACCTTGCAAGGATTGGTAGTCAGTGGGACAGGTGAACAGTGGACGCCATAAAGTATGGAGGCTGTGACTTTAGTTGGAAGGAGGGTCTTTGCAGATACAATTAAGTTAAAGAGGTTGAGATCACCCTGGATTTAGAGTATTTCCTAGATTCTTACAAAAGATAGGAAAAAAAAGAAGACACCGAGATGTATGGAGGAGAAGGCCATTTAAAGATGGAGGCTGAGGTTGGAATGATACATATAAGATAAGGATCACCAAGAATGTCAGAAGCTGTGAGAAAGACATGGGACAGATTTTCTCTCAGAGCATCCAGAAGGAACCAACCCTGTTGACATTTTGATTTCAGACTTCTGGCCTCCGGAACTGTGCATGAATAACTTTATGTTGTTTTAAGTGATTAGTTTGTGGTAATTTGTTATGGCAGCCCTAGAAAACACAAGGAGGGAAAACTTCCCAACTAATTTTGTGAGGTCAGAATTACTCTGATCCAAACCCAGATGAAGAAATTACAAGAAAAGAAAACTACAGACCAGTATCTCTTATGACATAGAAATCTTTGATATAATACCAGCAGATCAAATTCAGCAAATATAAAAATATTGTATGCCATGATTAAATGGGACTTACCTTATCCCAGGAATGCAAGGTTGATTTAGAGTCCAAAAAACAATTACTATAATGTACCCCATAAATAGACTTTAAAAAATACATAATCATCTCAGTAGATGCAGAAAAAAACATTCAACAAAATCCAACACCCCACCATTCATGATCAAGCACCCAACAAACCAGGAATAGAAGGGGGCTTCCTAAACTTCACAGAGGGTATCTATAAAACAAAACAAACAGAGAAACAAAACCAAACTCACAGCTAACATTATACTTAAGGGTAAAAGATGAAAGTTTTCCTCTAAGATCAGGTAGAAGATAAAGATATCCACTTTTGCCCCTTTTATTCAGCATCTTACTAGAGGTTCTAGCCATGGAAGTTAGGCAAGAAAACAAAATAAAAGACACTGAGATTGGAGATATTTGCAGATGACATGATTTTGCATATGAAAAATTTTAAGAAATCACTAAAAAGCTATTAGAACTCCATAAGCGAGTTAGGCACAATGAAATTTAAAAAACAATAAAATTACAAAATCATCAAAAATAATATACATAGGAATAGATTTAATAAAAGAAATGCAAAACTTGTACTCTGAAATCATTTTTAAAAATTGTTGAAAGAAGCTATGAGTAAATAAATGGAAAGATATCCTATGTTCATGGATCAGAAGACTTACTACTGTTGAGATGACAATACTCCCCTGAAGGATCTACAGATTACATGCAGTCTCTCAAAATCCAAGCTGGATTCTTGGCAGAAATTGGTAAGCTGATCCTAAAATTCACATGGAAATTTGAGGGAGTTAGAGTAGTCACAACAATCTTGAAAAAGAAAGATATTAGAGGACTCACATCTTCTGATTTCAAAGATTATCACAAAACTACAGCCATCAAGACAGTGTGGTACTGGTATAAGGGCAGACTTATAGATCAAAGGAACAGAATTGAGAGTCCAGAAGTAAACCCTCACATTTATGGTCAATTGATTTTTGACACAGGTGCCAAAATAATTCAGTGAGAAAAGAATAATATTTTCAACAAATGGTGCTGGAACAACTGGATATCCACATGTAAATGGAGAATTGAACCCATTTCTCATACCATACACAAAAATAACTCCAAATGAATTAAAAATTTGAATATACAAGTGAAAACTACAAAACTCTGAGAAGAAAACATAGGGATAAATCCTCATGAGCTTGGATTAAGCAATGGTTTCTCAGATAGGACACCAAAAGAACTCACAACAAAAGAAAAAAAATAGATTAAGTTGGACTTCAACAACATTAAAAATATTTTGTACTTCTAAGGGCACCATCAAAAAAGTAAAAAGACAACCAAAAGAATGTGAGAAAATTTTTACAGTTCATATATCTGATATGCGATTTTTATCTAGAAAATATAAAGAACTCTTAAAGCTCAATAATAAAAAAGACAAATGACATAATTAAGAAATGGATAAAAGATCTGCATATTTCTCCAAAGACTATATACAATGGCCAATAAGCACATAAAAATATGGATAATCAGCCATCAGGAAATGCAAATAAAAACCACAACAAGATGTTTTTAAAAAAAGCATTTATAAGTAATCTCTACACCCAACATAGGGCACAAACCTACGACCCCAAGATCAAGAGTCACACATTCTGCTGATTGAGTCAGTGAGGTGCCCCATGAGATGTGTCTTTATAGCCACTAGGATGGCTTGAATAAAAAGGACTGATAATAGCAAGTGTTGGTGAGGATGTGGAGAAATTAGAGTTCTCATCCACTGCTGGTAGAAATGTAAATGGTATAAGCATCTTGGGAAACAGTCTGGAAATTCCTCAAAAGGTTTAAAGATAGCTACCATAGGACCTAAAAAATTCTATTTCTAAGTATGTACCCAAGAGAAATGAAAACATATGCCCATACAAAAATGTGTATGCAAATATCCATGCAGCCTTATACATCATAGGCAAAAATGGAAACAATCCGAAAATCCATCAGCCTGAAGTTATGGGTAGAAAATGCAGCATTCTCATACACTGGAGTACTTTTCAGCAACAGAGATGATTACAGTAATAACACATACTACAATACGGATGAACTGTGAAAATACTATGCTAAGTGAAATAAGCTGACCACAAAAGGCCACATATTATGGTTATATAATATTCTATTTACAGAAAATTCCAGAATAAGCAAGTCTATAGAGTTAGAAAATAGATCAGCGGTTTCCCTGAGCTGAAGGGGTGTGAGGAAGTGGAGGAAATAATGGAGTCACTGCTATAGGGTAGAGGGTTTGGGGAATGGGTTTAGGAAAATATTCTAAATTGGGTTGTGGTAGTGGTTGTACAACTCTGAGAACATGCTAAAAAACCGTTCAACTGTACATGTGAAATGGCTGAATTGTGGGGTATGTGAATTATATTTCAGTAAAACTGTTACCAAATTATGTATATATTGATAAAAGAAGAGTAAAAATAGATACCCAAAATGTGTGGTGGGATATAGGTGATAGATATTTTTTATTTCAGACTTTTCTATAGTAACCAAATTTTGGTCATAGCACACGGTTTACTTTTTCTTCTTATCATCATGAAAATTAAGATTATAAAAAATTGATAAGAATGCGGTTGGATGGTTCTCTCCCTGTCTGTCCTTTCCCTTTCCTTTCCTCCTGTGGCTGACTGATTACTAAAGTGGCACCTGAGTTGTTCAGAAATGCAATTAAAAATGGAGACTATCTTAGAAGCAGGGGCGCCTTACCTAGTAAATAGATCCTTTCTACACCGCACCCTTGACAAAAGGGTTCAGCCTCCACAAACTGCCCCTGTGACTGGGAGCAAGTCCACTTTGTTGCTCAGCGTCATCTTCCTGAGGACTAGTTCAGAAGGTTCTGCCTTGTGTTGAGCTGAAGTATTTCTCCTCCAAGCTTTCTTCATCCGTCTCGTTTTGCCTTCTGGAGCCACACAGAAGCAGTCTGTTTCTCCTCCACATGACAGCCCTTCAGATATCTGTAGATAAACAGCAACTCCTGAGGCTTCCCTGCTTCAGACCGAATACTCACAACCCCTTAATGGTTCCTTATGTGATAGACATATCCATCGAAATCTAAACCGCAAGCAGCAGAAACCCATGTTAGCTGACTGCTGTAGAAAAGACATTGCCATTAAGAGGAAATGAAGGTGTTCACAGAATTGGCAGAAAAGATGGAAATCCTGCTTGAAAAGCGGGTTCGACAAGGAATGTTCAGACAGCTGGAAGCACCCCGACACGTGTCCAGAAGCATCCTGGGCCGGGGGCACCCTGGTGTGAAGTGGTACCTACACCACCACAAGGGGGGGAAGCAACCGTGGTCTTTCAAATTGTGCGTGCTGAATTACCCAGGAAATGGAGGGAACGGCAGCTATTTCTAGAGAACTCTTTGGGCAAGATATGTAATAGAATTTATCTAGCACTAATTTGCCCCATAGGTCAGCTCAGCTTTCTCTAAAGCATCAGCCAGAGAGGATACTGTGGACACGATGTTCGTGCCCTCCCCCTGCCTCCATTCATCTGTTAAAGCCCTAACCACCAATGTGACTTTGTGTGGAGATAGGGCCTGGGAGGGGGTGATAAAACTTATTTTTTTTAAAGATTTTATTTGAGAAAGAGCAGAGCAAGAGAGAGAGAGAGAGAGAGAGAGCCCTAGCGGGGCTGAGGGGCAGAGAGAGAAGGTAAAGCAGACTCCCTGCTGAGCAGGGAGCCCCGTGTGGGGGGACTTGATCCCAGGACCCTGAGACAGACTAAGCCACCCAGGCATCCCTAGAAGTCATCAAGTTTAAGTTAGTTTATCAGGGTGGGTCCTACTCTGATCAGACTGGGGCCTTATAAGAGAAAGAGACACCAGAATGCTCTCTCTCCACCATGTGAGAACACAGCCAGAAGGCGGCCACCTGCAAGCCAGAAGAGGGTCCTCATCGGGAAGTGAATCTTCAGGTTCCCGGATCTCAGACTTCCCAGGCTCCGGAACTGTGAGAAATAAAGGCATGGCGTGTAAGCCAGCCCGTCTGTGGCACTTTGTCACGGCAGCCTGCGCCGCCTCAGACAGAGGAGTTGGTGAAAGTTACGTGTTTTCAAATACCTGGGATTTCTACCAAAACTAGCAGCCCCTTGAGAGACACGAAAGCAGAGTCATGACCCAGAGTTCTCCCTTTAAGCACCAGACGTGTTCTCCTGGTGGTGGTTTTGCTGTAGTTTAATCTGGGGAACACGAAAATAAAAGAAAAATTAATCATTGAAGAAAACGCAGGTCAGGAATCCTCTGGGGGCAGTGGTTCCAACCCTAGTCCGGAGATAGGTACGAGACGGGCTGTACGAGCTGCCTGGGAAGCTTTCTAAAAATATAGATTCTCCGCTGCACCCTCTGGGAGTCTAATTTCATCTGTCTGGGGAAGGATCCCAGCAGTGTGTGTTTTGGACAGGTGCCCCAGGAGTTGGGGAATGGGAGCCCTGCTCTGGGCAAGCTCTTCATTCTGCAGAGAGACTTTGGAGGAAGACTCTGGGCCCAAGGTCACCGAAGCTTCTCCAGGTTCCATCTAGACCAGACCCAGGACCCTTGGTGTCCGGATATTTGTCTCTGTGTGCCCAGCACTGACACATTGTGTGGGCGAGAGCCCTGGTGACGGCCACCACCACTGGCTAAAGCCACCTGTATCTTGGTGAGGGAGGGCACAGAGGTCCGTGATGAGAGCGAGGCACTGGGGTGGGGGGTGGGTAGGGGTTCTGGCTGGGAGAAGCAACAACAGTTTCCTGGGAAGTGCCCACCTAGAGCTAGGACTTAAAAGGTAGGTAGAAATGCATAAGCAAATGGGGGTGGGAGGGATTCCAGGTGGAGGGCACAGCTTGAGCGGAACCCTGGTGGGCGGTGGGCATGGGTCTGTAGAGCAAAGAAAGACATGGGAGCCCCGTGTTGCTGCTGCTGGCTCGCTGGAGCACTGGGCACTTGGGATTGGAGCCGCACAGCAGGTTGGGGCCGTAATTCTTTTGTAAACCCTAAAACACCACTGGGCATGGAGATGGGCAATAAATGCCTCGTAAAGCCCTGATAACTTACCTTGATTTCAAGAAGGAAAGAAGGAGGTAAGGTGCTTGTAAATCAGCAGAAAGAGGAGAGTTTATAAGACTTTGTCACCACATTGGGAGCGAGGAGATTCTGCCCCAAAGAGAACAAAGCAAATACCCCCCAAATCCTATAGAGAAACACTTGCCCTGTTCCCGCAACCCCACTGAGTCCTCCCAGCTCCCTGGCTGCTATGCATTTTGGCTCCTGTTGCTTTTACTGCACGTGGGGAGAGGTTAAAAAACAAAAAAACAAAAAACAAAAAACCCCACAAGGCAGAAAGAGTGCCTCCCTGAGTGACTCAGAGGAGAGTTTGCAGGTTTGATTGCGGGAGGAGTCAGGTGACCTGAGCCTCCCCGTCGCCCCTAATCAGCCCTTAGCCATCAAGTCACAGATGCTTCTGGAGGGCAGAGGAGTCAGCGGCCAAGCAGGCCCAGAGTCAGATGAGTGCAGCTCCAGGGAATGCCAGAGGCTGTCCCAGGCCCCGGCCACGACTTCACCACCCCTGGCATGCACCTCCCGGCCTCTGGGAGGGGTCAGGCCTCTGGTTAAAGCCACTGTCTCAGCAGCACACATGTCTTGGGCAAGAGATTCGTGAGAACTGAGGTGTTCGGGCCTTGGAGGGTGACAGGAGGGCGGAGGCATGAGGGATGCCTCAAGCACCTTCCAATCTCAAGGACAGGAATGGCCATACATAGACAACTGTGTGTGTGTGTCTGTGTGTGTGTGTGTGGTGTGGGTGTGTGGGGGGAGTGTTTGTGTGGGGGGGTGTGTTCAGGGGTGCAGGAGAGGCAGGGACCGTTCCAAAGAAGTTCCCAAGTTCCAAAGAGGAGGCAGTGCCTTCCTGGTGGGGATCCTGAGAAGGTGAAGGGCAGGGTAGCCCCCGGAACTTGACCATGGAATTTGGAAGGGATGGATGTGAAGAACCATGGATGGTAAGGATGGCCTGGGCAAAGGCAGAGAGGATGAACCTCGAAGGGCCCAGCCACCACTTCTTGGCCCCTGTCTTTTCTCCTCTCATGGGGCCCACAAGGCAGAGCCCATGAGATTCTCTTAGTGTCTCTGAGCACCTGTGCTATTCAGATCACAGTTCTAGATGCTGATCCTGTTAATAAGAGGCAGGGGGGCGGGTGGCTTGCCCCTGTCTTGTAGGGGCTCAGAAGCTTAGAGCCAAGGGGGCAGCTCCTCATGAAGCAGGAGTGGTGCTGTCCCCTGCAACGCTCTGCCCAGTGCCTTCAGGCCTCTTGCAGGCGCCTTCCCGGCTCACCCGTACCTGACCAGCACTTGCCCTTCCTCCTGGCCTTTCCCTGCTGTTCCCTGCATCTGGAGTGTCCTTCCTCTCATATGTGAGTGTCCCGATATGCCTGTGAGGCCCATTCAGATGCCTCCCCACCCCCACATCAATATGACCGACTATGCTGATCTGCATTCCTCTGCCAGGTGGAAAACTGGCACCTCCCCTACCCACCCCCCAAGGCCAGACTGGGCACACCTTCAAGTCAGGGTTATGTGTCCTAGAGTCTAACACTGTGCCCAGCACTTAGCAGGTTCAGTAAATATCTTTGTTAGCACTGGGTGGTTGGACGTACAGATCTCTGAAGATGTGGAGGCCAGAGTTCATCAGAATGGATTGAAAGCACTTTCAAAGATGAACTGGAAAAAAAGAAAGTCTGGCGATTTGTGGGAGGAGGGGGAAGAGAAATTGAGGGTGGAGAGCAGGCAAGGAGCTGAGCACTAGAGGTAAAAGGAGCTAGAGGTGGCTTCCAACTTGTGGACTTGCTTAGATGGAAGGGTCTTATAGACCACCTCGACCTTCCACCCATCCAGGAAGTCCCTCACCTCACCGCAAACCAGACACATGCCCATTGGATGCTGGGCAGAGGTCTGGAATGGGAGGTAGAGAAACTTGGGCTTGGAGGCATAGGAAGGCACTGATGGCTCTTGGATAGGTTTCTGATAGGATGAAAATTGCATTTCAAAAAAATGGCCTGGATCATGTCACTCCTGGCTTTTAAATGCTTCAGAAGTTTCTCATTTCTCATAACATAAAGAAAAAATTCCTTCGTGTAATCCTCACAGCTCAGAGTATCTGGGCCCCATCAGCTTACTAAATTTGGCTTTCCCTGAGGAAGCCACTGGCTTTTTCCCTCTTTTAGTCTTCCCTCCCTACTCTCTCCCACCCCAGGACATTTGCACAAGCTGTTCCCTCTCAGTGGAACACTACTAGATGTGGAAGTAAACAGAGTTGGGAGGAATGGCCAGAACCATATGCGATTGTGTGAGATGAGGCTGGTAGGGAAAACATGAAGAATTGGTGGATATTACTTTTGGACCCAAATGGAAGAATGTACAGAGCTGAAGAGAAAAGGAAAAGGAGAAGACACTGATATTTATGAGGTTCCTCTTGGAGACAGAGTAATAATGAAGGTCTGTACTGTTGGGTTCAAATCCTAGGCATCGTACCTGATCACTGCATGGCCTTGGGGAAGAAGCAACCCCCTCAGCCTTGTGTCTGTAGAGGTTCGCTTACATAGTAGCTGAGTCAGTATTTACAAAGTACCGAGAGAAGAGCCTGGGTCTTAGGAAGCAGACAGTAAATGTTAGCTGCTCTGAGCATTGCTGCAGACCAGGAATAACAACCCTGATGGGCCCATAGGCGTCATTCATCTCTAATTCACAGCTGGGGAACTGAGGGTGGGAAAAGGCTCAGGAGCCTGACTGCGGTCAGGAATGGACATTTCTGATTTCAAAGCCCACATATCCTATTTTTCCACTGGATTGTGCCGGAAGGGATCTTGGAAGATCCTTCCAGTCCAATCTTCATTAGAATAAAGATGGGGGGTGGTCCTTAAAAGATAAAATGGCTCACGCCAGCCTCTTGCTCTCAGGCTGTAAGCATTGAGGGACCCCACGGACAGTCGGGAATGTGAGACCAAGACCAGGCCAGAGGCAGAACCCGATCCCCGAGATTGACTGACACCCCACGGCTGGTTTTCAGCGCCGGAACCATCCGCCTTGGCAGAAGTTCACTGACCTCTGTGCTCTCCCTGGGTGACTGGGCAGATGGCGAGCTCTGGTTGCCAAGGAGCCCGGCCTGGCAGTTTTGAGAAGGGCCGCGTTGGTAGCCTTGCTTGGGTGGCTTCCCACATCCTTGAGTAACTGCCACACAAAGGTGCCGGGCTTGGGACCAAGGGTGTGGCGGAGATGGAGTTAGTCAAGCACACGCGGTGACCCCGTCACCCCAGCCAGGTTTCACTGCTTGCTTATGACTAACCCCACCTCTTACTTGGCATTCTAGGTGTCATTAAGGTCCCAAGTAAAGAAGGAAAATTTCTGCAGGGAGTTGGGAGTTTGCATCAGCCTGGGGTGAGGGACCACCGCAAAAACGGAAATATATGAGATGGGCTACTTGTGGGGATGAGGGGTTAAGTGAATCTGCCAAAACCTGAAAGTGGCCTGCTGTGGGCCAGGCAACGAGCTGAGGGAGGCCGAAAGCCTTAAGTAATCTGAGGTGAATATGGGTCTTGGTGGCATAGTAGATTTATCCCCTGTCCTCATAATGTACCCTTTCATCTTGGGAACCTGGATTCCAGAACTCTAGTCTAGACAGGAATTGATGAAGCTACCTCTCCGCTCCCGGTGTTCAAGGTTCCTCTGCGCCCGGGACTCCTGAGTGCTGATGTGAACAGCCCGCTCTACCCGGGGACATTGCTGGGAGCCCAGACAGCCAAAGGCATCCTTCTCACAGACCTTCTCTGGCCTGGGAGCTCCGGTACCGAGCAGCCCTGCAGAAACGCACTCACTCATTCTGGGGGTTGAGGCCCTCTTTGTCTCCGTCTCCCCAAGGGAGCAACAAGCCTGATCACGCCTGCCACCGGCAGTCAGCCTGTGCCTCTTCTTCTCTCCTCCTTTTCATGTGTGCTGGGTTCTGGTTTTGTGGCTTTCATCAGCGACTGAAACTACCCCCTCTCTGTCACTTCTCAGGGCTGCGGGCAGGCCCAGGCTGACAGGGCCAGGGTTGGGAGTCCGGGAGTCTGGGCAACAGTAAACAAGGCCACCAGAGGACCTCCCACAGCCACCCGTCCTGCCCAGGCAAGCCCTGTCTCCCGGGGGTGGGGACGGGGGGTGGGCAGAGCCAGGACCCCGGGAGCCCCCTGCTGCAAGGACTAAGGGTCTGACAGACTTCCCTCCGGAGCGAGGCCCCTGTTGCCATTCTCCTGCTGTGGGCCCTGCACACAGCCTGGGAAGCTGGCATAACAGGGCGGGGAGAAGGCAGAGATGCTGGCACGTTCCTAGTGCAGCCCTTGGAGGCTGAGTCGTCCTGAGAACCGGAACACAGACTGGGAGAGACAACCAATTCAGTGATCCTGGGAAAAAAGACACATGAAGACGACGCAGGCTCCGAACAAAGTCAAAAGGCATAAGGGTTCAGAAACCAGTTTGCCATGCTTTCTGAATAGCTGGGTACCCCTGACTCATGCACTGTCCCCCACCCCCGCTCCCTCTGCCTCCTGGAGCCAGCCAGGGAGAGGCCAGATCCTGCAGGACACAGAACAGAGCCCTCTACCAATGCCGCCACTTGCTGGCTGTGTGACCTTGGACACCTCGGTGGGCCTGAGTCTCCGCTTTCTCATTTGCAAAGGGAGACATGCCTTGTTGTAAAGGTTCAATGATGACCTGGTTTATCATATGCCTAGCCCATAGCAAGCATTAAATAAATAGAATTCTTATCCCTGATCAAATGTGGCTCACTCCAACCTTTTCAAAGCCTCCCCTCACATACCTACTTTCCATATATATACTCAGCCCTCTCTCTGAATGACTTCACCTTATTCATCGCCTCAGATGGGGTGTGGGAGTGTGCATGTGCATGTGCATGTGTGAGAGAGAGACCAGGAGAGACAAAGGAAAACTGGACACATGGTGACCACATTTCCCCTCTCCTAGAAAATGTGTATAGGTATGTGTATATATGTGTGTGTGCGCGCACGAACTTGTCCATACACACAGCTCTGTGCAGAAGACGGGGCATGGTTCCATTCTCCTCCTTTGCAAGATGGGAACATTGAAATCATATCTTTAGGCTGATTCCGGTTCCTTTTCAAAGGTATCATTTAGATATCTTGAAAAGGCAGGTTTTGATTTTTTACCCATTAAGGAAATGTGCTTCCACCCACACCGTGATGACTCTGATGAGTCCCATATCCTATTCCCTGAACAGATTCTTGGGAAAGTCAAGTCGCAGAAGAGAACAGCTGTCACCCTGAAAAAAAAAAAAAAAGAAAATGTATTGTCTCCTGGAGACACCACTGGAACTCAAGGATTTCTTCCGTGCTGCTCTGCCCCCTTCCTGTGCAGCCTCAAGTCACGTTCACAGTCATGATAGATCCAGTGACCAGGACAGCCCTGACTCCCGTGGACAGTGCTTGATACTCACAGAGTCTCCACATTCGTCAGCTAATTTGTTCTGTCCACAGACTGGCGAGGTGGGCTGCAGGCAGGCTCCCCATCCCCATTCTCCAGGAGAAAGAGTCAAAGCACAGAGCGGTCCTGTGTCTGGCCTTCAGTCAGGCCTCTCGCAAGTGTGAAACCACAGCTTTGGAATCAAAGAGGGCCTTTTTCTCTGATCATCACACCTTTTAAAAAGCACACTGCTGACCAATGTCTATCTCTGTCCCCTGTTGTTTGCTATCATTGAAATGATCTTCCTTAAACAGATTCAGTAAGTTCCAGTTTTGTTCTCTGCTCCTCTGAGAAAACAGACATGCTTTACAGAAGGAATTTGAGTCTCAACAGTCATGTTTTGTAGACATTAGTGTTTATTTCCCTGTGATATTGTAGCTTCCTCTGGAAAAATCCAAGCAATACATCCGTTTCCAGTCCTGAGAAACTCTCAAATGTTGACCATGTGTCTGATTCCTGTGTGGTCAGAAGAGGGATGTCCACAACTTATTTCCATGTTAAAATAATTCCACGCTCGGCTAAATTCCACTTACACACAAGTGTGCACCTGTTAAAATAGGTCATTTTTCACTGTTAATCTTCCCGATTCCATGGACATGTGTGGGAACCCCAGACGAATGTAACCTGAATGTCACAAAGGGCATTTTTCTCTGCTGAGTGATCCAGGTCAGTGCAGACCCTGGGGTCCCTCACTCCCCCAGATCTGTGAAAATGAGGAAGATCCCTTTCTGGTGAAGGAATGGATTGGAATCAAACCTTAACATCGAAGGCCTGCATGAAATCGCATGGGCTTTTTATCTTACAACCGGGTTATATTTTAGTGAGGTTTCTGGAGAGCTTTTCCTCTGGTGCCCTATAGTACACAAATTCAGTAATTTCCCCCAATGCCTCATAAAGCTAAAAGAAAAAAAAAAGGAAAAGAAGAGAAAAAAAATTCCTTGAGGCAAGGATCTCTAACATGCTACTCTTCCAGAAGTAGAATCTTATATTTGCCACAAAACTTTTAAGGCTACAAAGTATAGGCGTAAAGAAGTTTTTTTGATTCTGAGGTTTAGGTTTTTTTTTCCCCCTTTCTTCAGCTCTAGAGTGCTTCCAGAAACCCAAGCACCCTTAACCAGTATCGGGGGACTGCCATGTGGATCCTTCCGGATAGTCAGGCCTGAGATCTCCAGGGAGACTGATGGACAATGCTGGAAGCCTGGTCCCTGAGGCTGAGTTCAGACTCAGGACTTGTGCTGGGATAGATGGCCTCTCCTCCCCTCCACGAGTTGTGAGGGCCTGCCACGGATGGCTAGTGTTCCTGGTAGTTTATTTTGAAGAGCCCTGAGCACGGGGTGCTGGACTGGTGGCCTTGTAGACCACATCAGACAAGCCACAGGTCTCTTGGGAAAGCATTCGTCCTCTAAGGGAGGCAGATGCCCACCCCTTGCCTTTCTGAGGGGCCGTTCACGTGAATCCCCAATCCAAGAATGGGTTCTCCAAAGTGATGTGCTTAACTTTCTTTTTCTTTCCTGAGACATGTTTCAAGAGGGAGATAAGGAAGGCAAGGTATGGGGCACCTGGGTGGTGCAGTCGGATGAGCACCCGAGCTTTGGTTTTGGCTCGGGCTGTGATCTCAGAGTTGTGAGATCGACTCCTGAGCTGAACTCCACACTTCAGTGTGGGGTCTGCGTGGGATTCTCTCTCTCTCTCCTTCTGCCCTTCCCCCGCATGTACGTGTGTGTGCTCTCTCTCACAAATAAATCTTAAAAAAAAAAAGACGACAAAATGCAGGTTCCGAGGTGTCCTTAAGGGAAACAAGGTGAAAAGCTATGTTTCAGGGTAGAATCTGGCACAGAAAGTGGCCCATGGCAGGCACTCCATAGACCTGCCTCAACGGAAGGGGACTTGCCTTCTCCAACTTCCTTCCACCACCTCGGGGGTGACCATGTTGGTGACAAGAGCTGGGACCTGACGAAAAACCCTCCTAGTCAGTTGCGTGGACCATAGTCTATGTGATGATCGTCTCTTCCAAGTTTCCATCCAACTCTCTCAGTTCAGTGCACTTTCACAAACATTTCTTCAGCACCCACCCATTCCCAAGGACTGTCGTGGGTTCCCCAGGAGAGAGAGCACTGAATGAGACGTGGTCTTTCCTGTTGCTGCCACAGCTGAGCAAGCTCATAGCCTGTGTCTATTTGCCAAGAGCAGGGCCAACTAAAGGAAAACAAAACCAAACCAAAGCAGAAAATCTGATTCGGTGAGACGGCTGGACTTGGGAGGGTGAGGACAGTGTCTGAGCCCTGATCCCTTGGACACCAAGAAATGCCTCTGATGGCATGGTAACCATAGGGCGGTTGCTGAGGGAACCTGAAATCATGTCACATGGAGGAGATTTGTGGGAGTGGAAGACTTTGGCCTGGAGAAGAAAAGACTTGGGGAACTAAGCTGAGCTGAGCTGGCTTCCCATACCAGGGAGTGTGTGGTAGGGAAGACCCAGGGTGCACTGCGACGGGGGATGAGTCCAGGAGAAGTGACTAGGCTTCCAAATGGAGGGTCCTCCCTAGTCAGGGCCGCCCCCGGGTGATAGGGATGCGCTGGGAGGCGGGGATCCCACCATTGGAGGACCTGTGGGCCAGGACAGAAAGCTCTTGGAACGAGTTGCTGAAGAGAAAAACTGAGAACCAAAGGGAGGGACTCTCTAACCTTCACTCTGGCCTGAAAGCCTTAGCGGCTCCTCTCCCCCACTACAATTCAATGAGCTGATAAAGCCAGCAGCTAAGTTTCTGTTGGAACAGGCCCAGGTGCCAGTGGGGAGACCTGGCCCCCCAGCTGGGGCAGGGAGTAACAAAGGCCCATAGGGATGAGAGGAAAGGGAAGAAAGCAGAACATTCTGCAGACCCAGAGCTTACCCTCTGAGCCTCCATTTTGCTCCATGCAACGCCTCCTGGCCTCTGGGGCTGACAGCCACACTTCGGCCTGGGGTGGAGTGTCTGTGGTTTCTTTCAGAGGCGACAGGCGCTGAGCAAGAGGGCAGAGAGTGGCGCACATGGGCAGCAGGCCACCTTCAGCCCCTCCAGCGCAAGGCAGGCGGCACCAGTCCCGAGGTGGGCACAGCCTCTCTGCCCTCTTCACACCCCACCTTTTCTCAGCAGAGGGTGTGCCTACCATGCACGTCCCCCTGATTCCAGCCTACCCTTCCCTACACACACTTCTTGCTCTTTCTTTTTTTAGTTGAAAGTGTATCTTTTTCCTGATATCACTGTCTAAGAAATAAATGAACCACCATTGATTCCCCCAGTCAGCAGGCATTTGCTGAGCTCCTGTCACGGGTTGGGGTTGTAAGTTCAGAGATAACAGGCTCAGCCTCCCAACCACCGAGGACACCACTCTGGTGGGTGTGCACCCTGTTGCTATGGGAGAGGAGGGACCTCAGTCCAGAGTTTACAGCAGGCTTCCCAGGAGAGCTGCCATTTGACCTGGATCTTTAAGGAGAAAAGAGCAGGTGCGAGAAGAAGGAGTAGGAAGGGTATTCTAGTTAAGTCCCAGTAGGGAGAAGCTGCATGGCAGCCATTACAAGTCATTAGCACTACTAGTCTGCAAATTAGGAGACTGGAGGGGAGGGGTGGGGATGAGTCAGCCTGGACACATGCTAAGGACCCTATCATTCTAAGGTGCCTGATGTATTCCTATGGGTTATGGGAACACAGGTGCGACATGGACCTACTTTATAGGGATTTTTCTGCCTTTCCTCAAAGACATAATATGGGGGGGGCAGAACCATGTCAGAAACACTAGTCACAATTCTCCTCTAATTGTTCAGTGAGCCTTGGGAAGGACCTGAACCAGTGTAGCTGTAGTAGGATGGAAAGGAGGGGACCAAAGGAGAGATTTTAAAATTTAAAAATCAACAAGGCCATCCAACCAATGAAAGCCACAAAGACAAATGATCCAATAAAACAATGAGCAAAAGACTTGAACAGTCATTTTGCAAAGGAAGACCCACGAATGCCCGCTAAGCAGATAAAAGACACCATCAGTTATCAGGGAAATGCCAATTAAAACTCCAATGTTTACCATGGAACTCCAATGAGAGAACACTTCAAGCTCTCTAGAAAGGCTATCTTCAAAATGACTGACCACACCGAGTGCTGGTGGGAATGTGGGAGAAGGGACTCACACACACACTGCTTGTGGAATTGCGGGGGGAGGTTAAATGGTACAAACGCTTTGGAGAACTCTGTGACAGATTCTTATAGAGTTAATTATCTATCTTACGATGAAGGAATGCCACTTCTAGGTATTTGCCCAAGAAAAATATGTTCCCTAAAACTTGTACCAAAAAAATGTTCCCAATAAGATTATAAAGAGAGTTTGCAGCAGCCTTATTCAGATATTGCAGAACTGGAAGCAAACCCACGTGTTCATCAACAAAGGCATAGATAAACAGACTGTGTTATATCCATATGATAGAATACCTCCAAGCAATACAAAGAAACAAACTGCTGATACATGCGACGACATGGGTGAATAGCGAAAATGTTGGTGCAAGAGACCAAGCACTATGTGAATACACCACATTCTGTTCCATTCGCCAGTTGACGGACATTTGTGCTGATTATTATGAATTACGCTACAGTGGATGTATACTCTTTAGGAGGACATGTATTCCCATTTCTCCCGAGTAAACACATAAGAGCAGAATTGCTGGCTTGCATGGTAAACATGTGTTTACTTCTAAAAGAAATAGTCAAATTATTTTGTCAACAGGCTATACCACTTCACATTTCCATTTTCTCTACATCCTTATCAACACTTGCCATTGTTGAACGTTTTAAACTATTCTGGTGGGCATAAGGTGGTATCTCATTGTGATTTTGATTTATATTTTATGGCCAGCGATCTTGAACATTTTTCATGTACTCCTAGACAATTCACACACCTCCCTTGCTGAAATAATTATTCAAATATTTTGCCAATTTTTTATATGGGTTATTTATCTTCTTCTAATTGAGTAATAATTCCTTATATATTCTGAATACATCAGAATATATACATCAGTTCGCAAATATTTTCTCCTAATCTATAGTCTATCTTTACATTTTTCTCTTGCCAAGCAAATTTTAAAATTTTGATGAAGTCTAATGAATGAATACCTTTTGTGATTTGTACTCCTATGTCCCATCTAGGAAGTTTTTGCTTAACCAAGGTCACAAAGATTTTCTTCTGTCTTCCCTTCTAGAAGTTTTATGGTTTTAGCTCTCACATTTGGGTCTGTGATCCACTTTGAATTAATTTTCATGTGTGGTATGAGGAAATATCAAGGTTAGTATCTTTTTTTTTAAAAGGACTATCCACTTATTTTAAAAGTGTTTACAGACTCATGTTTTTTCCTGTTGAATTATCCTGATTCCCTTATCAAAATCAATTGACCTTTTAAATGAGGACCTATTTCTGTTCCATGTACCTCTATGTGAGATGTTATCTGATACCACTCTGTGTTACTGTAACTTTATAGTAAGTCTTAAAGTTGTGTAGTATAAGGGGTTTTTTTGTTGTTGTTCTTTTAAAAAATTGGGTTGTGACAAAGGACTTGAATAGACATTTCTTCAAAGAAGCTATACAATGACCAATAAACACATGAAAAGATGCTCAACATCAGAGAAATATAAATCAAAACCACAATGAGATATCACCCCCACACTCATTAAGATGACTACTATGAAAACAAAACAAAACAGAACAGAAAATGATGTGTTGGCCAGAATGTAGGGAACCTGAAAACCCTTGTCCACTGTTAGCAGGAATGTAAAATGGTGTACGTGCTAGGGAAAACAGAATGACTTTTCCTCAAAAAATTAAAAATAGATATGGCCCAGCACTTGGGCTTCTGGCTACATACACATTTGTACACCTGTGTTAATAGCAGCATTACTCACAATAGCTGAAAGGTTAGCAAACTATATGCCTCTTGATGGATGAATGGGTAAAGAAAATGTGGTCTATACATATAATGGAATGTTATTCAGCCTTAAAAAGGAAGGAGATTCTAACACAATCATTAGGGCATTCCATTAAGTGAAATAAGCCAGTCACAAAAAGACAAACACTGTGTGATTCCACTTACATGAGGTACATAGAGAAGTTAAATTCATACAGACAGAAAGTAGAATGGTGTTTTCCAGAAGCTGGGGGAGAAGGAGAATGGGGAGTCGTAGTCTGACGGGTGTAGGGTTTTAGCCTTACAAGATGAAAAGAGTTATGGAGACTGGTTACATAACAATGTGAGTATACTTAACACCACTGAACTGGACACTTAGGAAATCATTAAGACGGTAAATATTGTTACAGGTATTCTGCCACAATTAAAAAATTTCTAAAAACATTTTGTTTCATCTAGGTCATTTATATTCCAAATAAATTTTAGGATCAGTTTATCAATTTCAACAACAGAGCCTGCTGGGATGTTTGCTGGGATTTCACCAAATCTGTAGATTCATTGAGGGAGAATTGTTCTTTCTAATCAGCAATACTGTGACTTCCAAATTATGAACCTGGAATATTTCTCTGTTTAGTGAGGTCTTTAATTTCTCAGCACCACTTCATAGTTTTCAATGTACAGGCCTTAAACATCTTTAATAAATTTATTCCTAAGTATGTTTATACCACTATGAATGGATTTTTGGAGTCTTATTTTTTTTTTTTGCAAGCATATAGAAATATAATTGATTTTTGTATATTAATCTCCTATTCTATGACCTTGCTAAATTCACTGACTGGTTCTAATAGCTCTTTTGAAGACTCTTTAGAATTTTCTACATACATGTTTACCTCGTTCACAAAAAGACAGTTTTACTTCTTTCTTTCCAATATGTATGCCTTTTTTCCCCCCTTTTCATACCTTATTGAACAGGTTAGGACCTCCAGTACAATGTTGAATAGGGGTGGGAAGTGAGTTTGAAAATGGAATTATTTTACTCAACAAAGGTCACCAGTGGCCTCTGGGAGGTCAGTTTCGATAGAACAGCAGGGGTATTACTTTTCATGAAGTCTGAATGAAAAAGGAAGGACGGAGAATGGTTAGGAACCAGTCCCTAGTCTCAAGGGGTCCCCAACGGGTAAAAAGGGGAGCTCTGTATATCCATGTCTCCCTGTCTGATGCTTCTACCAAATCCAGCCTCCCCTACCTCTCACCTAGATACTTCAACAGCCACTTCCTTCTCCTTCCTATTTTTACTCTCTCCTTCCTCCCTCTCTCCCATGTATTCCCCTTTTACAGTCAAAATCAGATTACGTTACTTCTCTGCTCAAAACTTTCCAACCACTTCTGGCCAATAGAAGTGACACCCCTATACCATGTCTTTTGAAGTTTTGTGTAACATGGCTCCGCCCCTTCTCTGGCCTCATCTCCGGACAGCCTCCCCTTCCTCACTGTGCCCTGGCATACTCATCTTCCTGCTGTGCCTGGGACTTCCCATTGTTCCTATTCAAACTGGGGTCACACCGGAGAGCTTGTTAGAAATGTGGAATCTCAGGCTTCACCTTAGATCTGCTATATTGGAGTCTGCATTTTAACGAGATCCCCATGGGATTCCTAGACACACAATTTTGCATCTCAAAGTGTGGTCTGGGTATGATCCAGCAATCCCATTTCTGGGTATATATCCAAAGGAAAGGAAATCACTGTCTTGAGGAGATCTGCACCTCCGTGTTCACTGCAGCATTATTTACAATAGTCAAGAATGTGAAACAACTTAACTTTCCTTCAACAGATGTATGGATAAAGAAAATGTGAGATCTATCTCTCTATCTATCTAGAGAGAGAAAGAGATGATCGGAAATTATCCAGTCATTAAAAAAAGATAGAGATCCCGACATTTTCTACAACATGAGCAAAAACTTCAGGGCATTAGGCTGTGTGAAATAAGTCAGAGAGATACAAATACTGTACTGTTTCTCTTACATGTGGACTCTACAAAAACCAAACGCGTAGGTACAGACAATAGACTGATGATGGCAGGATTGGAGTGGATGGGGAAGGGGGGAAGGGGTCAAAGGGTACAGACTTTCATTACAAGATGAAGATGTTCTGAGAATCTAATGGGCAGCATGGTGAGTACAGTTAACGATGTCGTATAGTACACTTGAAAGTTGCTAACTGAGTAGACCGTCAAGGCTCCCACCATATACACAAAATAATAAAACAAAAAGGTAACTATGTGAGGTGATGGGTAAGCTAACTAACCTTATTGTGGCAATCATTTCACAATGCATACATACAGCAAATCCTCACATTGTACACCTTAAACTTACACAATGTCATATGTCAATTTTAAATCAATAAAGCTGGAAGAAAGAAGTACTTTATATATGTGATATTTTTAAAAATATTTTATTTATTTATTTGACAGAGAGAGAGAGACATCACAGGTAGACAGATAGGCAGGCAAGGGGTGGTGGGGGAGCAGGCTCCCTGCTGAGCAGAGAGCCTGATGCAGGGCTCGATCCCAGGACCCTGAAATCATGACCTGAGCCGAAAGCAGAGGCTTAACCCGCTGAGCCACCCAGGCGCCCCTATATATTACATTTCTTTAAAAAAAGAGTATGGGGCGCTTGGGTGGCTCGGTTGAGCGTCTGACTCTTGGTTTTAGCTCAGGTCGTGATCTCAGGGTCGTGAGATGGAGGAGCCCTGGGTCAGGCTCTGGGCTGAGAGTGGAGCCTGCTTAGGGTTCTCCCTCCCTTTGCCCCTCCCCCTTTCTCTCTCTCTCTAAGAAAAACAAAAATGTCGTCTGGGAACCAGCAGCATTGACATCGTCTGGAAGCTTGTTAAAAATGGCAAATCCCAGACCCCAACCCAGACCTCTGGAACCAGAATCTGCATTTTTAACAAGACATCCAGGAGATGTTTATATCCATTAAAGGCTGAGAAGCACCGTCTTATACCATAAAAAATGCTTTCCTAAAGCAGGATTCAACTCTCTCTGGTAAAGAGCTTTAATTGTGTGTGTGTGTATCAATAAATGAACATTTAAAACCTCATAAGAGAAAATGGAAAGACTTGTCCATACAACCAGTAATTAACCAGGTGGGAATAAAATCTGATTAAAGAAAGAGGAGAAGGGACTTCAGTTCATTAAAAGCATGAGATAAGCTTTCTGGAGAGGACCCTGTGCAACTCTGCCATGACTGGTTCACCCTTTGTCATCGGACTGATAACTCCCTGCTTTGGAACAGGGACTGATGAGGTGAAGATCTTGGCTGTTCTCATCGTCCCTCCCCTCTCAGGATTCACTCCCTCCCCACAGTCATACATATATACTCGGTAAGTAAACTCAGCAAAAAACACACCCCAAACAAAAGGCTTTGCAGGCAGCAGGTCCCAAGCTGCATTCAGGTCCTGACCTGCCATCTTGGAAATGTGTACCATGAATCATCACTGAGATCAACAGCGTGGGGACTACAGTACAACCTAACCCCGCTGTGGGGAAAGCGACCCAGTCAGTGCACACAGGCTTCCAGGGAGCAGAAATGTTTGCAACTGGTAGAGTCCAGGTCCTTACCTTCTGCGCCACCCTCAGAGGTTCTCTCTTCTGGGCCATTCCCGACAATGTTTTGGTCTGTCCCTCAAGCCCCAGTTCAAGCTGTGCTGCCCTGGACCGTTCTCCTGTCAGCACTTCTCCTACAGTCCTACTAGAAGCAGAGCCCTCCTGGAGCCATGACAGGTGCTTCTGAGTCTGTGTCTTATAAGTTCAGCCAATGTAGCCTAGGAAGAACCCCAAGCTAAACAAAAACATCAAAATACAGAGTGTATGTCACTGTGGGCAATATCATGGTTAGAGAATCAGAGCTGAAAGAGACTCATGTATCCAAATAGACCTTCATCCATCATCAATTTCCAACCAGAAGCAAAAATAGCCACTTGGCAAAGAGCTCAAGTTTTGGCATCAGACTTCTGAACTTTAAATCTCAGCAGCTGTGTGATCATGCAGTAAATATTAACTTCTCCGGTCCTTGGTTTGCTCATCTGTATAATGGGAATAGTAACTGCTTGCTTCATAGGGTTGTTCTCAGAGTTAAATAGAATCATTGGCCTAAGACACTTAGGAAAATGCCACTCTTTTTTTTTTTTTTTTAAGATCTTATTTATTTATTTATTTGCAGAGAGAAAGCACACAAGCAGGGGGAGCTGCAGGCAGAGGGAGAAGCAGACTCCCTGCTGAGCAGCGAGCCTGATGCGGGACTCGATTCCAGGATCCTGGGATCATGACCTGAGCCTAAGGCAGATGCTTCACTGACTGAGCCACCCAGGTGCCCCGGGACAACACCCCGTTAATAAATGATAGCTTTTGTAATTTCTGAAGCTGCGTCTGGCATAGCATCTCAACGAGGGTGAGCCCCCCCCCCCCCCCCCCCCCCCCGCTTAGGGGGGCAACGAGGAGGGGATAGCACACAGACAGGAGGTAGGTGAGGGTCAGGAAAGGCTTACAGGGTGTGCTGAGGTTTAGCAAGACTAGTAATCTCCTGGGTCTACATTCCACCCCTTCCTCTTGTTTTTCCTGCTGGAGAGTACACGCTCACACGTGGACTCGCGCACACGCAACACGTCAGGAGGTGCGCAGCTGTCGGGGACACAGCCTGGGACAACTGCCAGCAGCTGGGACCGCAGCCCTGGCTCGCACTCGGGCTGCTCCAGCTCCAGCTGTGAGCAAGGACGGAGGCTGGAGCCAAGAGGCCGCCTCCCCCCACCCATGAGAAAATCTCCCTAGATTAGGCAGCTGCCTGCTCCTTCGCCTCCTCCCCCTCGGTTCTCAGCTGGAGGAGGGGAAGACGGCTGGGAGGTGAGGAGTGCGGGGCCAGGACACGGGCTCTATTTATGCACGTTTTCTTGGGGGAATGACCAGGAGAGCCCCACAGCCCTGGGCTTGGCCGTCTAGCCTTGCTCACAGCTGCTCTGCCTTTGTGTCAGGCATCTGTCCTGCCACATTCTTCCTTGTCTGTGTGTGGGTGGTGGGCGGGGGAGACTCCAGGCAACTCCAACAGCAGTTTGCAACCTTGGCTGCACATCCCAAGCTTCTGGGGAGCTTTGGCCCAGGCCCCACCCCAGAACAACTGAATCAGAACCTCGAGGGGTAGGGCTTGGGCCCCGGGATTTTTTTTTATTTTTTTATTTTTTTTTGGTAAAGCTTCCTAGGTGATTTTTTTGAGAACCCAGGGTTGAGAAGGACTGTCAGATAAGGAAAGATAGAGCTTTAGGAAGTCAGAAACCCCAGACCTTCTGATCAGAATGGGAGGTTGAGAATGGTTTGGGCCAACCCCCTTATTTTACAGTTTGGGAGTCCTTATCAGTCCCTGAGGAGGGACTGATAAGTCTAGCCTGCAGAGTGGGTCGTGGCAGAGCCGGGAGAGAACCTGAGGGTCCTAATCCAAGTCCAGGGTTGTTTTCACAGCATTTACAAAAGTAAATTTTAAAGGTACCCCTTGAACACTTGGGCCTTGAAGGACAGTACAAGTTGCCAGTGAGAGTAAAAATGACAAGCCCAGGCACCTGTTATTAAAGAGCCACATGCAGGGGGAGATATGTGCCATCTGAATGTCACCGTCTGCCCTTGGGCAGATGATGTAGTGTCAGGTGGAGGCCCACAATCCTGGCTCAACCACCTCACCTGCCCGGCCATGGAACTTAGCACCTTAGGCTGCTATCATCTAGCAATTCCACTCTTGGGCCTATACAAAGGGTGCTACACTTTACAGCGTCACCCCCATCTCCTAGGGCAGGCGTCCAGCAGGTCAAGATCCATGGCTACAAAGAACCTGCATTCCCTATTCGAGACTGTAATTCCCCACCAAAACCCCACTAGGCACTTCCAGGGCCCATACAGGTCTTCCCCCAGGTCCGTCCTTTCCAGCACAGGTCATGCCACGAGGGTGTGCATTCCTTGGCCAGGGGTCACCAAGGGATAAACTACCAGGGTGCCCACCCCTAGGCCCAGACCCAGCCAAGGAACCACTGCAGCCAAACTTGCACATGTGGGCCAGGGTGTCAAGATTTGGGCACAGATCGCCTTGCAGTTGTTGCTGGGGGAAGGAAGAAAAGAGCGGCCTGGGCTCCATTCCTCACTCGACCCCTTGTACTGTACAAAGCCTGCAGAGCCTTCACTGGCTGTTGTGGAAGAAAATCAACCCTAGCTCACCATTGGTGTGAGGAACAAATTGGGGACGAGCACGCAGGAAGGCCGCAGTAAGACACGGTCACACTCAGCTCTCTCCCGTCATCCTGGCCTACAGCTTCCCTCCATAGAGAGCAGCCCTCTGAATTAACACCACCTTGTCTCCATCTCAGTAACTGCCCAGGCCCTTTGCCCTCCAGCAAATCAGCTGCTCCCCGCAGATGTCTGTTTTCTCCACCGCGCCAGACATCGTCTCAGCGTGGGCTCGCAGGCCCTACCCCACATCAAAGTTCTCCTTCACAGACATGCCCTCACCACCATCCATAACACCGTACAGGCAGATTAATCTCAAGTGGAGGGACTGGGGACAACCTCACTGGTGAGGACTTCTGTAGGAGGCAGAGTCAAGGAGCCAAGGTCCATGAGCCAAGTCAAGGAGGTGGGGATCGGTGGGAGGCTGGGAAGAGTGTGATGACATCAGGTAGGAGGTGAACAAGGTGAGCATGGAGCAAGGAGCAGGGAAGGCGCTGCACACCTGTCAGAATGGTTCAAATCAAAAGCACAAGAAAAAGCAAGTACTGGCGAGCGTGTGGAGAAAGGGGAATCTGCATGCCCTGTTGGTGGGAAGACAAACTGGTGCAGCCATTGTGGGAAACAGTATGGAGGTTTCTCAGAAAATTAAAAATAGAGCCACGTTATGATTCAGTAATCACACTACTGGGTATTTAACCCCAAAATACAAAAATATTAATTCAAGGGGATGCAGGCACCCTTATGTTTACTGTAGCATTATTCACAATAACCAAGATATGGAAGCAGCCCAAGTGTTCACTGATAGATGAATGCATAAAAAAGATGTGATACGGGGGCGCCTGGGTGGCTCAGTGGGTTAAGCCGCTGCCTTCGGCTCAGGTCATGATCCCAGGTCCTGGGTTCAAGCCCCACATCGGGCTTTCTGCTCAGCAGGGAGCTTGCTTCCTCCTCTCTCTCTGCCTGCCTCTCTGCCTACTTGTGATTTCTCTCTGTCAAATAAATAAATAAAATCTTTAAAAAAAAAAAAAAAAAGATGTGATACGGACATGTGGTGGAATATTATTCAGCCCCCCAAAAGAAAGAGGTCTTGCTTTTTGCAATGGTGTGGATGGAGCTAGAGGATATAAATGCTAAGTGAAATAAGCCAGTCAAAGAAAGACAAATACCATGTGATTTCATATGTGGAATTTAAGAAACAAAACAAATAAGCAAAGGAAAGTAAGAGAGAGAGAGAGGCAAACCAGGAAACAGACTCTTAACTACAGAGAACAAGCTGATGGCTACCAGGCAGGAGAGGAGATGAGGAAAGTAGGCTATAGGGAGTAAAGAGAGCACTTATCATGATGGAAAGAGAAAAAAAAAGCAGGCAGAGAGGATAGGAGGCAGGCTGTGGTCTTAAATGCTGTGATAAACAGTTCAGATGGCCATTTGGTCTTCACGTTCAAGTCTCAGCTGGACCCTTCAATGAGAACTACAAGGCAGATATGTTTGTGCTGTTGGTAATTTTTGCCACCAGGTAAGTGCAGACTCAAGAACTGGGGTTCCATTTTCACCCACGTAGGATGCCGGACTTCTTTCCTAGTAAGTAGGATGAATACAGTGCTCGGAAGCATGAACATCGAGCTGACTGCTCAGGCAGGTGGCTGACAGTGTGACAGAGGATTCTGAATTTTGCCCCCAGTGTCTCTGCAGCAGGGCCATGATGTGCTCATCTTTATGTCACTCATTCATTCATTCATTCATTCACCCATTCATCAGCCTTCATTCGCCAGCCTCCAGCTGAGATGTCCTCCATGTCAGGTCACCACAAAGCCAAGGACAAATCAAAGGAAACAAGTTACGGGGGTGCCAAAGCCCCCTAAATTGCCTCTGAGAGAATGAAGAAGGGCATGAGTATGTTCTGCTTATCTCTCAGGCGTCTTTCTTCCTTTGTCCTCCCTTCCAGATGAAGGTGCATCGCATATGGAATGTAACTAGAATGTCTTTAAAAGCCAGAGCCTGGAAGAGTGAGGGTCGGTGTCCTGGAATGCAGGTTGGTATTGGCAGGACAGACTGCCTTTTGGGTGCTTGTATTTTGCTCTGTGGTGTAGCCACGCAGAGCCCCTCTTCCTCGGTGGCCTCTGTGTCTTGAAGTCAAACCCCACAGCACCCGCATTGCCTCTCCCCCAGTTCTGCCTGTGTCTAGCACCCCAAGTAGGTGATAAGGGGATGACCGCTGCCCTGAATACCCCGGATGCAGCTTGTCTTTTCATGCTCTGGAGTCACGCCAAGTCCCCTCCTGCTCTCACACCTCCGCCCCCCTACCAAACACACATTCTGACACCTCCACCTTGGTCGGCTGCTGGTGGCACTGGAGGAAGGGTGAAGTAATGCGGGGGACGGAGGGGGGGTGACCTAAAGAGACTCCTCCCTGCTATGCTCCACATCAGAAAACAAATTTTGGATTTCCTTCAAACCCCAGGTCATTTGAACTAGAGCCCCACCCCTGGGAGTCTAAGAAAGAGAAGGCAGCAAGGATTAATTCTTGCCCACAGATTGATCTGTGATCGAAAAGGGTGCACATCAGAGTGCTGACATCTCACCAGCTAAGCACTCCTACAAAGTTTCATTCAACAAGCCCAGACACATAGGCTATTTTGTAAAATGTGGCCAGCATTTGCCTAATCCACTAGCCTATAGGCATATGAAAGGACTCCCCAAGACTCAGGAAGCAAGCCTAGTCCCTTGGGTGTGGAGGAAGGGGGTGCCCCCTCCCCTACCATAGCCCCAGGACCCCAAGCTGCCCACGCACCCCCCACCCATCCACCCACTGGCAGCCTGGACTTGGTTTGAAAAAGAGGCGATTAAAAAATGTTTCTAAAACTCTAGAGGCGTCTGAACATTTTGGCCTCATCCTCAGTGCCAGGTCCTACATTCTCTCCTTTCATCCTTTTAATCACTCCCCAGGGTTGGCATCACTATCCTCACTCCACAGGTAAGGAGATGCCCGCGAAGAGGGCTTGAGTGGCTAACCCAGGTCCTATTGCGAGTGGGCAGCAGAGCCGGGTTACAAACCAAATCATGCCTGGGGTTCAGTGCCATGGTCTCCCCGTGAGGACATAGGCACTCATGGCAGAATCCAGGAGTCAACTAGGTGTCCTCATGGAGGCCCCACCCTGTCCGAAGCTTCTGTCTTTCCATATCTCCATCCCCTTCCTCCAGCATTAACAGTCACAGAAGCTCCGGCATTTTCCACCCCAATTGAGTTGTGACAGGAAATGCAGACATGGTTCATGGGTCACCATTGCAGGCACAGGCATCCCCAGGGGGAAGACGTCCCTCAGTCTGTTTGTGGAGGAGAGCAAATGCTAACCACCGTTCTCCTAGGAGGAGCAGACTGCAGTGACTAATTCTCCCAAGACTTGGCTGTCTGAAGTAAGGCGTGTTTGACGGTCATTTTGCCATCCTTTCCTCATTTAGTGAGTTGTGAGCTGTGTGGGGCTTGATTACAATTCTTTACATTCTCTACATGAGTATTTTCTCACAGTACCTCTGGGATGAGGAAGACAACTGCCATCCAATCTTCCCTCAGTTCACAGTAGAGAAAACCAAAATCTTGTCAAGGAAAGGGACTTGTCCAAAGGTGTGGCCTGAAACACAACCAGACTCCCAAATCGGACACTGGTTCTTATTCCACAGACTCATGGCGCTGCGTGATGGGAACACTTGACATTGTGTGGTCCTGTGTCCTGAGTATTGGCCTCTCCAGCTCAGGGGAAGAGAGCTGCTGTGGGTGGCAGTTGGGACAAGTCGGGACACACTCCTGCTCGTTACTCTGCCCCGTAAATGTGGCTGCCTTCTCTCTACTAATGTCATCTGTTTGGGGGTTCGAATCCTTCACTGACTCACAGAACAAATGAAAATCTACTGTGCTCAAGAGAGAAAGAAAGAAAACAGGAATAATTCTCAGTGCCTGTGCCTGGCTTCAAGGAGTCACAAGGGAAAATCTGTCCATCAGTACCTACAGCCTGCTGGGGACCTCAGCTCCACATCCATATATGTCACCGTCTCCATCTCCGTAATCACAGTATGTGCACCAGCGAGCATCTCAGCCCTTCCCGCAGACCCGGTCCCACTCCCCACAGTTCCTGGACCGGCGGCTAATATCACCCTCCACGCAAGAGCTAGACCCTGGGATCTTAGACGTACCGAGTCCCAGACTACAACCACGACTTGCTAGCAGCTCCAGCCCACATTCCTCCTTCTCTGTATGCCTTCTGCTCTTCCCTTGGGGCACGCTTTAATATTTTGCTGAAATTACTGCAATAACCTTTTAATTAGCCTTTTAACCTTCACTTTGGCACCCTCACTACCCTCACACCCACACTCCCGCCCTCACCGAATCTGTCCTCCACATCACTCCAAGAACAGTCCTTACCATGTGGATCTGTTCCTGTCATCCCTTTGCCACTTTAAAAGCCTCCAGGTCCCGCCCATTGTCTTCAGAATAAATGTTAAATCTCATGGCTGTGGCTGTTCTGCTGTAATTCTGTCTTCTGTCTTCCACTTCGGTGTGAGTTCCTGGGGATTCTTCTATGTGGCTGGCACATAGAATGCTTTCAGTAAATGGTTGTCACGTAGTGAAGAGGAGGACACAGGAGTGGACAGGGAGCCCACCATGGAGCTTGAATCCGTGCATTCCACAGGGCAGGCAATCCAGTGCCTTGGACGTCCATTGGAGGAAATACTAGACTGGGGAGGTGCAGTGCTTTTTATGACCTTGAGAGTGGATTTAGAACTCAGGCAGGAGGACACAGAAGCAGTGGGGATGGAAGAGGGGGGAGGAAGAAAGGAGAGGGAATTTCAAGCATAGAAAAAAAGGGCCGTGCAGGTGCAGAGCTCGCCAAAGGAATTCGTGTCAATAACGCAAGATGCAAGAATGGGAGTAGAAGCAGATAAGGACAGGTGGCTAGCAGACCAGGGTGGGGCTTTTGTGGCCAGACTGAGGAATGTAACCTTCTGTTTATCACAGCTCTGGGGCTGGCTTTAGGGCACGGTGGGGAGGGAAATGGCTAAAGAATGGTGGTGACAGAATCAACACCCAAGACTGAGGGTGCTGGTGTTTAATTTGGTCCTTGTTGACTTGCGTTTCAAAGGAATCTAAGTACCCTACCCCCTCCTTTATTTTTAAGACACTAATTGAAGTGAACACTTGGGCCTTATAAATGAATGGTGAAGAATGAACCAGTTTTTGTTTTAGTGAGAGGTTTAAGTTGGCTCAACTTGAATTTGTAGTCAGCATCCAAATCCATTTTTACCTCTATAATTCTCCATGAGATGTGGTCTCCAGTACCCATGATGTGTTGATGGCCACCACCCTGGACAGCAAACACTGTCTCCACTCTGTCTCGGTCCTGGGCAAAAGTCCCTTTGAATGGGGACAGTGCCTCTTTGAATAGTTAGTGCCCTTTCAAGTGCACAGAGGCAGAGGAGGGGTTCAAGTGAACTCTTTTCAGAGCATGTTCTGCCATAGAATGGCAATCACACCTTAACTCTCTTCTTTCCTGGAGGACACAGGTGGAAATAGTGTGGTCAAAGGGAAAGAGTCCTGGTCTGGAGTCAGGGAATCAGGCTCTATCCTTTTCTCTCTTGACAGTTTTCTGCATGATGTTTGGCAAGTCTTTTCTCATTTCAGGCCTCGGTATCCCCATCTAATGGCAAGAAGGATTAGACTAGACACACACTCTTTCTAGAGAACTCTTTGGCTCTGAAATGCCATTAATATCCGTGCAGTTTCTCTGCTGACCTCTGCTTTGCTGTGCCTGTCAGTAAGAGCATTAGAGAGCAGGGGCCCCAGAGGGCGAAATGGAAGGGTCTATTTTAAGGAGACAGATGACTAAGAAGAAAACCACTAGCAAGGAGAGAAAAACGCCCAAAGAGCTCTGGCCTTTGCACAGGCCTGACATTTTTATGGGACTCTGCTAGCCTTGGGCCATAAGCTGCCCACACACACACACATGGGCAACCCACAGCAGCCACTGAATGCTGCATTGTGGCACTGGGACCCATGAGCCAATAGCCTCTGTTTGCAGTCCCCATTAGAGCAACTGGGGGAGTGACTGGCCCAGTTTGTCAGCTCTCACTGGGCTTGGCCTGCTGGGTCCAGCATGGAAACCTCCCAGGGAGACTGGAAACAGAGGAAATCAGGTTGGAAATTCACTGGCAACCTACACTTGACCCCATGGAAAGTGCTGGTTTGGGGCTAGAAGGAATGGTCCATTTAGCCTGACCAGGGTATCCTGTTCAGTCAGACCCATGGAAAACCACAGAGCACCAGGTAAAGCTTCCTATCAAGTGCTGACCTTACACAGTTGGATAGCCACTGTGTAACAGCCACAGTGTATACAGAGATAAAAGTGTATGGCCCATATCCTCACAAATCTTGTGGTCTAGTGGGAAAAGTAGGCATGCCAATAATCGCTTACAATCTACCTTTGCTAAAAGTCACACTCGAGATACACAGAAGGGTTTGAGGGGAGCACCAAAAATCTAGCAGCTCATTCTGAGAGATGCTCAGAGGGAGGAAAAGCTTCACAGGAGAGGAAAAATGTCCCTTGAGTTTTGAAAGCCATCGGGAGTTGCTCCTGTGGAAGAGAAGGGGTGGACAAGGACATTCCTGGCTGAAGACCCAGCACATGTGCAGTCATACGGGTGTGAGAATATGGAGTGTGTGAAGAACTGCAAATAGGTCTCAGAGGCTGAGAAGAGTGTGCAAGGGTGGAAGGGCAGTGGAGGATGCTGGAAGTTTTACAGGGTGAATGGTGTCCCCCCAAAAGATACATTGAATTCCTCACCTCTGGTACTTGTGAATGGGACTTTATTTGGACATAGGGTCCTTGTGGATGTAATCAGGTTAAGATGGGGTCGTTAGGGGGGTGTCCTTATAAGAAGAGGAAAATTTGGACATAGAGACACAGAGGGAAATATGTGAATGTAAAGACAGGTAGAGACTGGAGTGATACCTCTAAAAGCCAAGGAAAGCCAAGGATTGCCAGTAGCTACCAGAGATTAAGAGGGAGGCATGGAACAGATTTTTTTTTGAGCCCCCAAGAAGGAATCAATACTGTTGACACCTTAATGTCAGACTTTTGGCTTCCAGAACTGTAATCCAATGAGTTTCTGTTGTTTTAAGCCACCAGCTTGTGGTAATTTGTTCTGGAAGCCCTTGGAAATTAATGTAATGGGCATATGAGCCACTCTGAACTCTCACTTGTTGGTTACCTAGAATGCCCCTGGCTTCGGAGATATAACTCTTCAAATAACTTGAAGATTCTCATACACAGATGTTCAAGCTACTACTCCTCAAGATTCCTTCTTACACCTGCTTACAATTCTTAATAGACCACATATCCTTATTTTCATATCTTTTCCTCCTTCTTTTTCTTTTCTTTTTTTTTCCAGAAAGATTTACTTTCAGTAATTCTAGAATCATACTGTATGAGTTTGTATGAGTCAGCCAACCTGTTAGTGCCAAGCGTCCTCATCAGTTTTCCTGATTCACCATCTTTTCCTTGAGATTTCCAGAATTAGGTTGCTTGCACAGTTTGAAAAATGATCTCCGGCTCCCTGCAGACCCATGTGAGCAGATGACTATCTTCCTATGCCATCCCAGTCGAGCAAATCTTCCCATGGCATATCTAGGGCAGAGCCCACCTCTCAGGCTTCCTTGTGATCCTGCAAAATGAAGGTCCCATCTGGGATGTCTGCTCAGTGTTGGCTGATAGGGAACCTAAGTTGAACAAGACATCCTGAAGAAGCTGGCATCCTGACAGAGGCTGGGCTTGGGGGAGAGTCATAAAGACCAAGTCGTTTCAGTACACTGTAGTTAGAGACCTGGTACATGGATGCACAGGATGTGTCAGAGCCCAGAACAGGACCACATGGCCCATATGATGCCTGCCATTTGTTGAGCTCCCACTGTGTTTTCAAGACATTAAGTAACTTGCTCAAGGTCACTGAGCAAGCCACAGAGCCATGACTTGAACTGAGGTCTGTCCAACATCCAAGATCACATGTATTTTCTCTGTAATGCTAGGCTGGTTGATACTAAGGACTTGTTTCATCAAAGTAGGCACTTAAAAATATTCATTGGTTTTTCCACATTGTTTCTGCTCTATCCAAAACATTTAGTGAAGAGAAAAAGGTTGAACTCACCAAGGAAGTCAACAACCCAGTCACGGCTGTTCTTATCTTGCTTGAGCTTTCTGAAGGTTGAATTTGTTCTTGAAAATTCCTCTTCCCTTGCCTTCCACGTCATATTTGGCTAGTGGTCCTCCTCCCTCTTTGGATGTTCTTTTCAATTTACTCTTTCTCTGTCTAACTCCTTTAACATCCTGCCCTCCTTTCTTATTTATCACGCTGTATACCATCTTCAGGAAAATTTCATCTGCTTTCAATTATTTCAATTACCTTCTTGGTCATGTTGTGCTCATTTGTTTCTTGTTGATTCCCAAATCTCTATATTTAGTGTTAACCCCTCTTCAGAGCCCCAGACCTAGATACCAAGTGCTCCTGTGACCAACTCCACCTGAGGCTCCCACCAATACCTCACAGTCACCATGTGCACATCTGATCTCCTACCTTTCTCTATTCTCCATCCCAAGGAGTGGTGCCCCATATCCCCTTGTTGGCCAAAGCACCCCTCTACTTCATCCTCCCGCATGTGGTCAAATTCGGTGAAATTTTCCTCACTCTACCTCCTAAATATCTCTCAAATATACCTGCATCAGCCATTCCCACAGTCAGCACCTGGGGTCTGTCCCCTGTCCTATCTCAAATGATTGTTTTTATTTTCAACTAATTTAAAGTTATGGAAGAGTTGCAAGCCTACTACAGGGAGCTCCTGTATTCCCTCCACCTGGCTTCCCTAATGTTAGCATCTTGCAAATCCACGGTACAGTTATCAAAACTGAGAAGTTAACAGTGTGTACCGAATGATTTTTATGGCTTCTGCGACAGATACTCCTGGTTACTTAGTTTGCTTCCCCAGAATCTTTTTTATCCCCATTTTTTTAAGCTTGAAATTTTAGTGGAAATGTGTCCATCCCCAAAGGATGGAGTCAACAAGTCTTCTCTCATTTTAACTAACTTTCACTCATCTCTCAGCATAAGCTGACTCCCCTGCATCTAGGAGAGGTGGTCCTCCCAGATGCTCACCCAGTATCCTGGCCTTTCTCTGGGATCCGTGGGTTGTAACTCTCCATAAACTTGCCTGTGGCCCTCCCTAGACTCACGAGGAACTTGCACTAATTGCCTGCTGCATTTCTGGCAGGCACTCAGATTATTCGTGACACGAGTGGATGAAACGAGACCATTGCAGCTGGAGTTATGGGATTGCAGTGGACAACCAGAAAGGTGTCACCTATAAATTTAGGGGCTTGAGTAATGATTGGGCACCCAAAGTCTTTGATAACACAGAGGCCTGTCCCACGCAGATGGAACCCACGTCCCTTCCATCCTTACTTTGACCACTCTGGTAATGAAAGGCAGGGTCAAGCCTGGTTTCATTGACTCCTTGAATGTTATGTCTGGCAGGGTACCTTGAATGCTATGGTTCCCACACCTGGCTGGCTGACTCAGAACCTCCAGGGATGGGGCCTGGCCATCTGCCTGTTTAATAAACTCGCTAGGTGATGCATCACACCACAGGAGCCTGGCTCCAAACCCAGAACAGGCATTCAGAAGCCCCTGCTGCTGTAGACCAATCTGCTTATTTCATAGACAGAGTTGGCAATCTGGTCATGAAGGTCCCTTCGAGCTTTGGCTTTTCTGGTAGAGAATTCTTCTTCTTAAACTTCAAAATAAGCTAGTGAGTTCAAATCTTGTCATATACACCATGGATATACATGTTATGCACCTAAAATATGTCTTTTACAAAGTCATATATGATAGGAAATGTCTCCATTTTCTTGAACATTTTTATTCTAAAACTTCACTTTGACAACGCTAACATCAGAGATTCTGATTTGATGAGACCTAAAGCAATATTGCATTAGGATCTGACAGGTAAATTGCATGCGTCTGAATCCTGATTTAGCTCTGCAATCATAGTCAATTTGCACCTTGGCTTTTGGGCAGTGGCTAGCCTTTATTTATACATATAGCGTTTACTGATTTTTATTATTGGACTATAGTACCAATTTTTAGTCCAAAATAGGTTAGTCCTAATGTTCACGCCTCTCCAAAATTATATCTCTCTGTCTAAGAAGCCAAATTGCAGTAGATTTTCCACTCTTTAAAATACCTAATATTCCGTAATGGTTTGGCTGGTTACTGTATGGAAACAGAAATACCATATGTCAAAACCCCACCTAATCCCTGGTCTCCCTACCATTCTAGACAAAGAGAATGGAGAGAAGTCCAGGAGCAAAGTGGACAGCCCCTACCATGAGATCTGCAGAGCCAGAGCAGGTGCATGCGGATCAGAGGAACAGCGGAGACACAGGGGCCGAGTGACCACCTCAGAATTTCTGCACCTCGGATGAAAACAATGCAGCTCATAAGTCTGTATCTTTTCAACTCAAGGCCCACTCCCTGAGTGCAAACTAGGGTCAAGCATGTGGCCAGGCATGGCAGAAGGTGAATACATAAGCTGTTACAGGAAAGGAACTTGGAGTCCTGTGGGAAAAACATTCTAGGAGTTCTAAAGAACTCAGGATCCGACAGAACCATGATAAAAATTTTATATTCTCATGATAATTTGAGTATCTCAAAGGAAAAGAACAGTGGGTGTTCAACAGTTGGTCGGGGGGTGAGGAATGATTCCATGGTCTGTGTGGTATATTCCTCACCCCTTTATCGCTAGTGAGGATCCATTTCCAACAAACATTTAAGAAGCAATTAAGCCTCCCTGGCTAGTCAGATGTGCATGAAAGTATTTGGTCACCATTTTTCCGGGCTACCGCTATGATACTTATTCTATACCACAGGGCTATAGGGAAAGAACCATGACTCTCTAAACTCATTTCCACATCCCCTGCTTTCTGGGCCTGTGATTGGAGGTGAAATGGGACATCCACTGAAGAACTGAAGTTCTTCTGACTTCTCTGGCTAACAAAGAGCAAGGAGCCCCTTTCTGACATTTTGGCCTTGAAACTGGCCATCAGCGCATTCACCAGAAGTATGACAAATCCTTTTCTACCTTCCTTTCTTCTTTTCTTCTTTCTGTTAAATATATTGAGCCTATCTATGTACTAGGCCCTGTGCCACGCTCTTGTGTAGTTTACTCAGAAGAGAGAGGCAACAAGGTGACTGCTGACAGGTGTGCACAAAGTATTTGGGAAATACCAGGGTCACCTCTGCTTTCGTCCAATAATCTCTTACTGACCAATGGTTATGCAGTGTCAGAGAAACAGAGGTAAAGTAGAATGAGTTCCTGTTTGTACACACTCACAGTCCAGTCCTGACACCTAGAGAGAGGTGACTATGAAACAAGATAGATAATGTTGAATACATAAAGGCTGGGAGTCCGCCTATTCGTCTTTCCATCCAGCAGCCCTCCATCCACTCCATCCAACAAGTACTTATGAAATATATCCATTACAAATGAGCTCTAGTCTCTCCCCTGGGGATGCTGTACACTCAGCAAGACCAGCATGCAGACCACAAAGAAGAATGTTAATAAACAGAGTTAATTCTAATAGTGAAAAGTTCTACAGAGGGAATAAATCAGGGTGATATGATAAAAAGTGCCCCAGAGAGAGAGGTCATGGAAGGCCTTTCTGAGGGAAAGACACCTGAGCTGAGGCCAAAGGGGTAGGGAGGAGCCAGACATGTGATTATTTGGGTAAATAATCTCAGGCAAAGTGATATAGCAAATGCAAAAGTCCTGAGGTAAGGATCAGTTTGGTGGGTTCAGAGAACAGAAGAAAGCCCAGCGTGACTGGAGAGTAGCGAGGAGAGAGGAGGCCTCCTCTCCTGCAAGTGGAGAAGATCTGAGAGCAGGGCATAGCCCATATCATGTGATCTCTTAGAGATTCTAAAAAGTTTGGATTTTATTTTAGTACATCAAAATACCTTTGAGAACTTTATATTGGGAGGGACATATTCTGATTTATGCTTTAAAAAGATTGCTCTGAACCTGTTTCTCAGTGACTAATACAGTAAGTATACAAAAAAGCAAACGGTAAAGATATAGATCCAAAGAACACGTAATTGATATTTATAGAACAGTTCCTACCCAATGATTGTAAAATACACATCCTTTTCAGCTACAAATAGAATACTGACGAAGATCAAACATTTATTGAGCCATTAAATAAATCTCAGTACATTCAAGCAATTAAAATCCTGTAGACTATGTTCTCTAAACCAATGGAACTAAATTGGAAATCAATCAGAATAATATTATCTAGAAAATTCCACCAAATACCTAGAAATTAAATAACACAATTCTAAATAGCACATGAATCAGAGGGGAAACTATAAGGAAAACTGGATAATTTTGAACTGACTAATAAAAAAAATACAATATATCAAAATTTGTGGCATACAACTAAAGCAATGCTTAGAGGGAAATTTACAGTTTAATCACCTGTATTAAAAAGGAAGACACAGAGATGCCTGGGTGGCGTAGCCTCTTAAGCAGCTGCCTTCAGCTCAGGTCATGATCCCAAGGTCCTGAGATCGAGCCCTGCATCTGGCTCCTTGCTCAGCAGGGAGCCTGCTTCTCTCTCTGCCTGCTGTTCCCCCTGCTTGTGAGTGCTCTCTCTCTCCCCCTCTCTGACAAATAAATAAAGAAAATCTTTTTAAAAAATAAAGGGAAAAACATTTAAAATCAATGATAAAAATTTCTACCTTGAAAAGAACACATTAAATCTGGTCTAGAAGAAAAGAAATAATAAACATAAGAGTAGAAAACAATGAAAGGAAACACATACTAAATAGAGAAATAAATAGAGAAAACTGACAAAGTCAGAAGTTGGTTCTTTGAAAAAAATTAATAAAATGTATAAATCCTTATTAAAATTAATCAAGAAAAAAAAAAAGAGCAGTCACTAATGACCAATTTCAAGGATGGAAGGGGGAATATTTTATATATAGATATTAAAAGGGTAATAAGCAATATTATAAACCTCATGTTAATGAAGTCAGTAATTTAGATGAAATGAACAAATTCTTTGAAAACGTAACTTACTAAAGCTGACTCGAGTTGAAAGAGAAAATCTAAATAGCCCAATGTCTATTAAAAATATTCAATTCACAATCTTACTCAAAAACATTTCCACAAAGAAAATTCCAGGCCCAGATGATTTTACTGGTGAGTTCTACCAAGTATTCATGGAATCAATAGTACCAATTATACACAAACTCTTTTACAAAAATAGATGTGAAAGCTCCATTTCTTAATTCATTTTATGAGGCTAACATAATCTTTCTACAAAAACCTGAAAGACATTTAAGAAAAGGAATATTATCCTTGCACCTTGGGTGAGAACACTGAGGCTCAGAGTGATGACACAGCTTGCCCCAGATCTCAGGATTTGGAAATGGCAGAGCAGTAACAGGGCCCCCATTTCCAATCCAGACTCTTTCCCCATTACGCTGTCTCCTAGGGAGTGGCCCCTTCAGAGTCCAGAAATTACATGCTTTAGGCAACAGTTTAAGCTTCCCGGGGACAGTAACTGAAACCTGAGGAACCCTCCTTCAGTACTGCCTGGAGGACTGATGGGTTGTTCTGTACTCCATATTGCCTATTTTGGAGACCCTGGTGTGAATCTTCCTATTTACAAGGAACAGCTATGTGAGGCCAAAGATATATGTGTGGCTAAAAACAACAACAACAACAACAAAACACTCCAAAATAAAAAAACCTCTTCCATATTACATCTGGCTTTGTCATTTGGGCCAATAATCCTGTCTAGTCCATTATGTATTGCTTTGGGTAATAGATATGGCCCAGAAGGAATACTGAAAAGTTTTAGCAGGAGTGCAAGCCACTGCCAGAAGACAGAAGAATGGTGGCGTAGTGACAGCAAAACTCTACTCAGTTCCTACTTACACAGAGGTGCCAAGGCTTTAAATTGAAGCTTGGGTGCTATGCATTGATATTCAAATAAGTAACATGTCTCATATTTTACCTATTATCAGAACTTGAAATAGCTGCCTCAGTGTATTGATCACTCTGTAGTTCTGGTTTCCTAGGTAGGAGCTCAGAAGCAGGCCATTGGGTGGAATACGGGAACTTTTTTCCCAGTGTCTCTTATAATGGGTTGTGAGCCTTCACATTGGAGAATATGGATTGGGCTGGGCTTCATCATTCAGCCTTTGATACATAATATTGCTAGCTTGTATAGTTGAGCCTACCTCCTGTATCTCTCTCAACTCTGCTTCCTCTCCTCATTCCCATCTGTCCTTGTTCGGGACTTCCCGCTCAGCTCTATGGCCATGGTTTCCTGGCATATTCCCTACCTCTCGTCTCCTTGCCTCCAGTCTAACTTACACAGGATCACTGGAAGTTGAATCTTTTGTTAGCTTTGTAAGCCAAAAACTCATCACTGTGTCTTCCTAAATTCTAGCCTCAGTATGTGTAATTAATTTCTCAATCTCTCCAAACTGAAATCCCAATGTCCTTCCCTAACCTCTCTCTCATACTCTCCCCCATCTTAATTAAAGACAGCTCCATTCATCCAGTTGTACAGGCCAAAAACTTGGAGTCAAAGCTGGCTCTACCCTTCCTTTCTGCCCTGCATTTAATCTAGTCAGCAAACCCTGCCATCTTTATCTTCAACAGAAATCCAGAATCCTTACAGCTCACCACCTCTATTTCATCACCCTGAATTAAATCTCACTGATCTCTCACCAGGATTATTGCAAAAGCTTCCTCACTGGTCTCTCTGCCTTCTCCCTTACCCCACTATTATTATTTTCAAATAGCAGCCAGAGTATCTCTGTTCAGACCCAGGAGCCAGTTGTGCAAAATCCGCAGTTACCACCTTGCTCAGAGTGAAGGAAAAACCTATTACAACGTTCTAGAAAATCCTACTCTGTCTGGTCCCTCATAAGCTTCCCAAATCCATCTCTAGTATTCTCTCCAGTGCCTCCTCCACTCCAGCCATACTGGCCCCATCCACATTCTAGGCAAGCTCCGATCTCAGAACCCTGTGCCTGGCATTCCTTCTGCCTGGAGAGCTGTCGCCCCACGTGTCTGAATGGCCCACTACCTTGTTTCTTTTAGGTACTTTGAGGTCCTCCCTGACTACCCTCTTCTCTGACTTCTCCAACCTTTTCTATCTTTTCCTGCCTTTTCTTTCTCTCTCTCTTTTTTTTAACAGAGCACATATAACCTTCTGATGTACTATATGGTTATCTAATCACTTATTATTATTTATGGTCTGTATTCTCAAATAGAATATAAGTTCTATGAAGACTGAACTTCGTTTATTTTATTCACTGCTGTGTCCCCAGTGACTGGCACGTAATAGGTGCTCAATAAATATTTATCAAATGTGTGAATAAATGAATATGTTTCTCTAACCTCATCTTCCAGAGATTTCCCCTCTTGGAACACCAGCTGTTAAATAATACTGATAATGATAAAGAGGACAGTGATGACAATAAGCACTCCTTGGAAAAACTTTGTGATATACAAAAAAGGATTAAAAAACAGAGATAACTATTGATTGTCAACACATGTAGAACATATTGATTAAAACAAGCACACACAAAAAGAATATAGCCAAAGCATGTGCAAAATACATCAGTGAAGAAAGTGCTCATTGGATTCCAAGGGCTGTGAATTTACAACAATGACTCCCTGGTCTCCACACATCCCAATGGTAATGTCACAGACAAGAAACCAGATGTTGGGTTTATTGTTCAAAACTCTGTGGTGATATGGGTGGGGCTCTGTTTAGCCACCATTCCCTCAATGTCCTAGCTATTAAATGTTCTGATTATTTGGCAAGAATAGAAAACATTCCTGTGAACTACAGAGCGCCTAGTTGGACCCCTCATTCAAAGAGAGACCACTCAGGCACAAATGGATCACTCAGGCCCAGGATGTTTCCGGGGAACGGAAATACCTAAGTCTCTTCAGTGTTGTTTGACTCTCCCTGTGTCTGGGGTTGCCAGATGCTCCAGGACACAGGTGCATGGGATGGTCCCATTTCCCAGGGCCTTGTCCTATTTCAAGCTACGTTGGGACAGCTCATGAAATCAAGATGTTTCTCCCTGATTGTAACTTCTTTGATGTCCCTCATGAAAGTGGATTTTCTATCTGTAGATGACCCGTATTCAATTCCTCTCCTCCACCCTGTGTGCCTCACGGACAGCCTAACAAGCCAGGGAGTCACTCTTACTAGAGACGGGCAAGCCAAGCCCAGCTTCCCGGAACCCACCTCCATAGTGTCTAACTCAGTAGGTGTGGGATGGGACGGAGCCTACGGTCCTATCAAGTTCCCAGGTGTTGCTGCTGCTGTCAGTCTTAGGACCACACTGAGACTCACTGGTTCACTTCTACACTGTCCAAATTACCTCTTCTCTCCATTCTTCTCCATTCTCACTGCCAACGGCTCCGCTTGGGCCCTCCCACATTTCTAGACTTTGATAACTTGAACAGATTTTAATCAAATTAATGTCTCAGGGAGGTAAAGGAACAGACTCAAAGTTGCACAGCTAGAAGCTGGTAGAGCCAGGATCCAACCTCAGGTCCTTCCGCTTCCATACGGCACAGTACAGTGATTCCATTTCCTGCCTTGCTAGGAGGCCCTGTTGCCTAGAGAAGGACAGGCCTGGCCCAGTTCAAAGGCACTGAACAAGTTAGTGGAGGGACAGGCCTGAGGACCTTGCTCTCTTGGCTCCTAATGCTTCTCTTCTTCCCACTTTCATCCAGCTGCTACTCTAACGAGCACGTCCTGTGGACCAGCCATGAGATGATCCCTTCAATCTCTCAAACCCATGTGAACATCTACTCTGTAGCAGGCTCTGTCTCAACCACGGTGGTGATAGCAATAGTCCTCATGAGTTCAAGTTCATAGTCTAATGGAGGAATTAGACATTAGCCAAATAACTACAGACAAATTAAAGTGGAACTGTCTTCAGGGCTCTGAAGGAGGAGTTCATGGTGTTCTGAGCACATGTAAATGGGGAATCTGATGTACACAGAAGTATAGAGGAAATTTTCCTGGGTAAGTGACAAGTAGGTTTGTATCTCAAGGGTAATCAGGTAAAGAAGGAAGGGCAAGGTATTTGGTGAAGGGAGAAGCATGTATGAAGGACCTATGGTAGGAGGGACCCTGGTGATTACAGGGAATTTTTTAAAAAGAATGAAAAGGAAGTACGGCTAGAGCAAGAGCTGTTGAGGCCAGAGAGGTAGGGGGATGCCAGGCTCACAAGACCCAATAGGGCTCATTAAGAAGTTTTAACTGTTAATAACAACAGGAATCCACCATGAGGTTTTAAGCAGGGAGTGATGGCATAATCAGATTTGCTTTCTTGAAAGATCCAGGTGTTTTTCATGTGACGAAGGTAAAAGGGAATGCAAGTTCCATGACTATTAATTATATCCTATTGGAGCCAGAGTGTGTCAATTCATTGGAAGAAAGCAGAACCAGGATGGAATCTCAAATCTGGAAATTACAGAGACTGCCAACTTGAACGGAATATCCACGCAGAATATTTTATCGAATTAGGAAAGCCCCTAAACAGAAAAGTTAATTGCATATTCCAAATGTAATCATTAAGTGTTTTCAAATGAGGCATCTCTAGCCTTCCCAAATGGAAATATATGACCACTTGGCCATTATGAATCTAAATTCATCTTACCGCATTTTCCCAGAATTCTCGCATCCTAATAAAAAGTTGAAATGTGGGGCGCCTCGGTGGCTCAGTGGGTTAAAGCCTCTGCCTTCAGCTCAGGTCATGATCTCAGGGTCCTGGGATAAAGCCCCACATCGCATCCAGCTCTCTGCTCAGTGGGGAGCCTGCTTCCCTTTTTCTCTCTCTGCCTGCCTCTCTGCCTACTTGTGATCTCTGTCTGTGAAATAAATAAATAAAGTCTTTAAAAATTTTTTTTTAATTTAAAAAAAAATTTTTTAAAAAGTTGAAATGTGTCCTGCTGTTAATTGATAAGCTTGGGAACACATTTCAACTAAACACCTTTCTTCAAGCTCAGAATTTGGGGGCCTTATGCATAATTCCTTGTTTGGAAAACCCAGATTGACCCCAATACCCCTTTTTCAGATTGGAGAGGTTTCTAGCTATCCTGCTGTCCCCTGATGAACAACCCATTTCCTCAGCAACCCCTGGCGATCCTGCATCTGCCTCTCATGGATGAGATGTCAGTCTGATATGTCATCTGTGTTTTGCTTCAGTCTGAATTCTGGGAAGTGCTACCATTTCCCTTCCTGAATGTCTGCTTTGAAGATAAAGAGAGGATGTCCATCTCCCCCAAGATGCTCCCAGGGTGTTCCTGCCTGTGAGTCTTCCCCCAGCCTTGGGGAATTCCATCAGACAAACATGGGCTGGACTAATGACCCATCAGGTGACTGGACTCCGATGAGGAGTTGCCCAAGGAAAAGCTCTGTGTAGAATTCTTTTCCCCTTTGATGCCCATGCAGTGATTTTTAGGAAGTGACTTGCTTTTACTAATACCCACACACCAATTTAAGTAGATTTCAAAATCACGCTCAAGAAAATGAAGGCACAATAAAACCCAGTGGCCTGGCATCCGGGTTCTGGGTCTGGCTTTGCCACTGAGAAGCTCTGACCTTGGACAAATTTCTTCGCTTCTCTGGCTTTTGAGTTCGTAATTGGAGAGTGGAAGAGTTGAATCAAAGTCATAGTTACCAACATTCTCAACTATATTTTCAATCCTTTTTATTAGATCCTTATTGCTCTAGGCCCCCTTGTTGGAGAGATTTTTGACTTCTAAACACACTGAACTTATTAAGCAGGCTTTATTTTACTTCTCCTTTCTATTCATCAAAGCACACACCAGAGGCTCTGATCAACAGGGCTGGCTGATATTATTCTAACCAAATAAAACCTCATTGTAAGGACATGTGGTTTTTTTATAGGATATTTGAAATTTTGAAAATAGGTTGCAAATCCTTACTGCAATTCTCATAGACCCCTAAAAACCTTAAGGATCTCAAATGGAGAGGGAAAAGATGGAATAAACGTGTTTAGAGAAACCATCTGTGTCTAACATTCTGAAGCTTAGGCCAAGAAGATAGAACCCACCATCCCTACAGTAGAAAAAAAAAAAAAAGTGTTTCAAAGCTATTTCAAATAGCCAAGCTCAGGGTGTGAAATCCTAGAACTCTTTCTTTTGTGTTAAAGGAGACCCACTACTGTCTCTAGATGACATCTATCCATGTTTCCCCTCTGTTTGATCTTGCCAGTCACGATATTCACTCAATAGATCTGATCTCTCCACCAACTACACCTAAAAAGGTGACTACCAAGGAGCTCATGTACATTTTGGATGGTTCCATATGCCAGTGTCCTTAATACTTGTGATTTCTCTAGACTTCAAAACCAAACAAGTTGAATTTATTTTTTATCTCCACTTTATTTTTTTAATACTCTGATTGAGTGCCTAAATTATTTTCCAGGCACACAGTGGGTACCTAGCAAATGCTTGCTGAATGTAGGAATAAATTAACCAACTGATATGACTAAATCATTTTCACATATTCTGTGTTATTTAACTCTCTCAGGAGCACTGCAAGGTAGGGAGTAGTCTTCCCCTTTTACAACCAATGAAACTAAATCTCAGGTTCTGTGACTTCTTTAGGTCATACAGCTAGCAGGTAGTGAGGTAGAACTTGAACCCAGGTCTTTGGTCTACACCTTGGAATGGTACCCTACAGGGCAGCCTGTCATGGATTCCTACTGTTCCTCCCTCATTTCTGAATAAGCTGACTCAGTCTCTTCTCCCTTTCCACCACTAGCCCCATCCAGTCCTTAGCTGTCTTATGTCTCACTTAGAGCACTTCCCTTTGCCTATCTTGCTCCCCCACAGGTCATCCTGCCACTTCCTGCCCAAGAATGTGAATGCTTGTCCTTTAACAGCTTTTACCCAGGGGCAGTTCTCCCCCCAGATCCCCAGCAGTGTTCTAGTGGGACCACTGAGCATCCCAGCTTGGAGAGACTTGCCCTCTCTCGGACCATCTCCTCACTGTGCAGACAAGCCCGCAGGCTCCAAAAGAGGACCTTTCCTGCTCACCATCATCCAAGTGTACATCAGTCCTCCTCACTGTGGGAGACTCGACCACTCCCCCTTCAGGACCTTACCCAGCTCCTCTGGTCCTCTCTTCACCTCCATCCTAACACCTCCTTCATCCTGCAAAGGGTCCACCCTGCCCCTTAAAAGTCAGCTTTATCACCAATTAGCTGGGCGGTACTGGGCAAGTCACAGGCCCAGCTGGGGTGTCCATCAGTTACATGGAAATATTTAACTTGATGGCCTCAGCAGCTTAGAAACATATCCTTCTGGTGAATGTCCTTTCTTCCCTCCCTTCCCATTCTCAAGGCTACCCAGTCATTTGTTGAGCCCTCTGTCAGCTGAGGGGTCAGAGCACCTCTCTTTCCCAAATAACCTCTGGAATCACAGCTCATCACCATCTTCCTGAATCAAGTGACCCAAGGGGTCATTCTTAGCCTTTGACTCTGGCCCAGAGCTTAAATATCTCACCACATTGGAACCACAAACACGTGCTGTTAATGAGCACCTGCTGCCTCAGGCCTGCCTATGGGTCTCTATCCTTGGAAACTGGGCAGGGCTGAAGCCATCCCTTTATCACTACACCTGAGTCACTCTGGTCAACTTCAGAACCACAAGTGACATTACATTTCTGCCCCTTTTAGAATTGGGAGTGTTTTTTCAGAACAAGTGGTTCAATGTTACCCCTAACACCTATGCCCAGCTTACAAATGAAGATGTCTAGGCCCCTAAATGCCTGTGTGAAAGGTTGTGATCAAGAACATGAAGGACAGAGGCACCTGGGTGACACAGTTGGCTGAGTGGTCCACTCTTGGTTTCCGCTCAGGTCCTGATCTGAGGGTTGTGAGATCGAGCCCCACGTCGGCTCAGCACAGTCTCTGACTCTCTCTCTCCCTCTCCCCACCTGATCAAAAATAAATAAATAAATATTTTAAAAAGAAAGAAGAACATGAAGGACAATAAATGACAGATGCTTTTAGTGATTGGTGGTGGGGGTGTTTGACAGAAAGCTCTCCTATCTCTCTCATAGGCTAGACTCACAAGGGACCCACTAGAACAGTGACTTCTCCCTATTAATCCTAGCATCAATGACAAGGCTTGTGCTTTCCTACCCTGTTAGCACAATAGCTCTGCTGCTCACAAACCCAGCAGTGGTAAGAGCACTATGGTGCCACCATGATAGGACCGACTTCCCTGGGGTTAAGGGCCATGGTTATACTTCTGGAAGAGAAACAGGGAAACCTGTGAGCCAAGTATCTCAGCTTCATATAAAGCACCCCAGGCCATGAGCACGCACATTCACACAACATATACACGTGCTGTCCTGTCCCTTTGATTGGACTAACGTTGTTTCCATGACGCTCTCTTTAATGAAGGGAAAAAAGACCCCGAGGCTGGTGTTCTGGGACAGACTCTCCCTTCTTACCTGGTTTGCCAAGGGGTTCAGGATCTGGGGTCGGAAGAAGTGGGAGCAGGATCCTGCCTGTGACTTGGCCTCACAGTTCGACCTGGGGCTAGTCCTCTGTCTCAAGAGACAGCAAATAGAAATGCCAAGTTGTTCACAGCAGTGTTGTGGGCATTGGAAGAGTAAAGGTCGTGAAGGCTCCTGACAAACCGTGAAGGGCCGCTCCAGCAGGAGTTAGGAATACAGGTTGTTACTGCAGAGATCTTCTGGGAAGTTCATGTAGGTTGGCGGGGTCACGTGCACGCACGTGCACATGGCTGCCGGCGCACCTTTCTCAAAGGTGGCTACGCCCACATAGCTTGTCCAGTCAGAAAGCCATGACAGCTCTACTGTGCAGGCTGCCCAAACTCTTTCACAAACATCGGTAACCTTCCAAGGACAGACCAGCCTCACCAACCATATTCACCCTGTCCCGGTTGCCCAACAAACTGGCAAACCGTCGCTTTCCTCCTTGCCTGCCTCTTCCCACAGAGAGTGCCCTACCCCACCTCCTCCACCTCCACAGTCTCTGCACAACAGAAGGCCCATCCTTCTAGGCGTGATTGTAATGCCACCACCTGCAGGGACGCTTCCCTGACTGTTCTCCTACCCTATCCCAACAGAAGGGGTTTCCTCTCCTCTGAATTCACTTCATCTGTCCTTCTCTTATTGGGTCTGTTTTCTTTAGTAAAGCTCATTAGGGCCATGTTCTATCACCCTTTACCATGGTGTGAATTGCTCAAGACCAGGTTCTCCATTGTGCTGTTCCCCCACCCCCCACCCCCACCGCAGCACCTTGCACAATGAACTGCTAGACCCAGCAAGGGTTTGGTGCTGAAAGAATCAATGAATGGATGCACTCCTACTTTCACTAAATGGCCTGGGGAATGCATCCTTTTCTCTCTGGGTTTCAGCCTCATGAAGAAAGCTGCACATGGAACAGACGGAAGAGCTAAGGTATGTCAGCAAGTGGAGATCTCTGGAAATGGGTAGCGCAGACATGGAAAGTCACCGGCAACGTGAAGTCCCATTGTGCATGGGTTGGCAATTAACAACCACAACCAATTAACAAAGCCCAGGACATATTTTTAAAAGGTAGTCAGAGTTATAGGGTATATCTAATAAAAATCATAGTAATCACGACTTGATTTAATGTTTTAATGGGTTTACACCTATTCTTCCAGGATATTCAAGCAAATAATCAACCTCCAGGGGGTAATCTGGGAGCAGGAGTGTACGGTGTTGGTGACATCCGAGGCTGGAAAACGGAGGTTCTAACCCAAGCTCTGCAAACAATTGGGTATGCAGACACGTCAGAAGAATGTCCCTTAGCTCCCCCTCTCCTCTTGTAAATCACAGTTAGACCAGGTGGTCCTACGTGACCCTTAGATTAAAGAAGACGTACAGTTTTCCCACCTGCTTTCCCAATGCCTTTGGCCATTTCCCACGGACTTCTAACAAAAGACCCTTTGGGTTTACTTGAACATTAGTCAACTTGACAGTAGCACGTTGTTGGCCAAAACGAGGTTTCCTGATGACAGTTGTGGAATAGGAGCCCTGAGAAACAGAGAGGGCTGCCAGCAACTCCCGAGCCAGGGTCTGTCTTTCAGCTTGGGATGCTGCGGTCCCCAGGGAGCACAGGTGGGGAAGTCGAAGGCCGTGGTCCCAGGGTTGGAGTTCCTGGCTTCTCTGTTTTGTCTTTTGGAGGCTCAGCTTTCCCACAGAGAAACTGAGGTGACACCTTTAAACCAGGCTCCCGTGATTGTGTATTAGCTGTGCTGGCTACCAACACCCCTTGGCTGTCCCCCAGAGCCCGGAGGTGAGCAACCACCAGCAGGGGGTGGAAGACAAACAGGAATGGCCTTCCGCCCTCTGCCACCCACTGCCCAGTGCAAACACCGTCCTCCTCCCTCAGCAGCAAGTCATTAGGTGTTCCCAGGGTGGCCTGTAAATTCTGAACTTCTCTCTTTGGGAGGTAGGAAGGAAAGAGAATTGCTGGTGAATATCTCTCTATTTCTCTGCCTGTGGGTGAGTGTGTATCAAGAGATAGCGTGTGTACGCACCCGTTTCCCACCCTGGGACTTACACGCCTGGGTGTTTGCACACCAGATGATCCCTGCAGGAAAAGGCAAGTCCCCAGCTGCTGTGGAATTTTAAGAGATCTCCCTGGAATGCCCTTCTGGGATGTCTGGTTCTAATTGCCTCCGTCAGCCAGCACCAGCGAGCTGGCAGGAGCAATGAGAGGTGAAATTGAACAGACTACAGTTCACATCAGACCCCCAGCCCTGCCAGAGTCCCCCAAGGGCCAGAAAAGAAAACACATGTGGCCACAGCGGTGGGTGTGGTGGAAAGAACTCTAGACTGGAAATCGGAAGGCCCGGATCCCTGGCCCTTTGCTGCCACGGACGCCCCGTGCGCTGCAGACCCAGCGCCTCCCTCTCCGGAGCCTCCAGTTTCCTCCTGTGCTAAATGAGGGCTGAGGACTGGCTGCTCTCCACGAACTTAGGCACTGAAATGTCAAGCGCTGGTGGAGGACTTTTGTGGGGCATTTTCTTTTGAACCTTAAAACCAGATGCTCTGCGTTTTTAGATCTTTAAGAAGAAGAAGGACAGGGAGAGGATTTCATTCCCACCCACTCTGTGCTAACCCCAGCCCCATTCTTTGCTCTCTTCTTGGCCAGGGAGAGCTGGGGAAGAGAGACCTGACCCCAGCCGGCCAGGAGACAGAGATCCTGTGGTTCCTTAGTGCCCCCTATAGGCCTAGAGGACAATTACTCGGAAGCTGGAGTTGTCTGGCCAGCCACCTGCTCCCTGGGCGCCCAAGGCTGCTTCCCCTGCACAGCCTCGGGTTCAGAAGCCCATGGCTCAAACTGGCCACTAATTTGGGGAACCTCTCTCTCCTCTTAGCCTGGTGCTTTAAAACTCAAACTAAAGCCCCTGATACAATGGCCACAACAGTCTGGGGGTGAACATGTCTAGGGGACCTTTGGTTTGGGCACAATACAGCACGGGTCACCAAATAGGAAGTACTGCAGACTTCTGGCCCAACGCCCTGCTCTCACCCCCCCCCACCCCCACCATTCCTCCCCTCCACTAAATCACAGCTGATGCTTGCACATCTCCGGTGAGGAGGAGCTCACTACTTTGTGAGTCAGCGTGAATCAGTTGGCATTTTATTTGATTAGTAATCGAGTCCAAATCACACATTGGGGGCTTATCAGCTCCTCTAAAGGGTGTCTTTGAGGATAGGCTGCAGTCCTCGAAAGCATCAGGAGCTAAGGCTGTTTCTAGACTGTTCCTCAGTCATTTCTAGAGTACAACTTCCTTATGGGCCTCACAAACCAAGATGAACCCCTTAACTTCTAGCCAGCACCTCTGCACTCCAGAGAGGAAGAGGGGAAGGGTCAGGGTCTGCATGGCTCCTTCGCACCAGGTCAGGCCCCCTTGAAAACCTCTCTAATGACGTTTGCTGGCATCTCATTGGCCGCTCTGGGGGCAGGTGTGGCTGAGAGTTAGTCTCCTTGACTCTCCAAGTCAGCTTGGAGTCTGTCACCAAAGAAGAAAGGGAAAATGGATTCTGGGTCCACAAGGACTAGACCACAACACGGTCATGTGTGTTGAGGGAAGCCATGAATGGTTGGGCAGCTCTGTTGTTGCCTCTTCAGACACCAGTTTCCCTCTGTCTGCAGAGGAGACAAGGTGCTCTGTGTGCTGGCTCCCTCAGGAGTGCTCACCTGATCCCAGAGAACACCTCACCTCCCCACGCAGGAGCAGTCTCCCGCCAAGCTGGTGGGGAGACATGCTATCTTCAGATTGCTCTCTCCTGAGGAAGATGCCAGGCAAGTGAACCTCTAACCTGCTCTGAGCAAGGCCTCTCTAGTATTTTCCCTAGAGAGAACTATGCCAGCTCACCTGCAAGGACCCAAGCCCAGCTCCGGACACCCCCAACCACCACTTGTCCCTGCCTCAGTAATCCCTACCAGGTCTGGGACCAGCGAACAACTCCTTCCCAGCAGGCTCTCATGGCTTTGTTCCAGTTTCCCATGCTGCCTCTGGCAGGGGGAGACCACAAGAGGATGCACCCTCCACTCCGGGGGGAGAGCTCACTGCTCTTTCTTCAGATTGTTCTGCCAGGAGCCAGTGTCACCCATCAGCTCAAAGGGTAAATCCTCACATGTTTAAATTTGGCATTTAGGATGGTAGGCAAAGAATGTGAGGCCAACAAAGATGGGCTTGGCCCTGTGGCTAACTTCTTCATTAGCTGCTTTCTGCTTTTCTGCTCTCCTGGCTCCTCGGGCTTAGAGAGGGGGCTCTGCACCGTTGAGGGAAGGCAGTCCCTCCCTCCTCAAGAAACCCACGGGCGTTTTCTGGAGTTTTATTCTTGGACCACCTTCTGGTGCTTCCACACAGGGCCGCTTCCCTGGGAAGGAAGCTGAGGCCCCAGAGCAGTGGTCGTTTCTGCTAGACCCAGGTGTGGAGGTAGTAGGGCTCTGGGGGGATGGATGACTTCTCTTGGGGGGCAGCAGAGAGGGCTTCCTTGGGGAAGCACTTTCCAAATCTCCCCCAGGGGAGCTTCACTCCTCCCTGTGTGTCTCAATCGCTATTTCTTTCCCTTTCAGCGGCCATCTACATCATTCAGTCAGCACACCGACTGCTTGTTACAATAAACCTCATTCTCCTTCAAGAGCATTATTTGAAGCAGGCTTCAGTTTTCGCCACCCTGGCGAGACGTGGCCTAACAATACCTCTTCCTCCTCCCCATCACGTTCATCCATTCACTGCTCTCATGAGACTGAATGCGCTTGAAGAGAGAAGCCCTTAACCATACGATTAAAGCAGGATTTCCCTTTAAGATGGAGTTTCCAGGAATGAACTGTGTTTAAAAAGCAGGGACCACCTCTTTGGGAATGTGAGGGAGAGAAATAATCAGCTTCAATTTGTTAAGAACCATTTATCATGAATGCTCGAAAGCTATGTCTGTTTTAGATCTTTTCTCCGGTATAACTAAGTTATTGCACATACATCATGGAAGGTTTCGAGACTCCCAGGCTCTGCAGACAGCCCCCACCCCCGGAGGCCAGATATCTCCATTTCTTATAACATACTCAGGCAAAGACAGAGTGTCATTCTTAGCACTTGGCTAGTTAGTATTTCTTTTTAAAAGAAATTGTTGTGCTGTTTAATGTTAGGTACTTAATACTTTGGAGCACTTCAAATCCTAATAGCAGGTTGAATTATCACTGCTTTGCAGCCACAGAAGATAAAGAAAGGTTAAAAAAAAAATGGGCAGGTGCATGTTCTGTCTTCAGTTCAAGGTGGAAGCCGGAAGTGAAGTCCCATGACTATATCACACTGACAGCTTGAGCCCTTCCTAGCACGGCTCTGTATACTGAAATTATTATGGAGGAAAACTCAGCCAAGACTCTCCTCTCTCAGAGACTCAGCTCTCCTGCCTCCAAAGCAGAAAATCAGAGTAGCTGAGATAGAGCAGCAGCTTGGTTTGGATAAATTATTTCGTTTCCTGGATAATTATTTTCCGTATAGAGTCCCATCTCTGGAAGATTTATGCCAAATGCCCTGAATTCCTGGAAAATGTACATGGGAAGTGTGAACAAGAGTGTTGGTACAGTAATCTCCTAATAACTACACCGGGATTACTTATTTAATAAGCCTTCATGGACAGTTTCATCTGCATTATCTTTTAGGTGAGCCTAATAGGGTTCAGGCTGGACCACTGGTGTTACAGAGTAGAAAAGGGTCAATTTGACTCCCAGTCCATAAATTGGAAGATATAAATGCTCAGTGAGAAGAAAAAGGAAAAAGTGTGGAACAGTGGATATAGTATATGACATTAGTATTTAAAAAAAAAAAAAGAAAAAAGTGTATGAATACACACATATTTACTCGTATTAATGGCATGACAGATATATTTGATAGCACCGGTTTCTAAGAAAGGGTAAGAAAAAAAGATTTAAAAAATAAGAAAGGATAAGAGGTGGTGGGAGGAAGGGGTAGGGGGGAGAATTCCACTTTAGATGTTTTGTAACTTTTGGATTTTAAACCATGAGAACGTATTACCTATTTATAAAAGAATACATAACATTTCACTAAAAGCACAATGCGACCACTGAATGGTTCAGAGGCCTGAAGGTCGGGAAGCAGGATGAAAAGGGGACTGGCTCAGCCAGGCCAGCTGATAGCGGTGATGTCCCCTGACCCCAGCATGGGTTTCTCCTGCTACCCTGAGTACTCTAACGAGCCAAGGTCCAGGAGTCAAGGCTCTGGCTAGTTCTTCATGCAAGCAAAGAAGTAGTCACATCGGTTATTAGCTGGCATGTAATGCTTTACAAGCAAAGCGACAAGAATGCTGGTGTCCCCATCTGGAAACCTTGCTGTAGAAGGAGCCAGATCAACCAGAGGGCGATCCAGAAGCCGGCCAGGTTGGGCTACAACCTGGACGCATCTTCAGGAAGGTAGAGTTGAAGGCATCAGCATGTAGCCTTGGGACCAGAGGGTTTGCAGAGCACCCCTGTCTCCAGCCATCTGAAGGGAAGCCAGAAGACCAGCTAGATGAGAGACCCCAGGCAGTCTGTGCATCTGGGGGCAAGCTACCCACCTCTCTGAGCTGCATTTCCCCCTCTGTGCTGAGGAGGCAGTAACACTTATAACAATAGTACTTAGGGTTTTCTCATTCAAGAAATAACAAGGCAAGATATCTAGCACTTAGTAGGCGCCCTGCAGAGCCTTCTGAGCCCCATCTGTATCACACATCTCCTGTCCAAGCAAATAAGGTGTCCTGCATGGCTCCAGTGGGCAAAATCTGCGGGAAAAAGGACTCGGACTCCTATAAGAAAGACTTTGCCCTAGGACTGTTGGAGGAGACAGCAAATCTTTCTTAATGGGCATCCCGGACATAGGGGTGCTTTCTAGGAAGAAGCTGAAGGCTCTGCCTCGGCTGTCTCTCTGGCTGCCATAGAAGAGGCAGGATCAGAGCACCCCATGGGGAGGCTTGTCCTCCCCATGCTCCTCCCCACTCCTGTCCCTCCTCCAGCCAGCCTGCTCCCAGGAAGGCTCAATTAAGAAGGCATTTGCAGACCTCTCTGCGGCTGGCACCACCACATTTTTTACATTCCCTGCGTCTGCTGCCTTTGGAGCTGTAAGGTGTGTGTGTGTGTGTGTGTGTGTGTGTGTGTGTGTGTGTGTGTGTCTCACCTATCTCAAGAGAAAAGGACAGGAGTCCTGTGACCCAGACTAAGAGGGATTTTCTCCTTTGACCTCATGATTCCCACTGGTAGAATTTTCTCCAGGTCCCAGAGCTATCTACGAGAGCTAGGAGTGCCTTCTTCAACAGTGTTCTTAATTGTGCATTGACACTCTGGGATTTCTGAGCAGACCCTGTTGGGGATTCGTGGGGGATTTCAGGATGAATAGGGTCTGGCCCCTGGCCTGGGGTAACCACAGTCAAGCGGGGGTGACACAGACTGAAGCGCGTCAGTCTCCTCCCAGGAGAGCTGTGACAGAAGCCGCACGCAGGAAGCTGAGTACCACGGGGCCCCAAGGAGCTGCTGGTGATGAATTCTGACAGGAGGTTCATAGGTCCGCCAAGGCTTCGCACAATCCGTGAGGCTGAAACTGGGGTTCACAGCTGAGTCAGAGACTGGGAGTGGGAGGACGGGCAAGATTTTGGAGCCCTCGTTGGCTTCGTTTCTGGTCTGTGAATCCTTTTGTTCTCCTGGGTTTTCGCACCAGTGAAAGCGTTTCCCTTTCTGGGTGTGACCTGCCCTTGCTTCAGACACCCCTTTGGGTGGGGCCTGGCAGGAAGGGCTTCTCTGGCCGCCAGAGCGGGAGCTGGCCAGACCCTGCCCAGATCCTGCCCAGATCCTCCCCACACCCCAGGGACCTGCTGCCCCCCCTTTCCCTTTCCTCTTTCCCCCTCCAGTGCCCCGTCTGGGGAAACTTATCCAAGTTCCAAGCAGTAAATTTAAGGCCTTGGCAGCCCTCCCACAGATGACTCCCAAATTATCCCATTCCGAGGGTGGGGGTAGGGAGGCCAGGAGTTCAGGCTAGAGGGCTGGGCCCCGCCGTCCGAGAGCTGCGGGCGCCATCTGCTGGTAGAATCGAGCAGCCTGCCTGGAACGGGAGGCCAAGGACGAGCCAGCGGGCAGGAAGAGAGGGGAGGGGGACAAGCCCAGGCTCTGACAGGGAAGAGAATTCACTGTTTAACAGCCATCAGACACAAAAAGGGGAGCAAGGGGGTGTGCTTGCGCCTGCACGTGTGTGAGCCCGAGTTTGTGCCTTTGCAGATTCACCCGCGTTGACTGCCCGCCCGCGAGGCTGTGAGTCTTTGGGAGGGTGTGCTGGGATGGTGTGCGTGCTTCTGTTATTTTTCCATAGGGTGAGTCTATGGGACGGTCTCCAGAGGGAAAAGACAGTAAATAAGAAGGTAATCAGGCCCAGATGTATCCCTCCCAGGAAAGTTCCAGATGTCCTCCCCTTAATCCTCAGCGCAAACATGGGTGATGTGTGAGACTCAGTTGATTGCATTTTCAGTTGGGGAGAGTGAGACTCGGCCAAGTGATCAGGGCTATAAGCATTGTGGCCTGGGGACAAAGATCCTAGAGGTCATTCAGTCCATCCTCACCATTTGCAGAATAAAAACCATGCATTCAGTGAGGAAAAAGCAAAAGAGAGATCAGCTTAGATTACCTGGAGAATCTCCAACCTTGAGTTCTGATGGACCAACCACCTTCCACCCCACCCGGTCCTGGTGCCAGGAGGATCCCGGGCAGCAGCTCCCCTGCCCTGACTCTAACCCACCTCTTCTCTATTTACCCTCCTGAAGGAATTTCCTAACCCATAAATCTTGAGAGATTTATTATTTCCTGCGGCTCCTTTAGTTGGAAAATGTGGCTTTACAGTTCCAAACTCAGAACCACACTGGGATCACAGCTCTCAAGTGGGAGCAGACGTTCTCCTGGCTGGTGGTCAGCAGGACACCAGCCTGCCATTACCTACAAAGGGGCCACCAAGGACACGGCTGACCTTTCCTGGCTCCCAACTAAGACTGCTGGAATAACCAGATCAGAAGTTTCTCTCTGTAGGTTGTAAGAGCAGCCCTAAGTCCCAGGAAAATTGAAGGGCTTAGTTCCTCTCCTCACCCCACCTGGAAGAAAGAGGGGCTGGGCTCTCCCTGTCTGTTCTCTAAAACCTCTGGCTCTGGCTCTAGTCTTTTCTCTCCACTGTGAGGAAAATCTTCGTGAAACAGCTCAGCTTGATAGCCTGGCAGCCAAGCCCCCCTTTTTGCCTGTAGAATAAGTCCAAACGCTTTATAGGGTCTCCAGGCCCCACAAGACATGACCCCCACCTTTCTTTAACACTGAGCTTTCTTGCCGTGTTTTCGTGCCTGCACTGAATACCAGCCACATGGTTCTTCCCTGTCACTGGTCCTGCCTCCACCACCCGCCCCCCCATGCCAAGCTGCTCTGCGCTTACCCTGGCCCTGCTGTCTTCCCCTGCTTCTTGCCACCTCATATGTTCTTTATTCTCCCTCCACATGGTGATATTTTGTTTTCCAAAGGCTGATTTCAAAGGTCACCTCCTCCTGGAAGCCTTCGGGGATCTCCTCCTTCCAAACTAAACAATCTCCTTTGAGTCTCCCAGTCTGTACTTGGTTATATCCCTGCAGGTTCTGGTAGACTGCTTTATTTTATAGCCCCATGCTCCCATGGATTCCAGCCCCTCATAGATTTTGAGCACCTTGAAGGCAGAGGCAGCATGGAGTTCTCCTCTTTTTCCTCACTCCCTCCCACACTCCAGTGACACTGTCCCCAGCAGTAAGAATGCTGTTAGGGGACCTCGTAAGTGATATTCAGACAACCCACTATTTTGACTTTTCCAATCTCTGCTATGCTTCCTTAGGACAAAGTAACCTGGAAGAGCAATATACTTAAGGGAAAACAGAAAAACTCTTCACCACAGTCATCCTTCTCAGGAGAGAGCATGGCCCGGAGTTCCAGTGGGTAGGGAATGGCTGTGCTATGGATTCACCAGCTCCCGACGTGTCTACTCCAGACTCAGGATCGGCAGGGAGGCCTCATTCCAGAGCTGAGGAGCTGCACTGAGAAGAAAGGAACCTGAACCCTCAGAATTCCCACCTGGAGAACTCTAGAAGGAAATCTCAATCCCCGGCACCCTCCATAGCTGACAGAAAGTGAAGGTCTTCTCACAGCACTGGTCTAGAGATGGGAGTCGAAGTTTTGAGGCCTGGCTATGCTGTGACCAGCTCTCAGCCTCAAGCCACTTCCTCCCCCATCTGCACGGGGTGGGGCTTATCATGAAGACCTCTGGGAGACCAGCACCCTGGCGTCACAAGACGCACATCAGGCAAGCAGCCCTTCATCTGAAAACCTTCACGCATTCGGTCTCCAAAATGAAGCCATCCAGAGCGTGTACATATCCATTTCAGTCATCCATAGTTCTTATTAAGAATCATATGATCTCCCTGATATGAGGGAGAGGAGATGCAACATGGGGGGTTAAGGGGGTAGGAGAAGACTAAATGAAACAAGATGGGATTGGGAGGGAGACAAACCATAAGTGACTCTTAATCTCACAAAACAAACTGAGGGTTGATGGGGGGAGGGGGGTTGGGAAGGGGGGGTGGGGTTATGGACATTGGGGAGGGTATGTGCTATGGTGAGTGCTGTGAAGTGTGTAAAGCTGGCGATTCACAGACCTGTACCCCTGGGGATAAAAATATATGTTTATAAAAAATAAAATTAAAAAAAATAGATGGGAAAAGAACAGAACAATCATAATGTATTAGGGGGTTTTGTCTTTTTGCTTTTAGCTTGTAAATTGTTCATTTGAAACTTAGAATAAAGAGCTACCTTTCTATCCTTAAAAAAAAAAAAAAAAAAAGAATGTCCAACCAATAAAACACTTATTGCCTGACCCTTTGAGATTATTATTAGTTGCCATTTCATAGGTGTGAAAAGTGAGATGGGAAAAGAACACACATATTCAGCACCAAGATTTCATTTCCCTTAAATAATTTCTGTTATTTTTTTCTGATTCTCAGAGTGACACATATTTATTATAAGTAAATGCTGGAAATATAGAGAAGTTCACAGAGGAAAATAAATCTGCTAGAATCCTACCCCCACCAAGGATCTCTGTGAACCCTTTGGTAGAGTTCCTTTCAGACCTTTGTCTAGACACATTTATAGATATTCTTTTCCAAGACTAGTGTCGTGTGAGAGATGCTCTTTAGAAATCCTGGATTTTTGCATCACAAAATACTGTAAGCATTTTTCCATGCCTACAAATATTCTATGGTGTTATTTTTTTTTAAATAGGCTCCACACCCAACATGGAGCTTGAACTCACGACCCTGAGATCAAGGGTCACATGCTCTACTGCTTGAGCCAGCCAGATGCCCCTACGGTGTGATTTTTTTTTTTTATATTTTTTATTTATTTGACAGAGAGAGCTAGATCACAAATAGGCAGAGAGGCAGGCAGAGAGAGACATGGAAGCAGGCTCCCTGCTGAGCAGAGAGCCCGATGCGGGGCTCGATTCCAGAACCCTGAGACCATGACCTGAGCTGAAAGCAGAGGCTTAGCCCTCTGAGTCACCCAGGCGCCCCACGGTGTGATTTTTAATGGTGTCCTAGTATCCCATTAGGTAGATATACTATATTTTACTTAACCAGTCCTTTAAGGTCTCATAACTACCCTTAAACGCATTTGTCTAGTTACCTCCTTGGGTTATTCTTCAGAAGAGAATTACTGAGAAGAAATTCTCAGGAATAATGGGCTTTCTCAACATTTCTGATATTTTAAAACTCTCTTCTTCATTGACCTCCTTGCTGTAGCTAAGTCACCCAACCTGTCTCTGGTGTTTCCGACTGGCTGAATGATGGGATTGTCAAAACCGGAAGGGAGCTTAGGCTGAAGATTTATGGATCGTTTAACAGATGGGAAAACAGAGGTCCAGAAGGGGCAATTGCCCTGCTCCAGTTCCCAAAGGGAGCTGGCAGCAGAGTTAAGGCGGGGACCCGACTCCCTGTTCGCGGGCTGCCCCATGTAACCCCGCCTCCCTGACGGAGAACCTGGACCCTGAGGAACATGAGCTTGGAGCACATTTCTCAGGGTTTGAACGTAGGTGCCACAGACCTGGACATCTACTGAGCTGGCATTCACACCAGAGAAAGATCTAGGCTAAATGCCCATGAAATAGAAGCATCGTCAGCTGGGACACCAACTGCCCATGATCTCCACAAACAGAAATCCTCTCCTCAGGATAAAATGTTTTGTTTTCTCCTTTGAGGGGTAAGACTGAGATGTTGAAAACAGCTGCCCAGGGCTGAGCCTCCTATAAATGGGATTTTACAGGGAACTCTTAGGAAGCGGCTTCAAGATTTGGCATTTAGATATTCTCATTAAAATGAAAGACAGGGGCACCTGGAGGGCTCATGGGTGGAGTGTGCGAGTCTTGATCCCCGGGGTGTGGGTTCGGGCCCTGCGTTTGGTGTGGAGATTACTTAAAAATAAAATGTTTAAATAAATAAGTGAAAGGCAGACCCAGTGTCTGAAGCCCAGGGTGGGTGCAGCCAGCCCATATCCTGTCTTTGGCCTCCCAGGCACCTGCCATGCTTGTCCTAGGTAAATTCCTCACAGCTCTGGAGAAATCCTTCCATGGGGAAGGGAGCGGCTGGGGAGGCCCTGTTTATGCTAACAAGGCACTAAATTAGTGCATTACATGCCTCATTTAGCACAACTGTGCAAAACCTAAAAGTACGAATAAATTTTCCTTCTGGGGTCAAGAATCATAAAAGGATTGATGATCAACCATTAATTAGCAGAGAAATTAAAGCTTGACGGCTTCTGTTCTATCCCTCCCTTCTTTCAAATGGCACAATTTGTCCAAAACGCTCTTTGCAAAGCAGGCTTTCTTAGACCTGGGGGCGGGGGGGGGGGCAGTATCAGCAGGAGCGGAGAGGTGACCGTTCTAGAACATGAGCCCTGGGCATTTTATCAAGGGAGAAGGACTTTGTCTCCTTTTAGTTATTTTTCCTTTAGCTTTAGTGTAAGATACAGGTCTTATATTGGGACCAGTTTTCAGAGAAGGGCATTCTTCTTTGTTATTTGCACTAAAAAGTCAGTCCCTCTGAAGGATCTCAGCGGCACCTGAACTTGGCCAGATGCTGCAAAGCAGACCCTTCTGGGGGAGAAGGGAACTCCATCTTCTGTTTGAGTTCACCAGTGACTCCTGAGGACAGGTCTCGAACAATCCATTGTTCCTTTTCTTTCCCTTCCTCTTCGGATATGTATTTATGTATTATAGGAAGCTGGGTGTGCAGCTTTGTATACTTCCCAGCTGAAAATCTTGACCTTCCTGGAGATCTCTTCTGCAGTCACTGCTATACCAGCTTGGGTGCCCTCGTGTGCCCACTGGGTTTAAAGTGGGGATACCCAGTTATAAAACACAAAGTGCCCTTACGGGCACTGCAAAGGTAACTTTTGCAGATGCTAAGTTTCCCCAGGCCTTGGCCCTGCCAGAAGGGCAGGTGAGTGTCCCCAGAGAGCCAGAGAGGGCTGACCCTGAGGATCTCCATCCATCACTAGATCTCCCGGGGGGGGGGCGCAAATAAATTTAAACAAAAGCCTAGAGGAAGGTTCAGCTCATTTAAATCCTCGTGTGTTTCAGTCATGGCTTTGGAGGTATAAATACACCCAGATGTTTTAAGCTTTTCCCCTGTTGTATCTAATCACCAGAACAACTGGGCCTTCTGCACCGCCCCTCCCAGCCCCTGCAGGGACATGCAGAGAGCCTAATTAAAAGGGTTCTCCTTTGTTTCCCTAATAGCTCTCAGCCCTGGGGAGCCCAGAGCATTTGGTCAACAAGAGAAGCTCTAAGGCGTCATGTGAGGTGACTGCAGCTGGGCCCCACAGGGAATTGAGGGGCGAGAAGGGGGAGAGGCAGTGCTGGGACCAGGTTCCTGGGGAGCATTCCCGGAGATGGATCTGGGTGGGGCCATCAGTGGGAGGGAGGATGGAGCCCCGTGGGGCCCCAGGTCCAGTTCCTAGGAAAATGTACAGGAGCTGTTGCTGAGCTCTCATTTCCCTGAGGGATCCCTTCCTTCTTTCCAGAGGCTCTGCTGGAGCGCCACCTCTGGCCCCCTCTGTCCAACCAGCAGCCACTGCCCAGTTCCAACCCAGGAATGGCTTAAATGGAGCTCTCCTTCCAGTCTCTACCACTCCCTGGAATCGCCATCAGCCCCATGCCTCCCCTCCACCACCGCTTGGACCATCTTCCCCAGACACAGACCTTCTCACTCCCTGGCTCAGAATTCATTCCTGATCCATCCTTGCTTCTAGAATCAACAGTGAAGCTGCAGTCTTCTAGCCCTAGCCTCACCTTTGCCCTAGTCTCCCCCCACCCCCGCCCCAGTTGTCCCACTGCATTCTCTGTGCTCCCTGAGCACCACTTGCCTTTCCTCTGGCTGTGCCTTCTACATGCAAAACACTCTCCACAGTTTGGATGGAAAAAACCCAGGAGCCCCTCAAAATCAAATTACGCAGCCTCTCCATGGTGGAGGCAGGCTCTTACCACCCCCTTCTCCATGTCCCATCTCTGTCGATATGACCGCTACGGTCATACGACTGCTACGATACAACCTGTCGATATGTTCTCTGCAGGTGGTCAGCTCCGTGGAGGGAGGGGCATGTTCCATTCATCCTCATGCCTCCCCTCCTGGGCACAGGGTCAACATCTCTGTATGTACCACACACGGAAGTGGGAACATCATGTTGGACTACTTCGCAGGAATTTCCTGGGTCACTAGTCTGACTCTCCAGATCACTGCTAGTTAGATGTCAACTTTTAGTGTCCATCCAACCATCCATGGACATCCCAACGGTGCAGCACGGGGCCCAGCAGGGCATGAGCTCTGTCCAGCCCAGACCACCACTGGAACATACACGCCTCCTTCCCCCTAACACCCCTTGTCAGAAGACACCTGCAGAATGGGCCAAAACTGAGTCTCTGGGTCAGGCCAAGGAACACCCTAGCTCAGAATACATATGGATAAGAACGCAATGCTTGGACCCCATCTCAGACCAATTAATCACAGGCTTTGGGATGAGGCCCAGGCCTGAGTGTTTCTGAGCTCCCAATGTGCAGTCAAAATTGAAAATCACTACTTCAGTCCAAAGTAGCGAAACCCTTGTAATCCACTTTGGAACTCTCGAGAACATAGCCAAAGTAGGCTTTCCGGGCGAGTTCTGTAAAATATTGCTACCCCCACCCGCCTCAAGTATTTGAAGGAGTCAGATAGAGCTAACACAAGTGGCTTCTCATTGCCCGAAACCAGCTGACGCCTTGGTCATAAAAAGGTAGCAGAGAAATGAAGAAAAGCCCCTCCAGACTGCCACCATTCAAAACCACACAGGAATAGGGCTCCAAAGACTGGGATTTAAGCTCACGCCCCACCAGTTAACTAACTTTGGACAACTTCTCTAAGGGTTGTTTTCCTCACCTGTAAAATGGATTCAGCAATGATTCCTACCACTTCGTATATTGTGAAGACTGGGGAAGAGGCATGGAAGCATTCTGTAACCATGAAGGGAAGATGCTCCTTGTTGCTATTTTTGGTGCTGTAATCATACTCTTCTGGGAAACATAACCCATGTCGTATTCATCTCTGTACCCTTGCACTAGACCCCTGTGTGAGGCTCATGTCTTACCCAGAGTGTATACAGAGGATGGGAATGAATGATGAGGTTAAGAGTAGGTTTGCAGATGAGTTAGCAAGTGAATGGATGGGTGGATGGACGCTGGAGTTCTGTGTACACAATTCTCCATACCAAAGCTCTGCAGAGCAGAGACAAAGCTTGTCCCCTCCCCTGCCTCCCAGCCTTCCGCTGACATGACTCACACATGGAGCAACTAAGCAGAGAAGCAAACATCTGGGACCCAGAAGCCCTGTTACACAAACCCCCCAGACCTGATCCCGAAGCTCAGGAAATGTACATCGCGGGGCAGTTCCCACATTAGTCCTCATGCCCTTCCCTCGTAGTCCTGCTATCGCTGGGCAGCGGCAGGCCACGGCCAAATAGATAAGGACAGGGGTCAGGGCAAGAGGAGCACAGGAAATGGGTGGCCTCCCCCAGAGCCTCCGGTGCCCTGAAGCAAAAAAGCTGTGACCCAAAAGCAGAGACCACCAAACAGTGGCATGGGGCAGGACTCCCACCGTCCAGAGAAAAGAGCGCTGGACTGGGGACCAAAAGACCCATCTCGAGTCCAGAGACCATCATTCATCTTCCATGTGGCCTCGGACACATCACTGATTCCCGTGTCACCGGGCTGTGCCAAGTCAATGGGAAGAAAACATCTTTCTGGAAACTCCTAGCATGATGCCCGGCTTTAAACATTCACTCATTCGTTCTCCAACAAAATTCGTTTATGGTGACATTCCAAGTCCCAGACACCGTTCCGGGACACAAGGCATTCAATTAGTCCTCCTTCCCTCCCTTCCTCTCTCCCTCCCTTTCTTTTTCTCGGAGTAGGAAGAGGACTTGGGTGTTATTTGGTTTAAACATAAAGGCAGGAACCAATGAAATTATCATTGTTTTCCCTAACAGAGCTACTTCCCCGGCACCAGAGAGGGGAGAGGCAGAGCTGAGAGTTGTACAAATACACCCTGAATACCGCAGACAGCGGAGCACACACATCCTCAAGCTGTCCCTCCACGGGCTGGAAAAGGGCAAATCGAATCCAAGCCCTTGATTGGCGAAGCCCGCCCTTGGCCGGGAGGAAACTCTGCAGGGCCAGATGTGTCCGGCGGTCCAGGAGGGCTGGGAGAATTCCGTGGGCTCTCCTGCATGTTCCACGTTATCTCCCATTTCCTTTGGGAGCCCAGGAGACACGGCCTTCCCAAAGCAGCCTCCGAGGTGGCCTGTGACGCTTTTGTCCTTAGCAGCAGAGAAATTTCTGCTTCAGTGGTTGCAGACAAGGCTGGCATTAACTCCGGGCCTGTGAGGAGAGCACGTGCAACAACAGCCAGCACCGTGTCCCAGCCCTCAGACAAGCACAGAAACAAATGGTGCAGGAATTTTTCCGAATAGAATCATCCGCTCAATGTCACTGCATACATTTACCTACCTCCGTGCCTATTCACGGCCCCCTTTAGAGGGGGCTAGCAATAGAGATGGATCAGACAACATCTCTATGGCAACACCTCCACTGAAAAATGGTGGCAGCCACAGGGAGAGGAGTGATGACCTTTTTTTTTTTTTTTTTAAATATACGCAAATTCAACGCTACTCACCCTTGGAGGACCCCTTGGCTCCCAGGGCTTGCAGGGTTGTGTTTAAAACAATAGCATACGGGCTCATGACAAGACTAATTAGGGGCACAAGGGGGACAGGCAAACTCAGGACCGAGAGTTTGCACAAAGAATTAAGACCTGGGGCCTCGGGGAGCTGGAATTTGTCAACAAAACTAACATTCTCTTTCCTGGAAACTCTCATGCTGAAGGAGTTCACGAGGACCTGATTTTAAGTGTCCAACAGTGGACAGGGAGTGAGAGACGGTGAAAACAAACAGTCACCAGCAGCAGGTCCAGAACAGGATCCTAAATCTAACAGAGGGTTGGAGCCCTCTGATGGGCACCCAGTTACCCCCTCTTCTGTGGGCCGGCACACATGGGCATTTGGGGAAGGGGTGGCCTTCCCACCTCAAAATCAGAAGCCTCATTTGTGGTTCTAAAGGGCTGTGGGGGGATGAGCCTGAGACTCTAGAGCTGGGAACAACCACAATCACCACCACCACCACAATCGTAAAGACGGAACAGGAAGGAGGGGCATGGGTGCGACTGACATCCTATACCGTGTGCTTTAGAAAAAGATTGGGCACCATCTCGGGAGAGCAGTGTTTCCGGCTGCCGGCAAGGCGAAGACAACGAAAATTGCTCTTTCATTTTGTTTCCTCCCGGGTTGCTTCATGGGTTCCAGAACAGAGCTGGGAGGGCAAGCGAACCCCAAGGTGGGGGAGCCTGCTGGGCAGACAGGCTCCGTTTCCATTGGCCCTACTTACTTACCCCGTGACCTTGGGCAGGTCATTCACCTTGCTTGCCTCTGGAGCTCCTTCCATAGAACGTGAAGTACTCGCGGATGGGCGGATGGCTGGATGACAGATTCCAAAGCGAGCTCAAGTTTGTATACAGCACCCTTTATACCTGACACGTGTAGGAAATGAGCTGTGAGAGGCGGGGCATCGGGCGGAGGGTGTGTGGGCGGGGCGCTCACCGGGACCCCGGTGTTTGGACTCTGGAGCTTTGAACAGCCTTGTTTTAAGAAACCTTGACAGGTCTGTGGCTGATAGCATGGTCATCTATGCTGGAGACCAAGTTCTGGGGTAGGGTTTGCCGGATTTGCCTGCCAATGGCTGTCCGGTGCCCTCCACAGCCCTCGCCTGGTGTCCAGGCTCCAAAAGGCCCCCGCCTGACTCTGGTTGGCTCTTTTCTTTCCTTTCTGTTCCTTCTTTCAAAATAGATACTCCTTTTATGCTGGGGCAAGAATTTCTATGATAATTTGTTTTCTAGTTTTCAGGAACCTTAATAAAAACTTCTCGGGGCACCTAGGTGGCTCAGTGGGTTAAAGCCTCTGCCTTCAGCTCAGGTCATGATCCCAGGGTCCTGGGATGAAACCCGCATGGGGCTCTCTGCTCAGCAGGGAGCCTGCACTCCCCCCACCCCCATGCCTGCCTCTCTGCCTACTTGTGATCTCTGTCTGTCAAATAAATAAATAAAATCTTAAAAAAAAAAAAAACTTCTCGTTTTCTTTCTTCTTGAGAGGCTCTTGAACTTCAACACATACAAATTAGACTATGAAAATCATTCTCTTTGCTGGGATCTAGACTTCAAAGCAATTATCTCTTACAGAATTTACACCATTAAAAGATATATTTTATATCCATTTGAGACATAACAAATATTCATTGCACTAATATGTATTGATTTTTCTCACTAATATTTTGTATAACTAACATATTTGTTAGGTTTTCTGCAAGGGCTACAAAACTATGATGAGGATTTGAAGCATCTCATTAAATTTAGAAGAAAAACACTTTTGAGTTCAAAAGCAATTGGTACCATTGTGTGCACACCATGAATTTTCATCTTATTTAATAAATTCCCTCTCTGACATGATAACACTATAAAGGCTTTAATAAACTACATCTGTTTAAATGACTGATACTAAATTTCATAAAGTCATTATATGTTTTTGCTCTTTTCACGGTACTATTTAAAGTGAAAGCAAACTTTTTTTCATTTGTCCTCTGTCGGGAGTTGGTTTCAGCCCCGGAGGGAGATATGTGACTGTGTGGTTCAGATCCACTGATGATAAACACATGTTGAAAGTCTTGGTTTTCGACCTTGCATTGTGTTCATTGAATTGATGACCATTGTCCATCTCCACAGGCTTTAGTGCCTCACATCGTCAGCAGCATGCTCTGGAGCTTGGCAAAATCATGGACTGAGCTTCTGTTTATGTTTTGTTTCTTAGAGTGTCTGTGGATTTGTGGAGGTCTCTGTGTCTGGCTCCCCCCACCCCTCTCCCTCTACTGCCCTCAAGGAAACAGCAGGAAGATCACGGCCTGAGGACACATAAAAATGTGTTGGTGTACAGGCCCCGACCCATCTTCTCACACCCCTTTAGAAGTTCTAGAAGATCGTCATGAGCTCGGGACTACAAAAGACAATCGCACAATGAAGTTAGTTTCAAATGCTTAAGAAAGGCATTGTCTGCTGATTTGCTAACAACTGGGGACAAGTTCATGAATCTGTTGATTTCAACAGACATTTACTCCACTTCAGAGCGTGTGGGTGTGGAGGTTGGGGGGTGGGGTGGCAACATTAGGGATGTAATAACCCTATAATGCTATCTCTTGATATATCTTCTTCCAAATCTTCCAAATCTTTCCCCAAGATCGTACGGTTCATAAATCTCACTTCACAGGTAGGAAAACTGAGCCCCAGAGGTTCATTTGGCATGTGAGATGAGAAGCCAGGTGTGCTGGCTGTGCCCCAAGGTTACATTTTGTTTTTGGAATAACTCCATTATCTCTGCCATGGGCAGTATTAGATTCCTATGCTGTAGGTTTCACACCAGCAATAGCGATTAGGGTCACAGACAATCTGAGTTTACTGAGATTTACACAGTCCCTTTTTGCTCTTGCTAATATCCCGCTGACCTAGGCGGAGAGCTAGAACGGTCAAATGCATAATGGATGAAGAAGTGGCTTGCAAAGTGAGAGCTGAGATACAATTACTGTTACGCCAGCACTTCCTAGGGCCCCTGGCCCCAAGAGTGAGTGGCAGCCTCTCTCTCCCCACACAGCCTACTTTGCTGACTCAGCTTCACAGCCCAGGAGCCAGAAATAGAGCAGCTGCATCTGAGGGGGGGATGGGGCAAATCCATGTGGCCATTTGGAAGCCAGAAACGTTTTGATGCAGCCAAAAGAAAAAAAAAAAAAACAAAAACCCACACATCTTTCTGTTTGTTTTCTTCTTAATGACCCAGTAATATCTCCCACAGTAAGCCCTTCCCTGCCCTGGGGGCTCGGGAATGGGGTGGGGTAGGCTGGAGAGAGGGTCAGGGCCCAGATGTCTGCTGCGCAGACCACTGGTACTTGAGGAGGTATTGTTGTGGCCGGGCCAGAGCAGCTGGGTCCCAAAGGCTGCATCCCTGGCTTACAGCTTTGTCCTGAGCGCAGGCCATGGCCATCCAGGGATGCAGCCAATCCCCCTCTGCAAGCCCCTGCCTCCCTGGCCTCTGTTCTGCATTCTAAGAGGGTCAGCTGGGATGGCTAGAGGAAGTCAGGAAGTGAATACAGCCACTGGGAGAGAACTGGTAGAAAAGCATTAAAGGAGGGGCTCTTGCATGGCTCGGTCTGTTAAGCCTCTGCCTTTGGCTCTGATCATGATTCCAGGGTCCTGGGAGCAAGTACTGAGTTGGGCTCCCTGCTCAGTGGGGAGCCTGCTTCTCCCTCTCCCTCTCTCCCCCTCCCCACTTGTGCCCTCTCTCTCTCTCTCTCTCTCTCTCTCTCAAATGAATAAATAAATATAGGAAGAAAGGAAGGAAGAGAGAGAGGAGGAGAGGAAGAGAGAGGGAAAGGAAGAAAAACATTAAAGCCGAGACCAGCTGGCTGGAAGCACCCTGGACAGAGACCTGTGTTGGCACCCTGGCCCCACCTCTCGTGGGGCCCTGGAGGCTCTTGTCCGCTCTCTGGACCTCACAAACAGGAGACCATTATCCCGGTCCTGGAAAGCTCCTGCAGCTGCTGGAAGATCATTGGCAAAGGCAATACCAGGAATCATTAGGTGGAGAACATGTTCATGTATTTCCAACAGATGTCTCTGGAGTCCTTGCCATGTGCCTCCTACTATGAGGATGCAAGGGACACAGAGATAACTAAGACACCCGTGCCTCAGAGAGCCTCAATACAAAGAAGTGATAACATGTTCCCGGGTCCAGTCTACCTGCGGGTAAGAGACTGTTTAGGGCAGAGGCACAGGTTTTATTTCTCTAAGCCCACTCTCTGAGCCCACCTAGGCAGAGAGCTGTAAGGGTCAAATGCGTAATGGATGAGGAAGTGCTTGGATGAGGGATGTTTACAGGGAGAGGGAAAGCTGCCTGGCATGGGGGCGTCCCCGGGGTGGGGGAAGGGGAGGGTGGCCAGCTGGCTAATCCACCTGGAGAATTGATTTTATTTCAATCTGTAACACACTGTTCTAACTAATCTGATCCTCAAAAAGTTTGTTCTGTTATGACCTCCATCCTACAGAGGAGGAAACTGAGGCATGGAGAAGTTAAGATTCTTGCCCATCCCACGGTGAGCTGCTAAGTGACAGAGCAGAGATTCCTACACAGGCAGTCAGGCTCCAGATCAACTATGTAAAAAGTCATGTGTGTGTAAGTCAGAAGACTCAGAGAGGCTAGAGAGAATATCACACAAGGAAAAGAGATTTTGTTACTTGACTTCTGTCATTTTGGTGTTTTTAAAAATTAGTTTTTATTGAAAAATTGAGTAAAGAGTTTAAAAGTAATTTACCAGGGCTGGGGTTGCAGAGAAACTCGTGTTCAACCTTAAAGCTCCAACTTCCATCCCCGCGCCCACTGCAGTGGGTTCCCAGGACCAGGGTGTGAGACGGCAGCTTCCTGAGGTCCCCTGTCTCCTAGCTTTCCTCCCATCTTCCCCAGCCGGGCTCTCTGTCACCTGCCTCCTCTCTGTCTGGCCTCTCTGAGCTTCATCCGCAAACACCAAATTGTGCATCAGCCCAGAACATCTGGGTCTAGGATTTAACCTACAGAGGGCGACTCTTTCGCACAGATGCATGGATTTTAGCACTTTTTTTCTCCTAAAGTAAGTTATTTGCTTAATCCATCTCCTGCCTCAAGCAAAGGGATAGAAATCAGGACGCTGGCCATCACTTGATAAAAGAGAAGATGAGCGGATGGTCCCATATACTCTGAGGCTCCCCCCGCTCATTGTGTGGTCCCCATGCCCATATAGTGATCCCAATTCTCTTCTTTCATCTTCATAGCTGGTTGGAAGCAGGGTCACACAAGAGCTATAACTTAGAGCAAGATCGCCATCTCCCTAGAGAAAGGGACAGACCCTATGCAGAGATGGGGTAAGCCAGGACCTTGTGTATCTCGTGCTTTCCATGGAGATCATGCTTCAACATTCTTGCTCCCACCTTGGGGAGCCCCATGAAGCAGGGGAAGGCCTTACCCATGCCAGCAGAGGCCTCTGTCATGGATACCACTCATACAGGCCATCCCTCTGGCCAGGACACACTGCCTCCAGCCTGTATGTCTACAAGCTTTACTTCTTCTGCAGCGCCATAGAATTCGGAGCCGTGCCAGACACCGGCACTTGCCCACTGGGCAACACTACCCCACTGGACAACACCATTGCCCTGTCAAGGGACATAAATGTCTATACAGGGGCATCTCCCCATCATGGTCCAGTTCCATGACATGCTCAAACCCATGAGAAAGCCCACTGACCCCCAAGCAACCAGCAAGAGGGGAAGGGGCAATTATAACCTACGGTAACTGTAAAACCTAGTCTCCAGTTGATTTGCTTCTGCCTTTGCCCTGAAAGACATTTGAGTGAATGAAGAAGAAAATGAGAAGCAGGGAACCAAGATGACTCCAGTCTGAAGTCTGAAATGGAAAGCGAAGGTCTGATTTGAAATAGCCTGGTGGCCAGTCATTGTTTGCTCACAAAACTTACATCTTCTTGGGGACAACTGGGACTCCAAGTTCATGGGGAGGCAGAGATAGCAGAGCTGTTCGGGGCTGCATGGCTGCTACTCTATCCTTGCTCTTAAACGACTCTCTCTTCAGCCCTCACCATATAGTCTGTGGGCCCAGGTGGCCCAGCTCCTGCCAGCCCACACTCCTCCTGGCAAGGCTCTGATCTGCCCAGATTCTCTGCACAGACTCCCGGGGATAACATCAGGAAGACACTGCTTCTACTTTGACTTCTCTGAAGGTATTGCCCGCTGTGTGGCAGATGTGTTTTTTTCAATCCTTTCCCCCAGAGACCTCTGGGATGGGCCAGGCTGAGCTTAAAAGGAGCTTAGCCTTTCCACTATTAGACTGGTGGGTTTTCAGGTCACAGTCCTTGTACCATGCTGTGCTTTGAGGAAACACTGACCCCGCCTCGAGCCCTGGATCCTGAGTCTTCCAGGACTGCTTGAAGGCCACCAATGCCATCTCCTCCATGAAGTCACTTGCAATCACTCAAAGCCACCAGGAAGACAGAATGTCTCTCTCCCTCCTCTGTGCCCTCCTATGGCACTTCGAACTCATATTGGAGCACTTCTCAGTCGGCTTTGTATTAAAGTTAGGTGATTGCCAGGCACTTGGTGGCTCAGTGAGTTAAGCCTTCAGCTCAGGTCAAGATCTCAGGGTTCCAGGGTTGAGCCCTGTCTTGGGATCCCTGCTCAGGGGAGAGTCTGCTTCTCCCTCTGCTCCCTACTCCCCAACACACCCCCGCCCCGCCACCACCCAGCTTGTGCTCTCTCTCTCTCTCAAAGAAATAAAATCTTAAAAAAAAAGTTTTATGTTTCATGTCAAATTCTGACACCCATTCTAATGCATGTGGGTTTATTCCCCCCACACCACCAAACAATCTTTAGACACCAGCTGGGTATCCTACAATTCATGTCAATTCTGATGCTATCTACTTAGAGATAGCATCAGATTTCATAGGTTAAGGGCTTGGTTCCACAAGATTGCCCACTTCACATGCCATTTGCCAGTCTGAGTTGTTAGCTGTCTTCTGATAGACTGTAAATAGTAACTACTATAAATCAGAGGTTTCCATGACAACTTGGTCAATTAATTTGCTAGAGTGGCTCAGAGAACTCAGGAAAGCAGTTACTTACTAGATTCCAAATTTATTACAAAGGATATTAAAAGATACTAATCAATAGCCAGATAAAGAGATACATAAGGCAAGGTCCTGAACAAAGGAGCTTCTATTCCATGGAGACTGGGGTCCAGCATGGAGCAACATGGAAGTGTTCTGGTTCCCCAACCTGGAAGTTCTCTGAAACCTATCCTTTTGGTTTTTTTATGGAGGCCTCATTACATAAGCACAATTGATTGCATCATTGGCCATTGGTGATTGAATTCAATCTTCAAACCCTCACCTCTCCCCAGAAATCAGAGGGTGTGACTGAAATTTTCAACCCTTTATTCACATGGCTGGTTCCACTGGCAGCCAGCCCCCATCTTTAAGTGAGGTCCAAAAGTCACCTCAGTAGCATAACAAGTCATCTCATTGTTCTTATCACAGGAAATTCCAAGGATTTTAGGAGCTCTGTGCCAGGAGCTGGGATGAAGACCAAATATGTATTTCTTATTATAAATCACGATATCACAGCACAGGTATCTCCTCCAAAGACTGTGAACTCCTTGTGGGCTAGGCTCAGAGTAGACCCTCAGCAAATATTGAGTGACTAAATTAATTAAAGAGCAGGTGCAGTCAATGCCACATTTCACTGACCTCCTGGACCTATATGGGGGGAGGGGGACTCTTTTCATTAACTCAGCAAATATGCATGGAGTCCCACTATATGCCAGGCACTGTTCCTGATTATAGAAAGTAACATAGTAGACAAAAATGTTTATCCTCCTGAAATTTATAGTTTAGAGGAGGAGAATAAATCATATGGATGGGGAAAAACAATAAACAAAACAAATATATAAAATACATAGACTGAGAGCAACAACTAAAGTAGAAATAAACAATGGAGAAAAATAAGGCAGAAAAGGGAGATAAAGAAGGTTGGGATGGGGCCCTGGAGCATATGGGCTGGACTGTAATCTATGGAGATCAGGGAAGTCTTTACTGAGAAAGTGGCATTTGAGAAAATACCTGAAAGACAAGAGAGTGAGATACGTGGATATCTGGGAGAAGAGCCTCTGAGATAAGGGGAACCACATGTGCAAAGGCCCTGAGGCAGGAATATGCCTGACATCTGAAGGATTATCCAGGAGTTCAATGTGAAGGAGAAGGAGATTGGAGTTCAAGTGAAGGAGATAGCAATGGGAGGTGAGGCCTGAGAGATAATGAAGACACAGGATGTGTAGGGCCTGGTTGGTGTTATTAGTAAAATAGGAAGCCATTAGAGAGTCTTAAGAAGAAGAATAGCATGATCCGACTTAGGTGTTACCAGGATCAGTCATGCTACTGTGTGGAGCATAGAGCACAGCAGTGAGGTACAGAAAGCTAACAACAGTTAGGAGGGTATTGTGATAATCTGGGCAGACTATCATGGTGACTTGAGACAGGCTGATAGGACTGGAGATGGTATGAAGTGGGAGGATACTGGTGCATTTTTCAGAGAGATACAATAGAATTTGCTGCTAAAATTGGATGTGGCTTTTAGGAAGAAAAAGAGCAATTCGGGTGGGGAGGCCAGGGGTAGGGGCTGTGAGCACAACAGCAGCACCAAGCAAGAATTAGAGGAGTGGAATTTGGTGTTGGAGTGAGAAGGCAAATCTCTTAAGGTGTTTGGCAGGACAGGGAAGGAGAGAAGGAGGGTGTAGTCAAAGGGCATTTGGGATCATGTTTATGACTTCTATTTAGGTTGCTGATGGTGGACTAACAGAAGGGAAATTGAGCATGTAGGAGAGGAAAGCAACTGGGATAGTATCCTTGGGTAGAATCTGAACTCCAAGGGCCTCCTCTTCTGGACCCGTGATCCCCCACCACCCCTCTCCCAGGCCCACCCCAGCAGAAGTCTTCCAGTTTCTTGTGATTTTCCAGTAGCCTGCAGGTCAGCAGTGCTCCACCTGGAGGAGGCAGAGCTGAAGGAAGAAAGGCCACTTCTCAGTCAAGACCTGCCTTACCTCTCTCTGCCAACTCAGAATCCTTGACTAGAGAAGATGACCCTGAGAATCTCCTAGAACACCACCAACCTTGTACATGTTCTGAGAGTTAGTATACCCTGAAGGGCCTGGCTCCATCTAAGAAGGACATTTCAGCTTCACATAGAAACATAGTTTTTTATGGTCAAGTATGATAAAAAGGTGGTCTTGTTCCATTTTCTCCCCCACTTTCAATAACATCAAGCTGTTAGTTTCCAGTTTCCTTAATGACACCCAGAATATTTCTCCTGCCCTCTGTAAATGCTCTCCTGCCAGTCATGCCCAGCATTCTTCCTCACCCTTGACCCCATCCCAGCTGACATCTCATGAAGATGTTAGATGGGGCTGCATTCCTGTGTGGGAGCTGAGAGTCAGGGAAGACTCATCCCTTCTTCAGTTTTCCTAACATTAAGCGTTGTCTATTTGAAGTAGAGCATCATCAGTAACCCCCGTGCCAGGCCTTGTCTAAAATGCCAGAGGTATTAGGATAGGAGTAGCTAGTGACTTTGAGATGCTCAAATTAGCAGTTGGTTTCCTCAGGGCTCTCATTGGGGGGTTCATATAGCTGATGTGAAAGACGTTGATAAGCATCGTTCCGGAAGCATTTGTGGAAGTTTAAAAGGACTTCATAAAACCTTTACACTGGCAACCTTATGTTCCCATAAATAAACAATTTAAAGAACATTTTAGGTATTTTTTTCCTCATCAAACACAACTCTCATCCTAGGATACAAGTAATAGTCATGAATCGTTTGTTTCTGTGTTTATGTATTGAACTTGTAGATAGAGGTTGCCATGAAAGGGAGTTGTATGGACTTGCACATGGATCGGAGAAGAAACTGGAAATAGAATCCTGATGTTCTGAACCCCAGAAGAAGGGTTGAGCAGAGAAGGTCACTTTTATCCACTTTGTGGGGGGAAGAGACTTTCTGACTGCCTCAGGTTCTGTCACAAGTCCACTCAGTTTGCTTATTTGGGATACAAGTGTAGATTTCTGGATGTGTATTTCTGGGAGTCTCTTCTGTTTCTTTTTTGCTTTCCCAAAGATTTTATTTATTAATCTGAGAGAGAGAGAGAGGGCAAGCACAGAGGGAGAGGGAGAAGCAGACTCCTTGCTGAGCAGAGAGTCTGATACAGGGCTCGATCCCAGGACCCTGAGATCAAGACCTGAGACAAAGGCAGATGCTTAACCCACTGAGCCACCCAGGTGCCTCATCTCTTCTGTTTCTGAAAGCATACAGAGAAACAGGGACTCTATAAATCTATACATGGTAGTTTACATTTTTTTAAAGATTTATCTTTTTAAGTAATCTCTACCCAACATGGGGCTCGAGCCTACAACCCCGAGATCAAGAGTCGCATGTTCTACCAACTGAAACAGCCAGGCGCCCCATGTCGTATACATTTTCTAAATGTGCTTCTGGTTTAGAATAAGATACAAGTAAGATGATCTATTCCAGCCCCTTAGTCACAGATGGTAAAATAAGCTTCCTCAGTTCATGCAACAAGTCAGAGACAGGATGTGCTCAGACCTTTCAGCTCCTGGGCTGGTGTCCTCTCTTTCCTGCTCTGATCCCCACCACAGCCTTTACTGATTCTAAACAGTCACTGGACTTTTGACCGAGCTCTCACTGCCCTGGAGATTTCACACTTTCCTAGGGGTATGTTGCAAAAAAAAAAAAAAAAAAAAAAAAATGCTTCTTTTCTGACCCTCTCCAATGACATGAGATTAGGAAGTCTCCTGCCCTTACTTGGGAAGATAAATGACTCAAGTTGAAACATAGCCTTCTATGTAGGCAGGAGCAGGTGGGGAAGGTGGAGGGGAGGGGGGACAAACACACAAAAACAGCCTCAGTTAGAGGAAGATGTCCCAGAAAGTAGACCTTGTGCTGCTCCTTACTCCCTAGGTGCCCTTGGATTCATTCTGTCCCATCTCGGTCCCTAGCCCAGGTTTCCCCCACCACGAGTTGAGATGTTATGACAAGTAGTCACTAGTGTTCTATGTCTAGGGCTCTTTCAATCAAAGAATGTCCTGCTTTTGTTCTTGGTTTCTTCTGCCACCATAACTAAGAGAAAGCAAGATGTTCACTAAGCCATATGTGGAAGGCTCAGTGCCCTCGGAGTTATTAAAACCCATATATGTCAAGCCCTCCATAGAAAAGAAGCAGCCCTTCCCTGGTATGTGTCACTGTGAGGGAGGGCCAATTTGGGTGTACATCCCTGGGACAAGATTCAGTGTGTCACAAAAGCCCCAACAGAAAGCCTGGACACATGCACACCCAGTTCCCATCAGCAGCATCCTTCTATTGATTCAACTTCTGTTTCCAGTAAAAAGTAGCCTTCACAGTCATCTCTGGCCAAGAGGTCTTCGTGTCTTATAGATTAAAAATTACACATACTCAGGAACTAACCCTTCCTCTTTCAATCCTTTAAGCCCTTCTATTTTTATCCTTTTTGGTTGAGTTCCAGAGGAGTCTGTTCATTTGTGGATCCACTCACCAATTCTGTGAACATTCAATGAACAATTCTTGGCTCCTATATGCCAGGCACTTTGCTAGATCTGGAGCTACAGGCAAGGTTTCTGTCCTCAAGGAGCTTACAATTTATGACAAGAAGATGAGTGGCGGCGGGGGTGGGGATCACACAACACCTGTGTTTGTGTGATCCCAAATGGCTTTAAGGGCACTGAAGTTCAAGGGGGGGGTGGAAAGTGGAAATAACGGGTGGTCCAGTGAGGAAGTACCATCTTATGCTCCGACAGAATTTTGTGAGGATGTGCAGTTGCTCACTGGTTTCAGATTGATGTCGATTTTCTGTTAACCTGGAAATGGAGACTCTGGCAGAAAGAGAGGAGGGTGATGGGGTGATGGTTTTCTGGGCTCTGACATCACATTTATTTCCTAGGTGGAGGACAGAAAATCAGAATAAGAAGGCTGCCCAATGCCAAGCCCCTCCCTTTGGGGAGTGTGTGGTCAGAGAAGATTTTGTTTAGCAATAAAGCATCCATTTCTCTCTTCCTAGTATATTTTGACCAGTTTCTAGTTAATCCCCATAAGCCTTCTCAGTGAAGTCACTCAGTCAGCCAAGCCTGAAAGACACACGACTTCTTGTTTTAAGCTACAGGGAACTTGTTAAAGACTATTACAACAGTTTAAGAGAAATCAGACCCTCCCACTCTGGAGCATCAGGAAGGCTGATGGTGCAAAGAATTAAAATCTCACATGGGGATTTCTTTTTCTGGCCACAACAGACTAACTGGTACATAACTTGCTCTCCCACTTTAAATAGCTACCAACAGAGACAAAACATATGAGGGACTGACTTCAGACACTGAACAATAGGCAGTGGGAGACTGAGTTTGGAGAGAAGTGAACTCTACGAGGACAGACCCATGGTCACCCCAGCTTTGTGCCCAGGAGAGCTTCCCTGCAACAGTTGACTTAGATCCCACGCTGAACCAGGCTCCCTCTAAGCCGACAAGGCAGGGATGCGAACTCCAGACTACAGAAAAGGCTGGAATTTGTGGGGTGGGCCATCAGAGAAGAAAGAGCTTCCTGGAAAGGCGGGCCCCTGACACCTGCTTGGGGACTGACTGAGGGTCTGTCACTGAGAGTGGGCTGCACAGACAGAATCCAAGAATGCACAGGGCCTCGCAAATGTCACATGCTGCTGGGCGGAGACTCTACAGAGAGGCCATAAGTCCGGCAGTGCTGAGCGGAGATGCCCTGAGGATTCACTTGAGACCCCAGGAAAGCTATACCTTAAGAGGAAGAACCATGACCTAGGATTAGGGCCAAATCAAAACTAAGCTCAACACAAAAACAGACTCACTCTTGCAAAGAAAAAGAAACAAGAATGACAGGACTCCAAAGATCTTTCAATCATTTAACTGCCTTTGAGAACAAAATCCAATGTCCTTCAGAGGAAAGCGTCATAGTCAGAACTTCTTATATTCTATTATTTGTATTGAGGAATATGCAATCAAAAATCACCAAACATGGGAAGAAGTTAAGACGGGGTGATCCAACAAAATCAATAGAAAAGAATCAATCTGTAGAAATGAACTCTAAGGTGAAAGAGATGTTAGAATTTACAGATAAGACTTTAAATGTAAAGAAACTATTGAGAGAAATGAGAAAATATTTTGATCTAAGCTATGATTACAAACGCATCGTATCAAAATTCATGAGACTTTGGATGCCAGTCAGAACCTGCACTTCCAGTCAAGATGATTAACAAGGATCAGATTTACTCTTAGAGCTAAAATGACCAAAGACAAGGAGAAAAGCAGATGAGGTAGAGAAAACAACAACTCTGAAGACACTGGCCATCAGGCAGTGAAGGACAGGGATCCCCGAGAGGCAGGAAACTAAGGAGGTGTGCCTATAGCCACCTCAGCATACGGCCTGAGCCGAGCTTCCTTGGAAAATCAAAAATAGAACTACCCCATGATCTAGCAATTCCACTTCGACTACTACCACTAACCTAAAAAAATATCCGCACACCCATGTTCCTTGCAACATTACTTACAATAACCAAGATACGGAAACAACCATGGCGAGAGGCCTGTGGTGTCAGGCTCCCTGCTCAGCCGGGAACCTGCTTCTCCCTCCCCCTCAGCTCTTCCCCCTGCTCCTGCTCTCTCTCTGCCTCTCAAATAAATAAATAAATAAATAAAATCTTTTTTAAAAAATCTAAAAAATAAAAGAAAATGCTTAAGCCAACCAAAAGGCAGTTTGCCAGACTGGATTAAAAAAAAAATAATGAAATTGACTAAAAGCTGCCTGCTTTACATTATGTGACTGCAATTCTAAACATTATCAGCAATAGAAATATTGCTTACTTCCGAAAATATTCTTACCCCGGTCCACTTACTATTGATGACAACAGTTAAGCCCCTGTGGTGTGTATGTGTGTGTGTGTGTGCGTGTGTGTGTGTACATGTATGTATATATGTATGTATACATATATGTATACATATACATATATGTGTGTGTGTGTGTGTGTGTATAAAATTTGGGTCCCATGTTTCTCCTTAACATTAATCATAAACATATTTCCTCATTAGAAGCTTCCTGGAATAGGAACTTTTTTTATTTGAGTATAGTCAACACACAATGTTACATTAGTTGCAGGTGTAACATAGTGATTGGACTTCTCTATACATGACGCTTTATCACCACAAGGGTAGCCTCTATCTGTCACCATATGATTTTGTTACATTTCATTGACTCTATTCCCTATGCTGGACTTGAAATAGGAGTTTTTACTGATACTCTTGCCTGATACTCCTTCAAATTTTGTTAACTGATCCCCCATCCTCGAACACTAAGATTGTTCCAGTTTGTCAACCTTATAAACAACACTGGGATGATGTCTCTGTGCCTAAGACCGTGATGTTTGTTTCAGGTCATTTCCTTAGAAGAGAAATGCCTCTTCTTGTGTTTTTATGTTTGAGGAAATTTTTGGCAGAAATAGCAGAAAATGTACAAATGAAGGTGTGTGTGAGAGGTGCAGGTGGCTATGCCCCACAGGACAGAGAGAGGCCAAGTGGGCAGAGCAACAAGAGGGGCACAGCCTGGGAGGGCTCTGGGGGTGGGGGAAGAGGAGTGCGTGCAAGACTGGGTCAGAACGGTGGGCAGAGGAAAAATGAGCGCATGCCTGCATGCAGAACAGAGATTAGAATTACGTGGAAGCAGACATGTTCCTACAGCTGGCCAACGTGACTCCTGTGGGCGTCCATTTTCTTTTCTTTAAAAACAGCCTAGGAACAGCTCCTGACTCCGTAATACTCGTTCGCAGATGAAGTGGGTTAATGTTGGTCAAGTGTCTGGAACGTTAACTGGCACCCAGTGTAAATGTGGCTTCCGGGGGGAGCCTGAGCAGTGCCCAAGGGGAAATCCACACTGAAGGGCACACAAAATGGCGGCCCAGACTCCCTTTACCAGGGAAGGAGACTGGCAGCCTTGCCCTGGAGTCAGCTTCAGTCAGAGTGAATCTGGAGGCCCCTGTGGGGAGCCCGCTGCCCTTGCTCTCTGACTCTGGCCAGTGGCTCCAAGATCGGCTATAAGAAAGGAAATGACCAGAACCAGGAGGGGGAAGGTGCTGCCTCCCCCTTCCATCAGCTCTTGGAGGGCACAGGCACCGCTTAATAAGCAGTTTTTGTCATTAAGCATTTCCCTGGAGAACTGGGGAACCACAGGACAGTGGAGATAATGAAGATCTATTACATAAGCAGAAAAAGCTCAATGGCTAAATGCCTCCCCCTGCGCTCCCTGGGGGCTCCCACCCTGCAGCCCTGTCTCCTTTTCATTAGCTGCATGAGAGGGCTCAACATGGATTTTATTTTCTCCCTCCTTGTGGGAGAAGACATTGATCCTGGCTTCAAAAGCTTCTCTGCCTGTGTTCCTTGAGGCTGAGAGTTGGGTCCCACTTGGGAGGACGGTTCTGCCAGGCCCAGCTGGCCTGCTCCTCATGCTCCTCCTGGGCACACTTCTGACTTGCCTCACTTCCCTTTCTGGGCCTGTGAGGTCGAGGACAATGCTTGCTCCCGGGTCCTTCCAACCACAGAGCACCACCCTCAGAAACAAGGGGCTACCTCCAAATGGGAGCCAGGGCCTTCTCCGTTAGTTTCTTCATCCTGAAAACATAGGGCAAAGATGAAATGAATGAGGTCTCAGGACCTTCCAATCCTGGCGTTGGGTGGGGTGGAAAGCCACTGAGGGGCCAGGCAGCATCTGGATGCAGGGTGGGCTCAGGCCAGGGGGGGCAGCCAGCAGAGAAGAAGTGGGGAGGGATGCCCTGCTTGACCCTCAGGCCAGTGGAGTCCAGGCATGTCTCCAGCAAAGGGCTTCTCACTCTTCGATAGAGCCTAGTTGGTGTCATTATTGAAGAGAAACAGGTGAAAATCTTGCCACTAATTTCTAGCAAGCATCTCTCAAAATCTTTAATGACTGGTTTGGGGGTTATATTCCACTTCTGGCCCTCATTGGCCTCTTCCCTTGCCTGTCTGCCCTGGACCTTGCTTACCAGTGCCTTCAAGTAACCCAAGCTTCAGGTGTGTTATTTGGGTCCCTGTCTCTCCTCCCCACCCCCACCGTGTTTATCCCGTTCTTGAACTTGCCACCCTATCTCCCTCCATCCCCCATCTCCACTCTTAGAACCAGAACCCTGAAATTACAGGAGACAGCATTGCAGTCCCCCCAAGTTCGCTTTCACAGGAGAAGTCAATGCCTACAGTCCCTTCGGTGTAGAATAATGACATTATTGGAATAATCACCTGAAGCAAAGATTAGGAAAAGTGCTTTTCTTTTGAACCCAGTAAACCATCTAGTTCTGAAGCAGAGATACTAAATCAGAAATACTACCCCTGGACAACAATTCACACCCCACACCTGGGAAGTCTACTAAGAATGGGAAGCGGAGAAACCAAATCGATGTAGTCGATTTGAGGAGTGAGGTGTGCTCAGCCCACAAGACCCGAGTCAGGGGGAGGTGAAGAATAGGACTGAAACACGGGCCACGGCGCTCTGAGGGATTTGTAGCTCAGAGCTTCTCAACCTGAGAGCTTTAAAAATTTTTGACAAATAATTCTCAGTTCCAAAGGACCTATCCTGTGCACTGTAGGATATTTACCAGAATCCCTGGCCTCCACCCACTAGATGCCCCAAGTACCTTCTTCCAACTGTGACAACCAAAAATATTTGTGGTGTAGGGACTGGTACCTGTGCTCCTGAGGGCAGGTGAGATTTGCCACTGGGAAGAGAGAAAGAGACTATTAGAACTTCTATAGATTTTCACTTGATGATAAAACATAGAATTTAAGTTTAATTAACATTACTGAGCCATCATCCAAGATCTATCAGTGAGACAACTTGGCAGGTAGACAGAAAACTCATTTGTTCTGTCTCCTCTCAGCTTATGAGGAGGTGTTGCGGTTCATATGAGCCCAGTTAGGTGGTTTTAGTAATTATTTTAAATCGCGGACGGTAAATAACCATGAAGACCCCTGTGGCTTTCTCATGACAAGGCACTTAAAAATGAGGCACACATTTTTTCTCTTATGAAAAGACAAATTATTCTAAATTTCCCCTTTTCTGTGGTAGGTATCTATTCAGTAGGTGAATAGATAAACATTTTTATACTCAATTTGTTGCATACAATTGTCACTCACTGAGAAGTGAGCTCTCAAGTTATAAGAAGACATGATAGAAGCTTCAATGCAAATGTTGGCAAGCATGTGGAGCAAGGGGAACACTCATTCTTTCCTGGTAGGAATGCAAAATGGCACAGCCACTTTGGGAGAGAGTTTGGTATTTTCTTATAAACTAAATATTTTTAATATACACACAACCAATCTCTTCAAAAAAAAAGTTGATATTTAACGATGAAGTGAAAACATGATTAATTTTATTTTTTTAAAGATTTATGTATGTATGTATGTATGTATTTAACAGAAAGGGAATACAAGCAGAGGGAGAAGCAGGCAGACGGAGAGGGAGAAGCAGACTCCCTGCTGAGCAAGGAGCCGGATGTGGGGCTGGGTCCCAGGACCCCAGGATCATGACCTGAGCCGAAGGCAGATGCTTAACTGACTAAGCCCCTCCAGGTGCCCCCAAACATGACTCCTTTTAGAAAGAAATTCATGCCATGGCATTCTGGCAAATAGCTAGAAAGCTTGAAGATTCCTCCTGTCAATACACCATGTGCACTTTTTAGATTCAGAAAGGAGCCAGTCAGAACGTAAGGAAAATCACCAGGAGCCAAAAAAGAGGGAGTCAGTGCTGACCCTGCAGCTCTTCTTGAGAGTGGGGGTCAGAGTCTGAAATGAATCTGATTCTGCTAGTCCTGCCTTGGAAAAGACCAGACACTCAGCCCCAGAACGCTGGGGTATTGGAAACAGGCCCGCCATAAAGTGGGAAGCCTTAGGGATATAGTCTCATAGAAAGCTGGACTGGAAATAACCATACCATTGATCAAAGGAAGGTGAAAATGAAACCTAGCTGCATGAGGGGTTAAATTCACACTCCCTGTGTTGACTGGAAGCCCCAAGCAGAAGAATTTACTTTGAAGTGATGGGGTTACAGCATCCCAGGGTCACCTGGTAGAAGTCAAGTCATATCCTTCTGTAAGGATGCACTTATAAGCCAGATCTCATGGGCTTCCACAGAAAAACGCAGCTGAACATGGGATTATGGGAGCTCAAAATCCCAAATCTTAAAAAAAAATAGGCACTATAACAAAAACCTGAAGAAAAAACAAACAGCTTTGTGAACTCCCAAGGACTTCATATATATATATATATATATATATATATATATATATATATATATGCACACACACACGTGTATACACACACACACACATATATACATATGAATTACATGGCACAGAATAAAAAACTGGTATGTTTTAAGGAAATTAAAGGAAATGCTTTAGGGAATAAATGAGATAAAAAAACACAAGCAAAGAATAAAATATTCTCAAAAAGGCCCAGGCATTGGTAGCAAACAACCCAAAAGAATTCTAAACATGAAAAAACAGAATCATTGTAGTTAAAAATTAAGTGGATGAGGGAAAAAAAACCTACATGAACCTTAAGCATTAAATTAGGCACAGCCAAAGAAAGAATCTGTGAACTGGGAAGTTGATCAAAAGAAATATGCAGAATACGTATTTTTGGAGTCAACAGAAAGACCAAGTGCTAAAACAAAAAATTGTCAACCCAGGATTGTAAACTCAACTAAAATATCATTCAAGAAAAAGGACAAAAATACATTTTCAGATGAACAAAACTTGAGAAATTTTGCCATAAACAGAATAGAGAACTACTACAAAGGAAAAAAAACATTCCTGCCAGGAAGTTTCTGAGCTTCAAGAAGGAATGATTTCCCATGTAGAACAAAGATTCCTTTAACAATTCCTAATTATTAACAATTTACATACAAATTTATGTTACTTTGTAGTTTAAATGTAGTACTAGGATTTGAAAAAGAAGTATTAGAAGTTAAGGACTTTTTTGCCATTTACCCACGTTAAAATTTTAGACCCTTTTTTAATTTTTTGGACCTTTAAAAAAAAGGAGGAAAAAAGAAAACAACAGCACATGGATGTCATTTAAAAACAAATGTTTGCTTGGAAGTACAAACATACAAATTGGGAAGGAAGAAATAAAACTGTCTTCATTTGCAAATGATGTAGAAAATCCAAAAGACAGGGTGCCTCGGTGGCTCAGTGGTTTAAAGCCTCTGCCTTCCGCTCAGGTCATGATCCCAGGGTCCTGGGGTCGAGTCCTGAGTCAGGCTCTCTGCTCAGCAGGGAGCCTCCTTTCTCCTCTCTCTCTGCCTGCCTCTCTGCCTACTTGTGATCTCTGTCTGTCAAATTAATAAATAAAATCTTAAAAAAAAAAAAGAAGAAAATCCAAAAGAATTGACGAAAACAAACAAAAAACTAAAACAACCCCCAAACCAAAACAACTCTTGGAAAACATAAAGCTAGTATAGCAATTGCAGGGAGCAAGGGTGATATACAGTCAATAGCTTTTCTACATACCATAAAAATGAAATACTTAGGTATGAATCTAATGCAAAGTATATAAGATATAAATGCAGAAAAGTACAAAACCCTGAGAAGAGAAATCAAAGAGGAGCTAAATAAACGGAGAGATATTTCATGTTTGTGGATAAGAAGACTCAGTGCTGTCAATAAGTCAGTTCCTTCCTATTTTGATTCAATGCAATCTCAATCAAAATTCCAGAAAATTATTTTGTGACTACCAACAAATTGATTCTAAAGTTTACATAAAGAGGCAAAATTATAGGTGTCCAATATTGAAGGAGAAGAACAAATTCAGAGAATTGATATTGTCTGACTTTAAGACTTACCATAAAGCTACAGTAATTAAAATAGAGTGGTATTGATGAAAAAATAGACAAATAGTTTAATGGAACAAATAGCCCAGAAATAGACCCCCACAAATATAGTCAAGTGATCTTTGACAAAGGAGCAAAGACAACACAATGATGAAAATATCTTGTCAACAAATAGCACTGGAGCCACTGGACATCCACATGCAAAAAGTTCATTCACAAAAATTAACTCAAAGTAGATCGCAGATCTAAATGTAAAAGGTGAAACTCCTAGAATATAAAAGAAAAGCTAAATGACCTTGAGTTTGGTGATGACTTCCTAGATGCAACCACAAAAGGTGCGAACCATGAAACAAATAATTGATGGGCTGGACTTCATTAAGATTAAAAGCTTCTGCTCTATAAAAGACTGAGAAGAAAAGCCACAGACTAGCGGAAAATATTCTCAAAAGACACATTGGAAAAGGACTGTTTTCCTAAGTAGATGAGGAATTCTGAAAACTCAGGGCAACTGGGTGGTTCAGTGGGTTAAAGCCACTGCCTCCAGCTCAGGTCATGATCCCAGGGTCCTGGATGGAGCCCAGGCTCTCTGTTCAGTGGGGAGCCTGCTTCCCCCACTCTCTCTGCCTGCCCCCCTGCCTACTTGTGATCCATCTGTCAAATAAATAAATAAAATCTTCAAAAAAGAAAAAAAGAATTCTGAAAACACAACAATAAGAAAATGAACAACTTGATTGAAAAATGGGCAAAAGATCTGAACAGACATTTCACCAAAGAAGAAATACAGATGGCAAATAAGCAAAAGAAGATACTCAACACAGTAAGTCATCAGGGAACCGAGAATGAAAACAACACTGAGACACCGCATCACGTCTATTAGAAAGGTGAGAATGAAAAACACCAACACCACCAAATGCCAGTGAGGATGTGGAGCAAGGGGAACTCTCATTCATAATACAGCAATCGCATTCCTGGGTATTTAGCCAAATAAGCTAAAAATTTATGTTCACACAAATTATCTGTGCACTAACATTTACAGCAGCCCTTTTCATCATTGCCAAAACTCGGAAGCAACCAAGATGTCTTTCAGTAGGTGAACAGATAAACATTCTGATACTCAATTTGTTGTATACAATTGTTATTCACTGAGAAGTGTGCTCTCACTTCTGCTCAAGTTATAAGAAGACAAGATGGAAACTTCAATGCAAATTGCTAAGTGAAGGAAGACAGTCTGGAAAGGCTGTATGATTCCAACTATATGACATTCTGGGAAAGGCAAAACTGTGAAGACACTGAAAAGACAAGTGGCTACCAGGGGTTTAGGGGAGGCACGGAGGGATGAACAGGTGCAACCCAGAGGATTTTTAGGGCAGCAGAACTGTTCTGTAAGATGCTGTAAGGACAGATATATGGCACTGTGCGTGTTTCAGCCTCCATAAAACTGACAACACAAGGGGCGAACACCAAACTAAGGACTTCAGCTAACAGTGAAATCAATACTGGTTCACGTTGTAACCAACAGACCACCCTAACGTACAGGAGGCCGGGTGCAAGGAGGGGGGGCGTTCCCAAGAGGGTACATGGGAACTCTGCGTACATTCCACCTCATTGCTCTGTAAACTGTTCTAAAAAATAAATTCTATTTCCAAGCCTATTGGAATAAGTGAATTCAGGAAACCTCCAGGATACTGGATCGACATACAAAAATCAGCTGTATTTCTAGAGTATAGCAATAAACAATCTGAAAGTTCAGTCACTATAGCTGTAATTCAATTCCTCAACGGCCACGTGAGACTGGCGGCCACTCTATAGGACAGCTCAGATGCAGAATATTCCCACCATCATAGAAAGTTCTGTTGGACAGCACCACCCGAACACAGAACAAGGGCTCAGTGGCCTCACCTGAAAAATAGTCATGGCTTCCACCTCACCACTTGCTGTGACTACTGAGAAAAGTGATGTCTAGAACATAAGTGTTTTTAAATGCTGGTTTTGTTATGATGAACAAAGAGTGGGCAGCGCTGGTTGTTGGAAAACGCCCCGCCTGGCCACCCTCAGGGCCACCGCTCACCCGCCACGTCACGTTGGAGCCTTTATTCCCCCTACCTTGGCCTCAGCAAGAGGTATTTTCTGTTTTGTCTGGAAAATGCAAGTTGTACCAGATGCCTGTGACCAGTTCTGACATTTGAAGAGCCTCTTGATCAAAGGATCTTTCAATGATAAATGATTAAAGAAATGTTCGCTCTCTCTCCCCCACTGAAGAACCAAACCGGGCTAAAATGTCAAGGAAAAGAACAGGGGTAAATCTCTTTTTTCTCATTTTTATGAAAGGTCCTAGAATTCCTGGTGAAATTTAACAATTACAAACAAAAAATGAATCACTCTTTCAACATATTGAGGAACGAATGAAAAAAGGGCCTGTGGTGGGTGAGGGTGGGGGGTGGGGGAATATAGGAGTTGGAGCTAGGGAGCCGCGGGGGGAAAGGGGCTTGCAGAGAAAACCATAAATTTACAGGTTGACTCAACCTGTTCTAGCTGGCAGCTGGTGTGGTGGGGCTGGGGACACTTGACCTCGATATATCTTCCGAACAAAGTGGGAGGGAAGGGCTTCCTGCCATCCTTTGTCATCAAGCAGGCCAAGCCTAGCTAATGGGAACTGTCACCTGGGCCTTTCCAGGTCAGAAACAAAGAACAGCAATTAACTTCTCCAGGAGGCCCGCGGCCCTGAGCAGGCCCCGCTAGGCCAGGTAGCTAAATCATTAAAGACACAGTTCTTTTCAGTGATAAATTGTGCAGGCGCGTGAAACCCGCTGCTGGCCATTAATCTGGGCTAATCAGGTTGAAAGCTCGGTTGTTTTATTTAGTAATTAACGGGTTATGTGAAAAACATGATCCATGGCCTGGGGCGTGTCTATAGAGCACTGTCCGGGAGAAGAGAATGGAGAGCGGCAGGGATTCTCTGGAGAGCCACTCAGCCTTACACAATTACAGCCATTGGCAAACGCTGAAAAATGACCCTGGGCTCGTATTGACACCCAGGAAAAAAACATTCCTGCCAACAGCACAGGCGGCGTCTTGAAGGCCGATAATTGCTCTGTCCCTCCTTCCCCTCACCGCAGCCTGCTCTGAACCCCAGATTTCCGAGATGCACGTGGATCCTGCAAGCACGTAAGGCTCCTCAGAGCAGCAGACAGCCTGCTTTGGAAAGTGGGCGGGACGGAGGTGGTGCCTGTTGCTGAACCGGGGTCTAAGGGGAGGGGAAGGAGGGAGGCGCGAGAGACGAATGGTTTGGGCTGAACACGTTGGCATCTTGGTGGTCAGGGATGGCCAAGAGGGAGGGGGACCTTAGCTAGTGGACAGATGGATCTGGAGCTCAGATGTGGGGCTGGAGCTATGGTCGCCAAGGAGGGCGTGTTAGGGGCAAAGTAGGGAAGGCCGGGCTCAGGGCCCTGCGTGTGGCCCAGCTGGAGGTTTGCGGGGGTGGGTCTCCTGCCCAGTCCACCCCCCACCCGCTTCCGCCAGCACAACTCTGCTGTTTACTGGCTTCTCTCCTACCCTCTTGCTCCACATCAAGTTACCAGAGACCAAGCCCTACCCGTTCCAACTTCTCACTCGCCCTCATCTCCTGTTTTCTTGCTCCTTGGCCTGCTCTCCCCAACGAGGCACCATGGCCTCTGTAGCAGTCTGTTGCAATAGCTACCTTACAGGGCTGCCCAAGTTCATTCTTCAGTCTGCTTCAGCCTCCTCCAGGGCAGCCACGGTGATCGTTCTCAAGATCTAAAATTCTTGGGATACTCCTGAATGACGTCAAGATAAAATCAGAATCCTCACCGGGGTTGCCAAGGTCTGGCATGATATCAGGGCTTTGCCAGCCTGTCCATCCTTCTCTCCAACCACCTCCTTACCCCTCACCCTCTGAGACCCAACCATGCCACACTTCACTTCTACAAATCCACATTCACGAATCTACAAGTCTGTGTCTTCCTTGCCCCCTGGCCCCATGCTAGCTAGCATCCGCCAGGTCTCTGCTGAAATGTCCCCTCCTCTAAGAAAACCTATCTGGTCCCCTCAAGCTGGCTTAGGAGCCTTCCTGTAGGGTCCCTCCAACCTGTGCCTCCAGCATGCCCTCCACTTTGTGGCCATTATCTTTTTGCTTCTCTCTGTGTCACTCACTCCAGACTCCCTGAAGTCACAGACCACAACCAGAGCGCTGTTTGATCTTGCCTTTCTAGCTCTGCAAGGGTTCCTGGCACACAGTCGGTACTTGACAAAATTTGTTGAATGAAGCTGTAAAAGGGTTCACTGAACAGGAAGCCTCGTGAAGAGCACTGACTGTCAACCCTCACTGTACGGATAAGGAAACTGACCCCAGAGAAGGCCGATAACACACCAGGCCATATGGCAAATGGGCGGTGGACTCCAAAGGAAACACAGGTCTCCTGACCCAGCCCAGGGCTCTCGCAGCAAACTACGTTACCTTTCAATTCACATCTGCCAATGGCTTTCTCTCTGGAAAGTTGATTCTTTAAATTCTTTGTGGAAGGCCCTTGCCCTTTTGATCAGTTTGAGCAATTTCTCCAGATAAGCAGCCTGTTGGTATAAATGGGAATATCTGACATTTCCCCACAACATCAATGACTAGAAACGATTTAAGGAACATTCCTTAATTTTATGTTAACATTCTAGGAATCTCTGGAGGCAGTTCAAATGACAGGTAAGAGTGAGTGTTTTGGAGCCAGAAACCCCCCGGGGTTAAATCCTGGCTCTGCCATGTATTAGCTGTGTGATTTTGGGCAATGCGCTGGACTTCTCTGTGCCTTACTTCTTTCATCTATAAAATGGGGATAATACTAACACTGACCTAATAAATTATCACTAATAATAATGGAAGATAATGTTTATTAAGTGCCAGATTCTGTGCTAAATATGTCTTATCTCCATCTCTGAACAACATACTCTTCTTATTCCTGTTTCATGGCTGGGAATACAGTGCGGCACAGAAAGAGTCCGCCAGTTGCCCAAGGTCACGCAGTCATTTGGTAGAGGGGCCGGAACTGACTCACTTGGAACCACGGCGTTCTATTCCCCGCACAGCCAACACTTGTCATGCATGCACCCCCTTGGCGCTGCCTGGTATGAGTGGGGGCAACACCAGGAGCGCCTATAGAAACGGTGTTTTGTCCAGGGCCTTCTTCCTAGTAGCTGCTCCATAAATGGTAGCTTCTAGGACTGTTACTAGCCCAAAAAGTCTGTGTTCCAGAATGTGTTTTCTCTTAAAAAAAAAAAAAATCCTCAAATTTCAAAAACATAAATTCCAGAATTTGTTTAAAAAAAAAAAAAAAAAGATCTAGGAGTCTTTGCAAGGAAATCCGATCAGCAGGAGTGAGTTCCTGTGAAGCTACAGAAGGCCTTCTGGCCATGGAGGAGCCGGGGGTCTCAGTGGGCCAGGAGTTCTGGGCCTGGCCGGTTTCCAGTCCGTGGGCTGCCAAGTCAGGATGTGCCAGGCTCCAAATGGTTTCATCTCCTCCCAGTCTGGAAGCTCAGCCCATGTGTGCAAGCCAGATGGAGGGCCGGGTCAAATATGTGAGGGGCAGTGGAGGAGCCTGGGAGAGGACGGTGGGAGCTCCAGGGCCCTTGTTTCCCCTGGGACTAGGCCGGGGATGGCCAAGAGAGGACACACCCCAGCTGCCCAGGCCAGCCAAGCAGCAGAGAGGGACGTTCCCACTGTCGTCTTCTCCTAGGAGAAGTCTCTCATCTCTCAAAGACATGCATCTTTTGTGGTCCTTACGGTCTGGGTGAGCAAAGGAAGGTACCAGCCAGTCAGGGCTGATTGGACAAGAACATCAGTGGCACCAGCCCTCAGCAAAGTGGGGCCTCGCTGGACTCGGGAGACGGAAGGGTACTTGCTCGGAGATTTCCTATGAAGGTCAGTGTTATCATATTAAGGCTGAGAGCATGGACTGTGGAAGCATCCTCCCCAAGTTTGAGTCCAGGCTCTGTGATGTTCCAGCTCTATGACCTAGGATATTTCCCTGTAACTCCATTTTCTCATCTGTACTAATGGGAACAATAACAGTGCTTACGTCTTAGAGTTCTGTGAATATCACAGGTGAGGGCCCATGTGAAGTATTTAGAACAGTCCTGGAGATGTAATGCTTGCTCCGTATCAATTTCTAATTCATGTGTCTATAACCTGCACACCCCCTGCAGGAATCCTCACGATGACTCACATGCAGTTCTTGTCTGCTTGACTTTCTCTAGCGACAGGCAGCTCATCACCTTTCAAGGCTGTTCTTATAGCTGCCAGACAACTCTGATTATTGGGTGTACCCCCCAACTCTATGCAACCCCCATCGGGGGTGGGGGGAGCACCTGGGTGGCTCAGTCGATTAAGCGTCTACCTTCAGGTCAGGTCATGATCTCCGGGTCCTGGGATCAAACCCTGCATCAGACTCTCTGCTCAGCGGGGAGTCTGCTTCTCCTTCTCACTCTCCCCCTGTGCTCTCTCTCTCTCAAATAAATAAATAAAAATCTTTAAAAAAAATTATAAGTACCCATGGGAAGTCTACATGTCCTAGAATGAAAGATATGCAACATATATTTGACATATTCAGCGATAGCAAATATTGACTCCTCTGTCTGGGTGATTGGATTCCAAGGAATCTGAGGAATCGCCCTCCCACAGGCAAATTTTAGGCATCAGGGCAGGCCGATAGGTAACAGAGGAGAGTGTAGGTGGGGAGGCTCCTGCTAACTTGCCCAGCTGCCCATTAATCCAGTCGTAGGTAAGGTCAGTTCCAGACCTTGACCAGAGGAGACTCACTGGCTTCAAGAAGTGGTTTAGATTATTTTGTGAATGGAGCTCAGGACCCGGAATCGACGGGAGTTCTCCAACCCATCATTTAAAAAAATTCCCTCAATTCTCAAGAGTTGGTCAAGCATCTGTTCTAGAAGACATGACACATGCTAATCAGGGCAATCCTAAATCACCATCTCTTTCAGGACACCCCAAGAGTTCCACTGGAAGCCTCCTGTTGTCCTCCTGACGGCCAGACCTCCTCTCTGCACCTGCTCTACCCAGCCACAGGGGGAGTCAGATTTCCTCCCTGCAGAGGGGAGGCTTGGAATAGTATCCTGTAACCTCTTGATTAGCATAGAGAGAATGCTCACCTTGTCTGTGAGCATGGTTTCTGCCAGAGAAGTTTCTGTGGGTCCTTGGAAGTTGGCAGACCTGACCCATGTGACAGTGCAAAACTCCACCGTCTTCTTTATTTTGTTTAGCCTTAAAGTAAGGCATGTGGGAGGTCTGATTCCCATTTCACAGATGAGAAGCCGAGACAAGGAGAGGGAAAGAACCTCCTGAAGGTCGCACAGCTCCCTGGCGGCAGAGGTTGGTTTATATTCTATCTTCCAACTCCTCACTGAAGGTTCTTTCTCAGCTACCCTCCCTCACCCCCCGCCCTGGCCCCTAGAAGCTTCCTCATTTCCTCCGTCTTTGTTCTTGGACTCGTTCTGCTGCCCCGTTCAAATACCTGCCATCCTTCAATACGAGGGGGCAGAGAGGGTAGAGGAGGAGAAAGGTGAATGAAAAACATGACAGAACGGAGAACTGTTGGAATTCCAGTGTTGGCACGGCAGCGATCGCAAACACGAAGCCTGTGCTTCCTGCCCTGGCCCCCACCATCCAAGCTGAGTGTGGGGGTCTGGCTGGAAGGAAGAGGAAGCTCCTCCTGGCGGTGAGCCCAGTCCCTGTGCTCAGAGCTTCAGAGGGCTTGCTCATGAGGCTCAGCAACAGGATTGAAGAGGAGACAAAGGGTCCTGATGTGGGCCCGAGGGCACGTACACCGAGGCCACACAGGTGCCTTAGAGCCTTGAAGCCATACTTTGAAGAAGGGCAGGGATGCGGCCAAATCAAGGAGGAAGGTCATGGACCATGGCCAACGTGGCAGCCTCACCCGGCAGTGTCATTTACAAGAAACAGAGACCGGGGGTGGGGGGAGAAATAGAGAGAGAGAGACTAAGAGGGTGGGGGGAAAGAGGGAGAAAAAGAGGGAAGGGGAGAGAGAGGAAACCAATCACTAGACTGGTCCTGTGCCTATGTTTTGCCCACTAGCCCCAGTCCTTGGCATCTTGGAGTTCAAGGCAAGGATGGTCCAGACATCCCCTCCCTCCAGTGGGGACTCTACACTGAGAAGCTGGAGAAGAGGTTTTCAATTTTTTCTCATAAGTAGGGGTTCTTTGGGGACTTTCGTTTCCACATCTGTGGGTCAAGGGGCTGAAGAAAATTTCCAGTGTTTGTTTCGCTCTCCTGTGACTCTAAATCCCACACGTTGACTTTCAAAAAGCCTGTGTCCCCAGACACTCCAGGGGGACCTACGTGAGATTTTATCCCAGAGAGAGGCCGCTGCTTTACCAAGCATCAAAAACGAGAAAATATTCAATTTTTCCGTGACAGCCTCAGGTGTGTCAGTGCGGCTCCCTAATTCAGCTGCACCCAGTTACCAGGTTAATATAATAATCTATGTAGGAGTCGCCATGGCTTTCTTTTAATTCAGCCAAAGTTCTGCCTGGAGGATCCCACAGGTTCCTCCAGGTCCGAAAGTGCCCTTTTTAGGTCCTGGTGCAGGTTTCCAATTGTTCCCCCGCTTCCAGCAGCTCAGCGATATCCTTTTCTTAGGAATCTTTATAAACTTTTAGGAATACATGGGAAGACATGTGCACACACCCATGCACGTTCATTCAGCGAAATGCGCCCTTGGTCCAGCTTTTGTGCGGGGTGCCAGGCTGACAGTCTCAGGGAGGATGCAGACAAGATAAACAAGCAGAAAATGACGTCAGAGGCTAACACGGACATGTCGTGTGCCTTGATCCTCCAGGCATTCGGGATCAGACTTGAACACAGGAGATGAAGGCTAAAAATAGGAAACTCACATTGCCCTGTGCACAGGACTATGGCGGAGGTCACAGGGACCCAGGGGGCAGCCCGGGAGAGTCTCCCCTCCCACTGACCCGACTGGCCCCTCACTGCCAGCTCCCATCACGTGCAGCTCCCTGGGGACCCCATTGTCTACATGGATAAGCACGGGGTTCATTCGGGAAACTGGTCCCTGGGAATGGAATGGGAGATTTCAACCGTGGAGTTGGACTTTTGTGTTAATACAACCATGTTTTGTCTTTTTTCAAATAACACCACACAGAGAACCCTAAGAAAGTCCCCAGGCTGCGACAGAGAGACACATCGCATCGTTTCTTTTTATCTCATCAGTCAGGGGGAAAAAAGTGAGAGAGAGAAAAGAAAGGGATGAAAAGAAAAAGAAGCCCCTTAGAACCGCTCTCCTGTCCTTCCCATCAGTCACGTGGGTTCGTACAATTAAATCTCAATAGCTCCTTCCACGGCTTTGTGGGGCCCTCCTACCCCAGGAGGACACCGGGCGCTCAGAGGAACGCTCCTTTGCACATGCCCTCAGGTCTCTCTTTCTGGCCATCACCTAGCCAGGACTGACTGCTCCTGAGGAGTGGGTCGTGTTCCCAGCCAAAAGGGAGCCCATGCCTGCCCGAGGCGGCCCAGCCTCCAGCTGGGAAAACCTGCCGAAAGCTGCCAGTCCGTAAAGAATACGGAGGCTGGCCATGGCTGCAAAGAGGGTTCATCCCAAGTGTCACGCTGGTTTATAGCAAGATATAACAAGAAGATGGTTTGCTCAGAGTTTTTTTTGCTTCTGTTTTGTTTTCCCTATTAAGGATCTATCTAAGGATCTATTGGGGGTTTTGTGCATTCACAAACGTTTAGTATTTTCTACTTTCAAAAAATCCTAAACTTTCGATTTATAGGATAATGAAATTAAGAATGTGGAAGGATCTGTATATAAAATTACAGTCTCCCTGGTGCTGGAAGCGGGGCAAGGCGGGAGGACATCAGGGAAGGGAACCATGCAGGTGTGAATGGAAAATGGCAACTGGTTTTATTGGAACCAAGAGGACTCAAGAGGTGACTCTGGACGAGCTGGTTGAGCGGTATCTGTAGAGGCCTCACATGAGTATTAGGAAAGCCCTCGAGGATTTTTGAGCCAAGAGGTGATGTGCTGTGGGGTGCCTGGGTGGCACAGTGGGTTAAAGCCTCTGACTTCAGCTCAGGTCATGATCCCAGGGTCCTGGGATCAAGCCCCACATCTGGCTCTCTGCTCAGCGAGGATCCTGCTTCTCTTCCTCTCTCTGCCTGCCTCTCTGCCTGCTTGTGATCCCTGTCTATCGAATTAAAGAAAAAAAAAAAAGAGGTGATGTGCTGTGAGCTCCATCTGAGTGCAGTGACTATGACGGGTTGTGCTGGAGGATGGAAACGATGGAGAAGGCCACCATGAGTGGGTGGCCATAGTAGCCAGGCAGGTGTGGACTGGGTTGTGGCAACAGTGAGGAGAGAGTGGATTCAGACTCCACCCTTTACCCCCAAAGGAAGGGGCCTTTGCAGATTACCTTCTGGTGGGCGAGGAAGGAAGGCCAAGAAGCAGTGTCCATGACATCATGAGTGGGTCATCTGTTACCCCAAGGCACCCCCATCCATAGACGGCATTACAGCTGCCTGTGGCTTGTCGGTCTCCCACACTGGACTGTACGCTCCTTGAAAAGGTATCAGAGCAACCTCATATGTCCAGCATCTGGCCCATGGAAGGTGCTAGTAAGTACATGTGTGGAATGAATGAGGGTGACTCAAATGTACCCAGTTTCTTCAGGAGAGCCCATTAGTGAAAGCTTGGGCAAAGGGTTTGTGAGGGAGCTACATTTTGGATAGTGTGGCCCCTTGGGTCTTCCCCCATCCCAGGAAGTTTCTAGCTGCCTCTATTCACGCTTTGCTTTGGCTCTTCCCATCTGATGCAGGTCCCATGACAAGACGAGCCCAGCCCGGACCCAGCCCTGCTCATCACTGATAGCCACCATGGCAGGATTTGTGAGGTGTCTGTTCTCTGCTAGACCCCAAGGCTATGACATCCATCATCTCATTTAGTTCCACTTCATCTTTATGGGGAATCCTTTCAGAGTCATCACCCCAGGTATCAGTGGTAGGAGCTGGGGTCCAGAAGATGTCAGTAACTTGCTCGAGGCTACACAAGGAAACACAATGGAACCAAATTATTCTGCTGCGAAGAACCTGAGAGTAAGACAGCATTGTGCTCACTGTTGTAGCCCCCACACCCTGCCCATGCCATGCAATTTTGAGTATTTGTTGAATTAATGAATGAAACAAGATTCTTTTCACTCCAAAGCTCAAATATATCCTGTGCTTCCATTGCCTCATCTAGAAATAATATGAACCTCATGGACTTGGTGTGAGGTTACAAATGGGTCCTAGCTGTTTGTTTGGTAAACAGAGGGGTATGTAAGCCACCTTCTTTCCAGAATTCCCCAAACCCCACGCTGCAGATAATGCATACGGATACCCTCTTGAAGATATTTGGCCTTCAGATCTCAGCTCACTGCCCACTGGCCTCATTTGTGGGTCTGATCTGATACTTAAATACTGCTAACATCACTGGCTAGCAGGCAAATAGCAAACTTTCCATGAGAAGCTGAACAAACTCCCTTTATTTCAGGAGTGTCTGAAACCTGCTCACCACGCCTGGCCACCACCCGCTGGACCACACCTCCCAGCTCTGCTGCCACCTTGTTCTACAGCCCTTTGTCAAAGATCTGAGAAGTGAAAGATTAACTGAAGGGGGACATCTTTGGGGCCAGAATAAGTTAGCAGTGGGGCTGGGTCTCTGCCATCCCTGCTCAAGTTTCAGCTGCTATGGCCACACAGAGCAGGCCTTGTTCACTCCTGAAAGTTCTAGCCCCAGTTTTGTTCCAGGGATGTGAAGCCTTCAGTGGGACCTTTGTGGCCAAAGAAATCTCCTGGACAATAGGGCTACCCTCCTTCAAAATGCTTCCTCCACCCTGGAGGGAGGGCCAAGGCTCACACACTTTAGGCTCCCCAGCACTTTGTGGACGTGGAAAGTTCCATGAAGCCCAGGAGATATGGAGAGCTCAGGCTTCTACTGTGCCAGGCCCCTCTTAGGCCAAGTCACAACCCAAGGGACAGCGGCTGCCAGCCCTCGCCTGCCTAATGGTGCCAACATCAACCAGATCCACTGGGGAGCAAGAAGGGAGATTGAAACTCAGCTGTCTCACTCCGAGGCGGCCTTCTTTTGCCCAGTGCAGATAGAGACCCCTCTTTGTCTAGAGTGCCAAGACTATGTCATGACCAAAGACAGAGGGTTCAGTGGGGAAAAGTTATGGGGCACTTACTGAATGCCAGGTGGTGTGGGAAGCACCTTAACAAATTAATATGTATTAAGCATCTATTATGTCCCAGGCACTCTGTTAAACAATTAATATCCCTCTTTTCACTTTAGGTTCCCAACAATCTTACAAAGAAGGTAGGAATAGTACAGTCCTCATTTTACAGGTGACAGCGCTGAGGTTCGAAGAGTTCTAGTGACTTGCCTACGGTCTCACAGTCTGTAAGTGGTGAACTGGGGTTTAAACCCACGTCTGTGCAACAGGGAAGTCGATATTCTTTTACTTTACTCGTGTATAACTGACAAAGCATGTATGTCAGAGTGAAAGTGTAGAGTTGATTATTTTCAGTGTACGTGAGACCATCACCACTCAAGGTGCTGAATGTACTCATTTCCCCGGAGTTCCTTCATGCCTCTTTGTAGCACCTTTATCCTATCCCGGAGCAACCACAGATGTATTCTTACTGTAACTAGTTTACAATTCCTATATGATTCCTAGAACCATATAACATGTACTTTTTTTTTTAATGTGCCTTCTTTCACTTGGCATAATCATTTTAAGACTCATGTTGTTGCATAGACCACCAGTCTGTTCCTTTCGATGGTCAAGTACCATTCCATTGCCTAGATGTACCAATGTTTGTTTATACATTTCTCTGTTGGTGGACATTGGGATTATGCCCAGTTTCTGGCTGTTAGAAATGAAGCTATTCTGAATATCTGTGTACAAATCTTGTATGGATGGGGCGCCTGGGTGGCTCAGTGGATTAACATCTGCCTTGGGCTCAGATCATGATCTCGGGGTCCTGGAATGGAGCCTTACATCGGGATCCCTGCTCGGCGGGGAGTCTGCTTCTCCTTCTCCCTCTGCCCCTCCCCCTGCTCGTTCTCTCTCTCTCTCTCAAATAAGTGAATAAAATCTTAAAAAAATAATAAAACACAAGTCTTGGATAGATACATACTTTCATTTTTCTTCGGTGGAAACCTAGGAATAGAATGACTAGATTGTATGGTAGGTTACGTATTTGAACATTTAAGAAGGGGTCAACTGTTTTCCAAAGTGGTTGCAGTGTTTTACACTTTCCACCAACAGTGTCTGAAGATCCCAACTGCTCCACACCTTTATCAACACGTGGTGTGGTCAGTCTTTAATTTTAACATTTCTAATAGGTATGGTGGATGGTGGAACCTCATCTTTCCATGGGCTTATTTGCCATCATACACCTTCTTTGCTGAAATGTCTATTCCAATCTATTGCCCTTATTTTTATTGGGTTGTTTGAGTGCTTACCTGGAATTTTGAGAGTTCTTTATACATTCTAAATACAAGACCTTAATCAGATATAGGATTTATAAATATTTTCTCCCAGTCTGTGGTTTGTCTTTGGAAGAGCGGAAGTTTTACATTTTGATGATATCTAATTTATCAATTTCTTCTTTTACAGAGGGTACTTTAGTTGTAGTATGTAATACATGGTTGCCTAATTTAAAGTTGTAAAGATTGTTTCCCTATGTTTTCTTCTATAAGTTTCATAGTTAGAGCTTTTACATTTATGCCCATAATCCTTTTCATGTTATTTTTTGTATATGATGAATTAAAGCTTATTTTTTTGCACATTCAATTGTTTTGTAAACATTTGCTGAAAAAAACTTCCTTTCTTCATTGAATTGTCTTTGAACATCTGTCAGAAATCAGGTGTCCATATACGCATAGGTTTATTTCTGTATCCTGTTCTGTTCCATTGACCTATTTGTTTGTCTTTAACATAATATCATGTTGTCCCCACCTACTTTATTGATTATCTTGTTCTGGTTTATTCTTCTTTGCAAATTTGTTTTGTTTTTTAAGTCCTTTGCATGGCCATACAAATTTTAGAATCAGTTTGTCAATTTTTACTAAAAAATTCTGCTGTGGGGCACCTGACTAGCTCAGTCAGTAGAATATGCAACTCTTGATTTTGGGGTGGTGAGTTCAAGCCCCAAACTGGGCATAGAGTTTACTTAAAAACTTTTTAAAAATCTGCTGGCATATTGATGAAACTCCTATATTTAATTAGATGCTGATCATATTTGAATTTTACCAAAAATCTTTGAAGTTAGCATTATTTTTACTATTTTATAGATGAAGAAACCAAGACCCATATAGGTAACAGAATTGCATTAGAACTAGAACCCATGGGGTGCCTGGGTGGCTCAGAGGGTTAAGCCTCGGCCTTGGCCTCAGGTCATCTCAGGCTTCTGGGATCAAGCGCCGCATGGCATCGGGCTCTCTGCTCAGCAGGGAGTCTGCCTCCCCCTCTCTGCCTGCCTCTCTGCCTACTTGTGATCTCTCTCTCTCTGTCAAATAAATACATAAAATCTTAAAAAGAAAAGTTCAAGTTCAAAAAAAAAAAAAAGAACTAGAATCCACGACCCCACGACTGCTGTAATTCTTGCTACAGCACTAGAGCTTGGAAAAGCTGGCTGGGTCATAAACGGTGTCCCAGCCTTCAGCTGGGATTTCCCTTTAAACATTTTTGGGTTGTATTCAAACCATGAAGCCATCATTTGATGTCTACTTGACTGCAAAATAGACCTTCAAAACCCATCCTTCATGCTGCTTCTGACTGACCCTCTCTTCATCCTCACTTCTTCCACGAGTGGGAAAAACACATGCTCTCATCTAGGTAAATAGCACCTTCCCTGTGAGTCTCACTATGCATGAATGTAACAACTTACTTACTGGGCCTGTTCATAAAGCTCAAGTAATCATCTCCTTAAAAGCATGTCACTCCCTTGCCCAAACACAAAAAATGACTCCCAATGCTATTAAATTATGTTGACTTGTGGAGTTGTGCACGCTTAGAGCAAAAAGAGACCTTGGAGATCAAGCATACAAAACTGTGAAGAAGTCATGTTGAACCCTCCTGTTTCTGATGGAAGAGCTAATTACCAAGGAGAGGAAATGACTTTGATGCAAGGAATCTGTAACTCCACCTATCTTAGGAATTCTGGTTTTGTTTTATTTGGTTTTGAGCTTTATGGCAGGATGTTTATTGCAGTCCCAACCTAATGCTTTTTCTTCTAAAAATCTAAGAGTCACTCTGCTGTTCAAGGCTCTCCTCACTCACACTCCTGCCCGTTTCCTATCGTTCCAGCATACTCCATACTCCATAATTCCTGACCTCTGTGCCTTGCTTTCTGCTGGTCTGTCTGCCAGTGATGAGTACTCCTTTCTCTCTTCGCATCCATTTCTTCGTAAAATACCCCTACTCCCTATCACTTGAGGCTGATCTCAGAGGCCACCTCTTCCATGAACTTCATTTCCATGAAATCCACATGCGGACACTATGTTCTTCATCCTCCACCCCCAAGTTTCCATCATCCTGGGTCTGATATGAGAAATACCCTGGATGGAACTAAGAGCAGATTGGTGACTACAGAGGAGAAGATGAGTGGATTTGATGACAGAGCAACAGAACACCAAATGAGAGCCAAAATAAAACCCAGAGATTAAAAACAGAACAGGAAAAATAGACAGTCAATGAGTAGCAAGATAGCTCCACGTGGCCTAATATATGTAATTGGGTCACAGAAGAAGAGGAGAGGTTGCCCAAGAAAATACCGAAGAAGTAATAGCTAAAGTTTTTGTACATTTAATTTTTAAAAAGCAAACAAACAAACAAAACAGCCCAGATTGAAGAAAGTCAATAAACCCCCCAAGAACAAGAAATATGAAGAAAAGTACAAGGCATATTCTAATCAAATAGTTTAAAACTAGTGGTAAAAAGAAAAAAAAAATAAAAGCAATTAGAAAAAATAGACACAGTGTGTAAAAAAAAAACAAGAATGACAGCATACTTCACCTAACAATGCAAGTCAGAAGATGGTGGTGAAACGTCATGAAAGTTCTGAAAAAAAGAAAACCAACTTAAAATTCTATACCCAGAGAAGGTGAAGTAAAGACTTCCTGGGACATATGAACGCTGAAAGGGGTCAACCTCAGCAGGCCTACACTATGCAAAATATTAAGGTAAATCTATTAAAAATGATTCCAGGTGGACATCTGGGATCTACAGAAAGGGATGGTGAACACCAGGAATGGCTAAACGTGGGTAAGGGCATAAAAGCATGTAAATCCCTTTGAAAGATTCTTTAAAAAAAAAAAAAAGACGTCTCAGGGCACCCAGGTGGCTCAGTGGGTTAAGCCTCTGACTTCGGCTCAGGTCATGGTCTCAGGGTCCTGGGATCGAGCCCTGCATCAGGCTCTCTGCTCAGCAGGGAGCCTGCTTCCCACCCCCTCTCTCTGCCTGCCTCTCTGCCTGCTTGTGATCTCTCTCTCTGTCAAATAAATAGATAAAATCTTTAAAAAAATAAAAATAACAACCATGTATTGGAGAATTTGTAACATATGTTGAAGTAAAATGTATGATAGAATAGCCCGAAGTTGAGAGATTGCAAAATGGAAGTGTCCTCTGAAAGGTTCTTACATTATATGTGAAGTATAACATTATTTGAGGTAAACATTTACATCATGAACCCAAAGCTAACATTAAGAATCAAAACAAAGAGGTATAGCTAACATGCTGATAAAGGAAATAAAATGTAATCATAAAGTATATTCAATTATCCCAAAAGAAGGAGAAAAAGGGGAACAAAAAATCAGACAAGTAGAAAATATCACGATGACAGACATAAAATGACAAGATGATAGATTTAAGACCAAATATCAATAATCACGTTAAATGAAAATGGTCTAAATGCCTGAATCCAAAGGCAATATACGTAACTTAAACAACGATGTTAACCTTTTAACAATAGAAGAGTCAGGGTGAAATGTACATGGAATACTTGTCACTTTTCTTGTAATTTTTCTGTGACTTTGAAATTATTTTAAAATTATTTAAGGGGCGCCTGGGTGGCTCAGTGGGTTAAGCCGCTGCCTTCGGCTCGGGTCATGATCTCGGGGTCCTGGGATCGAGTCCCGCATCGGGCTCTCTGCTCAGCAGGGAGCCTGCTTCCCTCCCTCTCTCTGCCTGCCTCTCTGTTTACTTGTGATCTCTCTCTGTCAAATAAATAAATAAAATCTTTAAAAAAAATTATTTAAAAATAACAATTTAATAATTTTAATTATTAATTTAAAATTAATAATTTTAAAATTATTTAAAAATAACAATTTAAGAATATAATCTTTGTGGGTTGCCTGGGTGGCTTAGTCGGTTAAGCGGCTGCCTTTGGCTCAGGTCAGCATCTCAGGGTCCTGCTCAGCAGGGAGTCTGCTTCTCCCTCTCCCTGCCCCTCCCCCTGCTTGTGTGCTCATTCTCTCTCTCTCTCTCTCTCTTTCTCTCTTGCACATGCATGCATGCTCTTTCTTTCTCTCTCAAATTAATAAAATCTAAAAAAAAAAAAAGAATATGATCCTTGTAACTTTTTTTAAACCAATAGATATTGGTTTTTGAAAAACTTCTCACGTCTCTTTCCATATGGCCTGGTATGATCTCAGGTTTCCACTGTGCTAAATGCTGGCAGAGGTGTGCTCTGGAAAAAAGCCTTGGTCAGGGAAGCACGGGACCTGAACTATAGTTCTATTTCTACTATGTATTTGACTTGACCTTTCTGAGCCTCAGCTCTCTCATCTGAACTGGGCACAATAAAGCATACCTCACCCAATGATTGTAAGAGAAATGGTGCTGAGACATGGATGCCCAGTGAAAGGTAAGCCACCAACAAACAGCCTAAAACCAGGCCTTGGGAGCTTGAGTCCATCTCAGCTCTACAAGTGGAAGCTAAGAAGAACCTTGTCTCTGGAACCAAGGCCAAGTCCAGGCCAGAACCAGGACGGGGCCAAGGCCAGCTGGGTTAACCTGGCCCACCTTCTGCCCTTGCCCACTTCCGGGGCATCCTTCCTGATGGCTTTCTCTGGGAATCATTCAAATGTTGACCACACACATGCTCCTCCCCGCCCCCACACCAGCACGGAGGGAGATACTATGCCCAGCCACAGACAAAGAGTGAACACCCATGTTGGTCCCATCAGCTACATCCTTATTGCCAGGGTCAGGCTGTGACCCTTGTCACTTCACACCTGGACCATGATGAAGACTCATAAAGGTCACTGAGCCTCCACTTTTACGCTAACCTCCAGCTCCTCACTTCCGAAGCTACTCTCCACTCCATTACTGTGGTCAAAATGATCCTTCGATAAAGCAATTCTGATTACGTCTCTTCTTTCTCAAAATTCTTCGACGGCTCCCCATCACCTTCAGGATGAAAATCTAAACTCAGCTGGTTGCAGTGTCACCCAAACCTGACTCTTCCATCTCCTCACCCAGCCTGCTCCCCAGACAAAGACGCAGCCTCGGCTCTCATCACACCAGGTCAGCTGCGGTTACCTAACTCCGTGTGTGACGTGTAACGAGCACCTGCTGTGTTTAACGAGCACCTGCTGTGTGCCAGAAACCCTGCTAAGTGCATTTTCACTGTAAACTTTCCCAGGCTTCATGACAACGAAGTAAGCTTACTGTGCCAAAGGGAAAACAGGATGGTGCATTTTCTGAACGTCCGCTCACAGGCCACCTCCTCTGTAAAGCCCACCTAGGCTGGATCTGCTCTCTTTTTGCTCCTTTTTGGAGTGCTGGTTGTCTAAAGTTATTTATTTATTTTTTGGCCTGTGATCAGGATTATTACTCTCTTCTTCAAGTTCAGCCCCTACCAAATGGTATGAGCCCCTTGAGGGAAGTGAAGCGAAGGCCTCAGGACAAGGGAAATGTTCCCAAGATTGCAGGGGCTGTAGGGCGTCCGGGTCCCCCCATGGAGGCCCCTACGCTGGTGGTCTCTGTCAGGCCCTTTTACCTCTGGTGGGTGGTGTGTCTTGACCATCTGGCAATGGCAGGTCCACCGCGCATGCTCAGGAGAGAGGGAGCCGGACTCTGGGTTCAGGCAAGAGAGGAGATCCCGAGGCTCCGCCCGCTGCCTCGACAACAGAAGTCTCTCAGGAACATGGCATTTCCCAGTCAGTTTCTTGGCCAAGAATGTGACACGGGGTGACATAATCCAAAATGCAGAACTCCTAGTAGCAGGACCCAGGGTTGTTGTGACCATGGGAAGCGCAGATTCCAAAAGAACCCTCGGTTGGGGTGGGGGTAGAGGTGATGTGAACCCCTGGAGAAGTAGGTGACATGGAGAATTCTCATGGTGCGAACAGTCGTATTGTTGTTGTGTGTCTGTGCGTCTGTGTGTGTGTCCCATGACATTAGCAATGAAGTTCTTTAAAAGCATTCCAGGATGGATATGGCAAACTGGAGGGAACCTGTCCAGACACTCTCTACATACTCTCAGGGAAGTCCCCTCCCTTTTTTGGCCCTCAGTTTCCCCACCTGTTGAGTGAGAGAGTTGAACCCTTAGCTCTGGCATGCTTTTTTGTCACCCATTTTAAGCTGCCTCTCATCTCCCAGTCCCCAGTTTGCTTTAGGAATGTGAAAGGAGTGGGGTGTCACGTAGCAGAGCAAAGTTAGAAGGAGGCTCCCCCTTCCCTCTCTCAGTTGGCCTGGGGGCGTTTTCAGGCAGAAGAATGGACCAGATTCAGGACTGGAATGACTCCAGTGTATTTGGTGGCATGGAGGGAATCCATAAACCACATGTCTTCTGATGTTTCTGAACAGTGGTATGGAAAGTATGGAGGTACAGTGGGACATGGTGGGCTGGGCACCTTGCAACCTTCCTGGGACATAACACCCAAGCCTGTGCATTGCCTGTGGCTTCGACAGTCCTCCTCATGCTTGAGGCAGTAGAGTGGACCCAGGGACCACACACTGGTACTGGGAAGGCCCCAAGGGACATGAGACCAACTCTGAGCTTTCCCGGAGCCCACCCCAACACCAGAGCAGGGAAGGGGCTTGCCTGGGTCAGGGCAGAGCTGGGAGCCGTCGGTGCCAGGCTGTGCGGTGACCATGCCCTGCGGACAGACACATCACAGGCTGGCTTCAGATGCCATGGGAAGTTTTCAAAACCACACGGCTTAACACAGGGGAAACAACTGTATGTTTGAAGTCAGGCGAGCAGTCAGCCTTGCAGGATGTGATGCCTGGGAGGGTCGCAGGCGGGCTTGGGGGATGCTGGGAACATTCAGGTTCTTGATCTACTGGATACAAGGGTGGGGTGCTCTGGGACAGTCCATGAGGCTGACAGATGACACATGTGCATTCTACAGCAAACTTTTTTTTTTTTTTTAAACAAACCGAGAAGAGAGGAAAGGAAGCCCGTGTCTTGGCTACCGTGGTCAGCACCCCTCCCCAGGGGGCAGACAGAAGAGGGTGGGCGACGCTCACGCCCCCAGCTGTCCCCCAGCAGTGGGAGGCTGGAAGGCCCGGCCACCCGCACATATTGGCAGAGCAAACACAGGGGCCTCCGAGCACACTGACCCCTCTGTGTACACAGGGTGTTAGGCCAGACTCCCCTGGGCTGCACTTCATGGGGACAAAGACAACAAAGACACCATCTCGGAACTGTCAACAGCATGGCCGTACTCGAGTCTTTGGTTCAATATTTGCAGAGTCAGACAAGCCATAGCCACTCTGCCATATTGACTTAGATCCACCACTAACCAGAGAAAGTGGAGACCCCCGCCCTGCCTGCTCACCTGCCCGGGCCTGCAGTGAGTCTGTGGCCTTCAGCAGGAAGCTGGGGGCCCGCGGGTTTGGAGACTCAGCCCCGCTTTGCTTCCCGGCTGTCTGTGTTGTCACTGTTACCCTCTCCCCGTACCTCGGGAGGGAGTCAGGCCTTTCCGGATCTCCTGTAGCCCCGTGTGAATGCTCAGGAGGCAGCTGGGAACACGAGGCATGAAGTTCACAGCCTTGAACTGAAGCTTTCAGGAAATGGCAATTAGAAAGGTTTTTTTTTTCCCTGAAAAAGTTTTCTTTTTCATAATGGGAGTTAAACCCTACAAGTGCCAAACATACTAGCCTCCGGTTCAGGGTTTGACGTTCCGCCCCCACCCAGTAACTTCTGAGTGAGACACTTCCCCATTGACCAACACAAGAGACTACTTTCCAGAAACTCTGCCCCCTTTGTGAGCTCCAGGCCCCCGCCGTGGCGGCCATGACCTGTGACCTCCTGGCTCCCAGCCTTGCCGTCAGCTGGAGAAAGAGAGGGGCCCCACCTGCGTCAGTTGGACAGACGAGGGCCTGGAAACGCCGCCTGGAGGCTCTGCTTTCCTCAAGGCGCTGACCCCTCGCTGCAGGTGCCTGTCCCCAGGGCAGCTTGCTGTGCGGTCAGGTGGCAAGTTGCTGAGACATCTCAGCTCTCTGAGAATGACTCTTTTTTCCATTTGATCCGAAGAGCTCTGAGGACACTGCCTGGCCTGCCCTCTCTCTGCCTCCAGGGCCCACACATTCAGTGAGGCCTCCAATAACCATTAATTTAGCCAATTTCCTGGGCCACACCGGCCCCCTGGGACCCCACTTTGGTGGGCGGCAGCGGAACAAGCCTCCCTGCTGTTTGCCTTCCCTTTTAATTACATGGGGACAAGCTTCCTTGGGCTGACTTTGGGAGGCAAGCCCCAGGCCAGCCTGGCTGCCCTCCACGAAACAATGCACACATGTTCGGGAGAATTCCCTCCTCTCCTAATCCGGGCTGGGAAGAAAAGGGCTTTTCTTCTTGTTGTCAAAGGGGGTCTTCGATGCTAAGATACCATTTTGTGTCTCAAGTCATGTCACGGGACTTCTGCCTCGGCCTCGCTGCCTGCTCTTTAGAAATGAAAGGCACAGTCCTTGCTTCACCTCAGGACAAGTGCCCCCCACCCTGCCCTCCTCTGAAAATAAAGGGGGTTGGGGGCCTAGGGAAGCAGGAAAAGCTCCCAACTCCCACTGTTCCTTTCTCGTCCTGGCAACCTCGGCTTTCTGGACTATTTGCCCAAAGGATGAGTAGGGAGGGCTGAGCCTCACCTGCTGATCTCAAGGGTCATGAATATTCTTATAATCCCCTGGAAAGAAGGACCCTTTCATCAGAGGAGCAGATTCCTCTTGGAGGCCTGGGGGCTGGCCTCCCCCTCCTCCTACCCACCGGCTTGCCTGCTGGCTGCTTTCCTGCTCTGCGGCCTCTGGGTCCGGCTAGCTTCTCCACTCTCGGCGCAGGTCGCATGGAGAGCCAGATTTTCCTAAGGCATCGCTATGCTGCTTCCCTCACTACTCAGATGAATCAAAGGACATAACAAAGAAACACCAGACATACCTCCTGCTGCATAGAAAGGAGCTGGAGTCAGTACAGGAAGGAGAGCAAAGTGACAGCATCTCTGATAGTTGAGCGTACTTATGTTTACATGTTTTACCTATATTTGGCAGAAGAACTGGAGGTCGCTTTTGGAAATACCCACAAAAATTCAGATGAAGAAATCAAAGATAATTAGAGCAAAATGTAACCAAGGCAGGGGAAAGCTTAGTACCACCAGTCAATGTTAACAGGTAAGTTACAAGTAAATGTCAGTATCCATATGGGAGCAAGGCTGAGCTCAGAATGCAAATTTGGGCTTCCTAGAAGCCCAAGAAAAGGGAGAAAAATGGTCTATGGATGGTCAGAGCATACTAGTCGCTCAGGGGAAGCACAGTTCTCCTTGACACTGAGGGCTGAGACCCTCTACTAACAGTGGGTCCTTAAACAAACAAAAATTTTCGTGCGCTGCATTAAACATATCACCCCTAATCTTAGAACAGTTTCCTCAATCTGTCTGTCAAGCGGTTCAACCTGCAAGTCACATACCAACAATCACTGACGTTTGCTAGACTACTTTTAACCCTTGCTATGGATTTAAAATCCATCTTGAATTAGGCTAAGAAACTAAGAGGTAATTCTCATGGAGAGTGCATTGCTTCAGATTTTTTTTTAAAAAGATTTTATTTATTTATTTGATAGAGAGAGAGATCATAAGTAGGCAGAGAGGCAGGAAGAGAGAGAAGGGGAAGCAGGCTCCCTGCCGAACAGAGAGCCCGATGCGGGGTTCGATCCCAGGACCCTGAGATCATGACCTGAGCCTAAGGCAGAGCTTTAACCCACTGAGCCACCCAGGTGCCCCTGCTTCAGATATTTTAAAGAGGCTTTTTTTGTTGTTGTTTTGTTTTGTTTTTTTTTTTTAAATTTACTTGACAGAGAGAGAGAAGACCAGTAGGCAGAGTGGCAGGCAGAGGGAGAGGGAGAATCAGGCCCCCCGCCGAGCAGGGAGCCCAATGAGGGGTTCAGTCCCAGGATCCCGGGACCACAACCCGAGCAGAAGGCAGACGCCCAACAGACTGAGCCACCCAGGTGACTCTGTTTCAGATATTTTAAACAAAGAGATGGTCTGGTCCTATAGTTAAGCCTCATAGTACAAAGCAGTGATTTTTAGAATTTTAATCTCTTAAAATTATTGAATATCCCAGAGAAATTTTTCTTTAGATGGGTTACATGTATCGATATTTAATATTTAATATAATATTTGATATTGGTATTTTCAAAATTGACATGGAGAATCATTTAAAATATATACTCATTAATTAATTAAAAAAATAAAACAACTTCATGTTAACATAAATTACATTTCTTATTAAAAACTATAGCTTAATTTTTGAATTCTCTTTGATGTCTGGCTTGATAGAAGATAATTGGAGTCTTCCATCCACTTCTACATTCAACCTATTACAATGTATTGTTTTGATTGAAGTGTACGAAGAAAACTTGGTCTCACACAGTAATGTAATTAGGAAAGAGAAGGAGAATTTAATAGCTTTCCAGGTAATTATGAATCTTCTTTGGTACTACACCAACATTTGACAAAGTTTAGTTGCAATGTAGACTCTGTAATCGTTATCAATGAACTTTTCATACTCTGTGGTGTAAAATCCATAGGTCTACCTTTCCCTTGGAAAGGAGCTTTCCCTAGGCTTGACTTGACCCCATCATGCATTAGCCATTTGGAAAATACTGGTTTCCTTGGTTATGCAGATCTTCTGATACATTTCTTTTTATAGTATCAAAAAGATACATTCATCTAAGTAATGAGAATAAAAGGCACAGCGTAGGAAATACAGTCAGTGACATTGTGACAGCATTGCATGGTGACAGACGGGAGCTGCACTTGTGGAGAGCATAGTACAGAAAGGATGAATTACTATGTTGTACGTCTGAAACTATGTAACACTGTGTGTCAGTTATTCTCAAAAACATTAAAAAAATTAAAACATGCTTTAAAAAAAAGATATTCATCAAAGTCATCATTCATTTCTCCAGAAAAATACTGAGAAGTTGTCACGCTCACTCTGTTTTTCCAGATTCCGCTTTTTGCCTAAATGTGTAAGTTTTATCATTGGAAACGAATACAACAGAGTTTTCCATGAAGTGGCAGGCCCACTCTGCTTATTTTTGAGAAAATGTCTGCCACATGACCAAGTTTGAATTAGCATAGTTTCTCAGTCATCCTCACCAAAATGGTGTTCCTTCAAAAAAGTAAGACTTCAGGTCACAAATCAAATAACTGCATAACTATTCTTCCTCAAGATGACCATCATATTTTGGGCGTCAAAGTGTTTTATGTGAACCTCCGAATTCATCACAGACCATGAAAAAGACATGAAAAGTACTTACAGGTGGAGATTAAGCAAAAGTAAAAATCAGTAAAATCATAGTAATACAAAATAATAAAATAAATGACTTTGCTACTTCATCAAGCCATTCGTTAAGTAAAACTGGCTTTTTTCCTTTTTCTAAACTGTGAGTGTGTAGCGGTGTGGGCAGCACAACATCCCTGCCTGATTCGATCTTAGCAGGGTCACCCACCGCGACTCTGGCACAGCCAGTGGGTATCAATGCAGTGCAAAGGGCAAACAACATGTTAGTACTACTACAAAGTCATGTTGACCTTGTGAGCCTGGAATAGTCTGGACAAGCCCTGGGGTCCACAAACCACCTTTTATCACACTCGGGTGCAGAGGAAGACCTGGTTTGTAAGACAGCAGTTACTCGAGGAGAGGATCTCCAGATGCCAAGTAAGAAAAGGCAAGCATTTCCTTATGAACATGTTTTACGTCTTGAGTACAGCTCTGACAGCTCCAAGAATTAGAAATGCATCCTGTACTGCAGAAACAAATATTTTTGCAGAAACAAAATACTTCAGAAATTTAGTGGTAGAGTCAAACCATTTGATTAAGGTTAGATAAATACTTAAAATAGGCTAACCACTGAATTCTACTCACCCTATCACAATGACTATCTTCTCTATCGTATTGTTACATTGTGAAGATCAAATGAGATAATAGCTCTGATGGCTGTATGCCAATTAAGGGTCGTTTTATTTTTTATTTTTAAGGGTAGTTTTATTGGTAAGAGGTAGTTTTGTATAAAAATAGTATTAAAATTTTCACAAATTATCAGCATCAGAAGGACCTTTAGTGAATATCCAGTCAAACCTTCTGTTTTATCAGTGAGGAAATTAAGACCAAAGATGAAAAGGACTTTCCAAGTTATAGCAAATCCTGATTATGGGTCCAATTTTTTGCCAATTGAAGTGAAAAGTTGTTTATGCCAGTTACCAACTGAAAAGAGAACACACGCGCATGCACATGTGCACACACACCCACCCACACCCACACCCACACACAAACGAGTAAACATACAGAGAGCAGTAAACATTAATTTGTATGTAACTCAGTATCTACATACTCTATGCTTTATAGACATGAACAATTGACTCATTTAGACAGTTTTTCCATATTTGTGATGTGCTAAGTGTTAGGTATCTGAAAAGAGAGAACACAGTCCCTGTCCTCGAGATCTTTCAGTCTTGTGAGGAAATGCGTGAGTGATCAGTAACTCCAGGACATGCCGCTGTGTTAGGATAGGCGTGCGCTTAAGGCGCTGATGAAAAGCAGTTAACTCAGGTGGGAGACAAGGGAGTAAGGAAGGGGTCACATAAGGAGATGGTGCTGGATTGTGGTCCCCAGGAAGGCAGGAGGGTTGCCAGAGCAAGGAAGCTGGTCCAGCCTGAGCAGTGTGTGTGCAGAAAGGCAGTGTGGTGGAGCGGGGGGCTCTGGGCACCAACAGGGATGTGGGATGAGAAGCAGGGCTGGAACTGCTGTCAGAGAGGTGGGCAGATCTCTCATCAGGAAGAGCTATGAGCTGATGATTTTGAACTTTACCTTGAAAGCTATCTGGAGACAGTTATTAAGTGGTCACGTTTGCACTTTGGACACATCATTCTGACAAGAGTGTGGAGGATGGATGGGGGAGAAGGGACAGTGAAGGTCTGTGGTGGCAATAGAGTTAGACATGAGGGTCGTCTGATATGCGCAGAGGCCATAAGATGGTGATGTGGGATAGTAAGATGAAAAGTAGGGAGACTAGTGATTGGGTTTGTTCCTGTATCGGGGAGAGAGGGAGATTCCCAGATGTTTGTCTTGTGCATCTATCAGTCAGTGTCTGTCACCAAAATAGTGAGGTCTGGAGAAGGGACAGGTTTAATGGAGAAAGCAGTAGTCTCGCTGTGGTCTCGCACGGGTGTCTGTGGGACATGGGAGTGGACAACTGGAGATGGGGCTTTGGGGCATGGGGAGAGGACTGGGACAGAGCCAGAGAGTGACAGTCACTGCAAACATGGCAGGGAGTGGACCAGCCAGGGAGAACATGAGATTGAGGAAAGGACACTGAGGGAGAGCTCTGGGAAAGGCCACCATTTAGAAAGGTCTGCAAAGAGCACCAAGAATCTGCAGCTGCTTTGTTACTAGAAGGGAAACCAGCAAAAAGTGGTGTCATCAAGGGACAGAAGCCAAGGAAATAAGGGTTTACAGAGAGAGAGAGAAGGGAAGGGAGAGGGAACAGATGCCACCGTGTTAAATGGCCAAGTAAGTAAAAGAGTGCTTAGGGGGACAGTGGTGGCCTCGATGAGGGGCGTGGCAGAGCAGCCCAGGTGGCCAAAGAAAATGTGAGCTTGGAGTGAGCCAAACAAGGAATGGTGCATGCTTTCTCTTTCAAGGAGCCTGGCTGTGAATGAAAGGAAAGATAGTGTACACTTTACAGATTGACAGACTTCACAAAAGATACCAATTTGTTTCTAGATCCTGGGATTCACAGATATTTTAAAAGTTCACTTGGAGTGTCTGAGTGGCTCAGTAGGTTGAGCCCCTGACTCTTGATTTTGGCTCAGGTCATGATCTCAGGGTCCTGGGATCGAGCCCCTCATCGGGCTCTGCCCTCAGCACACAGTCTGCTTGAGATTCTCTCCCTCCACCCCTCCTGCTTACATGTGCACATGCCCTCTCTAAAATAAATAAGCAAATCTTTAAAAAAATTTTTTTAAGAAAAGTTCATTTGCCTTATTTCCAAATAACTATATCCAGAGTACCCAGAACACAGTATGTTAAAGTGGTGGTACAAAATGAGCATAAAGGAAAACCCATTCGGATTAAAAAAATGCAAAAACAGCAAATGCAAACCACCATACTGGTAATCTAAAATGCTCCAAATCCAGTTTCCTTATACCCACATGGTGGCTAAAGCATGGCCTGGGATCCCAGCAGGGCTATTTTAGAGAAGGCAATCCCTTTTCCACCTGGTTGTGAATCTAAGTTCACTCAGCTCGCACCGTGCCCTCTCCCAGGCAGCCAACCAATAGCCTCTTTGGAAGCCTACAGTGATTTATATACAATGTAATATAATGCAGCCACCAAAAAATAAATAAATAAATATTGCCATTTGCAACGACCGTGGATGGAACTAGAGGGTATTGTGCTGAGCAAAATAAGTCAATCAGAGAAAGACAATTATCATATGATCTCCCTGATACGAGGCATTTGAGAAACAAGACAAGAGGATCATAGGGGAAGGGAGGGGAAAATAAAACAAGATGAAATCAGAGAGGGAGACAAACCATAAGAGACTCTTAATCTCAGGAATCAAACTGAGAGTTGCTGGAGGGGAGAAGGTAGGAGGGATGGGGTGGACACTGGGGAGGCTATGTGCTATGGTGTGTGCTGTGAATTGTGTAAGACTGACGATTCACAGACCTGTACCCCTGAAACAAATAATACATTATAGGTTAATTAAAAAAAAAATACAAAAAAAAAAAAAAAAGAAAAAAAGAACCCTACTTTGGATTTAGGTCTCTTTGCTCATTCCTGTTCTAGTGCAGATTAACACCGGCTCATGCCCTTTGCCCCTGGCAGGGAGTAGCTGCTGGCTGTGAGCTGTCTTGTTCGAAGTCGGGGGTATCTCAGGACTGGTGTGTGGAGCCAAGGCACCTGTGAGCCAGCCACGCTATTTCTCTGTGCAAACATTCCTGAGAAAGCAGGACCTCTCCTTACCTACAGCTCCCCAATGCCTCCCTTCTGAACTCACAACCTCCCAAACTTCTCTGGTGTCTTTGCCAACAGTAACTTCTTCGTCTTGCATCGTACCATGCAATGCAGGCCATTTATGGGTGAGAAACAATTTATAGCACAGGATGGTGGTGAGGGGCACAGATCAAGGTGGAAATCCCAGCTTTGCCACTTATAAGCTAAGCAAACTGACAATGTGGACAACTTAAAAGCTGTTTTGTTTTTGCCTATAAAATGGGGGAAATAATAGTACCTATCTCTCAGGGTTGTGGAAGTTACCAACATTCACATAGTTTAAGTGCCTACAACAGTGCCTGACGAACAGTACATGGTATCTAGTTATTTAGAAGGATTCAACAGAGAAACACCTTGTACCTGGTTTGGAGGCAACTATTAGAATGCCTTTCACTGAAAAAAGAATGTGATCTGGAAACATCTTGCCTGACTTGGTTGGACAAGGACACATGTTTCCTTGGTTTCTCTGGATGCTAAGTTTAATCAGTGGCAGAAACTCAGAGGTTATCTGGGCTGGAGGAAACCTGTGGGGCTAACCAACTTGCTGTCCTTTCACACATCTGGTCTGGGGAAGGAAATGGCTCTGACACAGTCATGTGGGGAGCAGAGCATGTTTAATCCGAAGTAGGACTCCTGTGCTTCATGGTCCTGGGCTCTGCTTTGCCCTTCTGAAGAGCCAGACACACAGGCTTGAGCTCTGTGTGTGTGCCCATGTCATTGCCTTCTTTCCTGACAGAATTTCTCCAAATAGGATGGCTTTTTTTGGGAACTAAGTTGAACCCTTTGTTACAGATCCAGGATAAATACACACACACACATACACAATAGACAACTGGCTTTCCCTTATGATACGGTACCCTTTAGTTAGTGAGATGATTTTATTAAAGCTGAGCAACAAAAACAAAATAATTACCAGAATTCTGGGCTACCTCTTCCTCCGTAAGCCTTAAAAATAGAATGTGCTCTGAATACTCAGGATTCACTTAAATTGTGCAAAATTGGCCTCGGGGCCATTTTCCCCTGTTGAAGTTCACCAGTGTGACTTTCAGAACTTGAAAAAGGTAGGCGTATAGAACAAAAGACTTTTACTTAAATATGTGCATCTAATTCAAACAGGGTTTCCTCTCAGCACCGACTTGTCCGTGGTCCTGGAAGTAGTATATTAAGTATCTCTTCAGGAATGTGCACACTTTTTTGCGGCTTACAACATGAAAAGGAACTGCCGGGTCAGGACAGGTGAGTGGGTGACGGAAGGGGGCTCTGGGCACACTGCCAGCTTATTCACTACCCGCTCTGTTTTCCAGGCTCTGCAGGCAAACCTACATGGGATCCCAGACAGACTCGGCCAACTTGTCAGCCTGGGAACTCAGGGAAGCCCTTCCAGCAGGCATCCACATACTGGAAAACAGCGATAGTGCCGATGTTAGGAAGAATAAGAAATATATTTAATATATTTAGTATAGTTGGCATTTAATAAATGAGATTTCCCCCTTCAGTCCAGTCTCATCATTCAACTTCATTTAAAGTTAAGGCTCCATGCCTCTAAATGAAGCTGAACATCTGTGCACCTGTAAGCATGCCAGAAATCATGCTCTCTTCAGAAGCCCTCAGGAGTGTTGTCACTCAGCTGCACGGAGGCCGGCAGCGAACAAAACGCTGCGGTTCAAATTGAGAGTTTTCACATGGTGATCCGTGGCCGGGCAGCATGCTGGTTGCAAATGTTTCTGACTTACACACCGTTTAGGATTTTTTCAAAAAAATATTTATTTGAGAGAGAGAGTGAGCGAGCAAGCAGGGGGAGGGGCAGAGGGAGAGGGAGAAGCAGACTCCCCGCTGAGTGCAGAGTTTGACACGGGGCTAGATCCCAAGACCCTAAGACCGTGACCTGAGCCCAAATCAAGAGTTGGATGCTCAGCCCACTGAGCCACCCAGGCGCCCCAAGGTTTTTAAATATCTGCTAACATTCAAAAGTAAGGCGATTTCAAATAAATATTTAGATTCCCCAGGTTCTTTTGCAAAATGCCTGACTTTGGGGGCCCTGAGTTTGTGGCCTGGCTTAAATCTTCTCAGAATAGAAACAGTCCCCCATGATCAAGACGCCGGTGGATGCCTGAAACTGCAGAGTTCCGGCCCTATAGATGTCATGTTTTTCCCTATTCATACATACCTATGATAAAGTTCAGTTTAGTAAATCTAGTAAGAGATTAACAATAACCAATAACAAGATAGAACAATTGTAACAATATACTATAATAAAAGTTGTGTGTATATGGTCTCTTTCTTCAAATACCTTATTGGCCTGTACTCACCCTCCTTCTTGTGATGAGATGGAGTGAGGGGAATGACGTAGGCACCGTGACAGAGCGTTAGGACACTGCTGGCCTGATGATGCCTCAAGAGGAGGGTCACCCGCTTCCAGATGGGGGTTGCCCTTGGGTCACTGGAGTCCCGGGTAAGGGAGGATGCCTGTACTTGCTTAGGAGTCAGAAGACAATGGTTCTTGTTCTGTCACTAATTGAACAAATTGTTTCTTCTCTCAGGACCTCTTTTCTTCTTTTGCAAATGGCAAGCTATCGTTGTCCTAAAACTGTAACTTACTGGCTAAAGTGAAGCCGAGGGTAAAAAAAGGGATAGAAAGCCTCTGCATATCACACCATCCTCCATACAGTCAGCCAGGTCGTGGAAGCCTTTAAAAATGTTTCCAAATATATGTATCTGGTTGCACAGAGGACTATCCAAACTACAGGCGTTAGTAATAAAAGCTATGGTAGTTCAGAAGGAGGGAACTCTTTTTTAAAGGAAGAACTCCTCTATTTTATATACACAGGATGATCTCCGCTTCCCACAACCAGATGGAAAACACGCAGACGTGCCGCGTATGCATCTTCTCTAGAAATTTCCCTATTTCCACATTCTCATCTTGTAGTTTTGAGGAGGTTGGCTGAGCATGCCACGCCTGGTCCGTGGAGGCTTTCTGCTCGGTTGGCTTCAGACAAAGTTACCATTAACTCCCCAACCTGCAAGAAAATTATTTAACACAAAGGATTCCAAAATGTCCTCCTCTCCCCCTACAAGCCTGCAAACAAATGGTACAGGAATGAGGTCAGAAAGGAATCCCCCGCCTACCAGGCCTCTGAATTCATTTACCTACCTCAGAGCCCATTCAGGGAAAGGGGTGGAACGGGGAACAAGAGATGCTCAGAGGCCAAGTGGAGTTTGGGGGTCGAGCGCTACATTACGAGATTTGACAGGCCTTTGCCAGCCTTCAGCTTCTTTGTGTCTCTCACATAATAGAGAAACACAAACTGAGCAGCACACGATCTGTGGTTACACCCTTGGACAGAGCACACTCTTTGCAAATGCTAATAGTATTGTAGCATCCTGTCACCCGGGAACACAAAAAAGGATGTTGATTTTCACATGAACCAGAACAGGCCCATTGTACGTACGTTTGTGACCAACTTGTAGTATCTGCACATCAAAAGCCCAGCCAATCATAGGGTGCGCAGCTGGCGAACTGCACCGATGGGGGTGCTCAACGGAGAACAAGATCCAAATGCCTCGTCCGTCCATACAGTGACACACACGGTACTTTTGACATGAATGAAACTACCATCGCACAATCCTGGTTCAGCTCTGACCATGGCAATTGGCAAGTATAATTAGCAAGAAAGGAGATGTCTCGGATGTTTAAAAAGAGAAATCTGGATGTATGAAAACGGGAGTGGTTTCACTCGTGCTGAGAGCCTCCCATATGGGAGAGGCAGCAAAGGGTGGGGGTGTTTAATTAAGGGTGATCTGATACATGAGAGATAAACTCATTAGGATGCTGGCAAGAAAAGTATCTATTTCCAAGTCCTGGCAAACTAGAAACTCAAGGCAAGAAAATTAAATAAGGAATGTATATGATGTTCTTAAAAATAAGTTGAGTCAAAATTGTAGAGGCTTCTGCTAACAGCCTTTCTCTCAAGGTTTAAGCTTATTAGAAACAGAAAGGCAGCCAAAGTTTGGGAAGAGATTCAATCCAGGTTTTAAAAACTGGGGTAAAAATAATCCTGGATCTGAATAGTTGGGCTAACTCAAAAGAATGTAGAGAATCAACATAGGTAAGATGGGAAAATTAACATGATTAACATGTTGAGGAAAAATCACCAGGTACTACTAACTACTACTGAGGTTTGAGGTCTGAGGCAGGCAGGAGATTCGAACCCCCTGAATCTCAGTATCACCTTGTCCCCCAGGACCCCACAGAAGCCCCTGCCTCTGCAGAGATCCCCATTCTTGTGATGCAGCAACAGCCTCATTAGTTAGGGTTAGTCCCTTTATGCACGTTCTAAGGCTGTCGGGGGCCAGGATACTCCTCAATAAATTCACTTCATAAGTAAGCTCAGTCCTGAAACTATGACTGAGAGACAGCAAAGTGCACACGGGTTTGTAACCAGACTTGTTTTCAAATTTAGACTTTACTACTCACTAGAATGACCTTGGGCAGGTTACTTAAAATTTCGGAGCCAATTTCCTCATTGACAAAATGGAAATACTACTACCTGGGGTAATGAATGCAAAACACAAGATATACCTGTTTGAGTTCTTTTCTTAACTTCAAAACTTAAAAGAAAACCCCCCAAAATTTATGGGACCAATCCTTGGCAAGATAGGATACTAAAAAGGCTTAGGGACCTCAAAATGCTAATGGCCAGTGACAGTACACATCTTTGCTGTGCGCTCAGTCCTGCAAGGACCTTACTGATGGGCCCTTAGTAAGGGTGTGCTACTGTCTGTAACTTTCTCCCAACACGCACCAGGCACCTCTTCCTCCTGTTAGTACTGCTCATGGAGGCAAGGAGGCAGGTTTGCTGTTTTAACTGGGTTCATGCTGTGCTCTTAAAGAATAGCTAAGGTGTTTTAAGTGTGGGTACTTTTGGACTTAAGCTCTCTAGACAAATACATTTCTTGATGAAGAGAGAGTAAGCACTGCAGCTTGTTAGTGATGTGTGACTACTTCCATGTTAAGACCTATGGAAAAGAGAGATTAAAAACAAAAGTGGAAAGCAGAAAAATGGATAGGTTAATTCCTTAAGAGGTAAATTAATTTCAGCATTTCCTGCAGCTGAAGTGAAGAAACAGGTTAAAGTCTTGAATTCTTTTTGACAGAAAAGTGACATATACATTTGTTTGGAGTCGGAAGCTTTGCTGGAACTTAATTATCTCGTAATCCTTACTTTAATGAACTTAAATGAAAAGTCATGTTCTTAGGTTTTACTTCTACAAAGGATACCTTGCAGAAGAGTATTTTCTTCAAATAGGTACATCATATAGGATCTGGGAGAGCCAAGGGCATATTAGATAAATCAAGAGGTAGGTCAGTGGCAGTCCAGGCACTATTGCTTCCTGAAGATTTGGCCTAATTCTCAGAAAAATTTTAGTAGAGCAAGATGGAGTTAGTCTATTCTCTACGTACTTTCTCAGAAATGTTAGAGGTCTCACAAGCTTCTGGCAAGTGCTAAATCGTGTAAACCATGACTATATTTTCTGACAAGTGGATATAATTCTAATTTCCATGCTGTTGCTCTGTGATTAAGTGACTGCAAGAGGGAGCAGCAGAACAGACATTCAGCTTCAAACATGGAGTATACCCTGTATTGGTAGCACAGCTTCTGGGAGAGGCAGCTAGCAGTGTCACGGCATGGTGACTGGGTTTTCACTGGGGTCTTGGGCCTATAGGTTTTTTAAAAACCGGGTTTTTCAATTTTCTCAAATACCTGGATAGGAACCAGGCCAACACCTGGATTAATTAATTAAAAACAAAACAAGTAAGAATTCTTTACCGCTAAGAATGAGGGAATAGGGATTTAAAAAGTTACTTCCTACTCAGTGACTTGTCCCCAAATAAGCCTCAACACTGGACCTAGGGAATGTGAACCTAACTCAACTCCTTCATTTCAAGATACTTATTTAACCTTATGAGGCACATTTTTCTTACCCTTATCCTATAGAACTGTCTTCTTCAGGGTAAAGGTCACTCACATTTAAATAGAATGGAGGTTCCTCAGAAAGTTCAAAATAGAGCTACCCTAAGATCTAGCAATTGCACAGTTGGGTATTTACCCCAGACATAGTGAAAAGAAGGGCACCTGCATCCCAATGTTCATAGCAGCAATGTCCACAAGAGTCAAACTGTGGAAAGAGCCGAGATGTCCTTCAATAGATGAATGGATAAAGAAGATGTGGTTCATGTATACAATGGAATATTACTCAGCCATCAGAGAGGATGAATACCTTCCATTCATATCAACGTGGATGGAACCGGAGGGTACTATGCTAAGTGAAATAAGGCAATCAGAGAAAGATAATTATCATATGGTTTCACTCATATGTGGAATGTAAGAAACAGTGCAGAGGACCATAGGGGAAGGGAGGGAAACTGGGAGGAAATGAAAGGGAGACAAACCATGAGATACTCCTGAGTCTGGGAAACAAACAGGGTTGTTGGAGGGGAGGTGGGTGGGGTGATGGGGTAACTGGGTGATGGGTATTAAGGAGGGCATGTGATGTAATGAGCACTGGGTGGTATATGAAACTGATGAATCACTAAACATACATCAGAAACTAATGATGTACTACTATATGTTGGCTAACTGAATTTAAATAAATAATAAACAAAAATAAACTTTACTGATACTGTTCTGCTTCTTAATCTTTGACAGTTTTTATAGCACTCATCTTAACTCTAAAGTTTTCTACATCTATTAACTTATATGTGCAGAATATAACCATTTTAATTATCACCAATTGGATGTGTTTGATTATTTTAAAACACATTTTGTAATACAATTAAACAATACATCTGTATTATTTACAAGCACATGATACCTGCTTCACTTTGGTAGAGAATTCTTCATACATCTGAAACTAGTTTAATATTATGTTAACTATATTTCAATTAAAAATGAGTAATTTTTAAAAGGTATGATTTTTTTCATTTGGAAGTGTGAGAAGGAACAAATCACTCTGTTAAATCTACAGGAAGTAAATTCTTCAACCTTTTTTGATGCATGCAGTTTTTGAACCTGAAGTATACAAAGGATAATAAATTAAAGTACAACTACTTTTTGAGCCTCACATTGAGACTGGTCTGTTAACAGTGACAAGTGACATACAGGCTAACGTGACTAAAACGTGTTCTTTTCTACAAAACTTCCAAAGGAATTCGAAGATGGTCTCTTGACATTAACTCACCAGCAATAAACCATATTCCAGCTAGAATGTACTACTTATAGAAGCAATCATGACTTTGAGTCTTTCCCTAGTTTTGACTTCAGCCAACCAGAGGAATCCTGGAGAAGGCACACTTCTACTCTGTCTTATTTTACACATCAAATGATCAACAAACATTTAATAAGCATCATTTAAGAGCAAAGTTCTGGGAAGAAAAAAAAAAAGAGAGAAATAGGAGTTCATAACAAGGTGGTAGATGGAAGTAAGGGATCCTCAATTTCTTCCCATTCTAAGACTTGGGTATGATTTTCCAGTAAGCCTCCTGTACAAATGAACATGCTAGGTAGCATCATTAATGAAAATGATGGCCATGGCAGCAAAATCCAATTAAAAGACATTTTTAATACATTTTATCAGAGAAAATACCAAAATGTTTTGACAAATATCAAGACATGAAAAAAGGCATTGTTTGACCATGGATTACAACGGTGAAATGTGAAGCATGTGAAATATAAGTATTCAGAAAAGAGCCACATTAAGAGGCTTATGAGACCATGAATTTGGTTACACTATGAGGTCAAATTATGAGCCTAGGTGCACAGGTCTCTCTCTCTCTCTTTCTCTCTCTCACCTCCTCATTAATACAGAGAAAAGTTAAAAGATGCTCTCCAATATCAAATTATAACATGATTTAAATATTTTTAATTACTAATCTATACAAATGACCTTAATTAAGCACAGGCAAAATAAAATTGCAATAACATCTACATGGAGTATGAAGGTTTTAAAAAATAATACAAAGTTCATTCACAGTGCACAAGTAAAAACAAGGTTAAGTTTTAAATATTTAAACACATAGCCATGACCATTCAAAAGTAAGTATATTTGTAAGCACAGCTCTACACTGTTAAGTACCTGAAGCTACAGCCAACACCAGCTTAGAGAACTGAGAGAAAAAGCACTATTTTGATCCCTTTCAGTGGAAAACTAAAATACCATTATTTCTTTTTTAAGATAAATACATCTGAAATAAATAAATATAAAATTATTTACTAGTTAAGGAATTTACCTTGTAAGCCTACACTCTGAATCTTACCATCGTATGTAAATTTCCCAAATTATACGGTGAGGAAGTATCACTCTCTGCAATGTTCCTACTCATTTTTCCACTATTCATTTGTATTTGGAGGCCAAATTATTTGTGGGAAGGAGTCCAGTGGGGTAAAGTCTGAAAAAGGGGGGTAATACAAAGAGGAGAGAATATAATGAAGCCACTAAGAAAGGCGGATTGCTCCACCGATAGCTAGAGCTCAGTGGATTCGACTGTGAAGCAGCGAGAAGGGCTTATTTCCTGTTGTGCACTGCCTACGAATACGGAGTTTTAAAACTGACACCTTGACCGAGTCAATTATGGATATCATCTACTTACAGTTGTTCAGTCTTCATACAGGGCTTTGTTCATCCTATTCTTGGCAAATTCTGCCATGAAAAACAAATGATTCCTGGTCAAGTTAGAACTTAACTCCTGTATATTCAATTTCTGAAATGATTTGTTTAAATTTGAATCATTTGTAATTTTTTGAACTACAGACAAAACACACAGGATTTACTGTTGAGAATCTGAATTTTATTTTTTCTTTAAATAACATCTGCATCAACCTAACTTCCAAGGGGCGGAGGGGAGGCATGCTTAGAATGAGATCAGCTTAAAAAGGGGAAAAAAAAAATGTAGCCCATGAAAGAAAGAAGTCATATTAGTGTGGGGGATGAGGGGGGGTATCTGGACTCTTACATGGGATTTTTAATCACATTAATCTTTATCATCTATTTGTGTGTTTAATTTATAAATACTGATCTCAAAAATGAAGACACCTATCACTGTTTCTTGTATTTACACAAAGAGATGTGCAAAAGTACTGACTTAACATTAACCTTCTGCTTGGGAAAAAGCTATAGAAGTACAGCTGAGGGTATTTTTTTCCTGTCCATAGCATATACAAATACACATGGTCCTATTTCTTTAGAAACAGACTTATAGTTGTAAAGTGGCTGTGTTTTACAACTACAAAAATATTACTAAGTGCACAGTGCCTGCTTCAGTGAGGAGTTACCACCAAACAGCACTGGTTAGAGGGAGTTAACCAGTGAGGTCATCTCCAAACTCAGCACAGAACACGTGTGTGTGTATGTGTGTGTGCGTGTGTGTGTATTTATTCCCTTTCTGTTCACCCATCAGCCCTAGAGGTGAAAGACACATGAAATGTTCTTGACTCTCATCTACCAAATAACAACGCAGATTGCTACCAGCTGTGTAAAACTGGATCTACCTTTCTTATCAAACAGTATAAAACAAATATTTACTGAATTCTCAATTTCTGAAATATTCTGTGATATCCTTCCAACTTTGTATATTAAATGTCCTCAGATCTTAGAGAAATCACAATGAAGAGTATATTGATGCTAAATTAAAAAAAAAAAAAAAAAAAAGTGGGATAGCAAGGAAACTGTTACCAAAACATAATTCTAAAAAAAGCTGTAAAATTAAGTAAACTATAAAATAAAACTGTCACACAATGGGCACTTTTATTAGAATAACAAAGGCTTAATGAAATGGCAACAAAGAGCAGAGATAAACGAGAAAGAGATTTTAAGCCCAAAACGGCATATTTCTTTGCTTTAAAGTCCTTCAGCCAATAAAAAAGTATTTGTATGAAACACACGAAAATGCTGTGAGGGTACAATAACTGAACTACAGTGAATCAAATTTTATGTTTTTTTTTTTAACATGTTCAGCTAAGAGGGAGATGGTCAACGTTATTCGGTTGAAATAATTTCTATTTAAAACAGTCTTGTGACAGAAAGCCTTTTCCTGAAGCCCACCAGAAGTGCTTGATAACAGTCTCAATGAAATCAGTCAACTGATTATTCTTTATCTTCCTTACCCTGTGTCACAATCCAGTAGCTCTGTCCACGGGTTCAAAACACCCATGGTTAACAGAACACCGACTTACCTATACAACATCCAAAATGGGTACAGAAAGGATGAAACTGTCAACGGAAGCAAACAGGGAAGCCGCTGCCGACTTGTCTTCTAAGGCAGCCCTCTTAGCCAGCAATGAAGGGTGAGACCTCTTTCACGGGATGTACCCGGAGTTGCTGAAATCCGAATTCACCTATTTGAGGCACTCTTCTGTTAGCTAGTCCTCTTTCACATGATAAATGTAAACTGAATTTTCATAATCAGATAGCTACTGCATATAGAGCATTACAGATACAGACAACAACTTAGCGGGCTACCATCATCTTATATACAATTGATAGCTCTTCACAACATCTGGCATTTTTTCCCCAGAAAAAAACTGACACTGAGTAACATGAGCTAATGAATTAGTTGAACACGTGCCACCACAAATGAGACAAGCAGGAGAGCAGGTTTCTTATCTTCAAGGACTGAATCTAACTGCCACAGCACTTGTACTATCTCAATTTGTCACTTCAATACAATAAAATAGGATTCTAATGCCATTTCCATTGTTCTTGCATTCGAAAGGCAACTGATGGTTAAAGTGCCTCGAACACGCATAAATTATTTTTATCCCATGACTTTATTTTATGTTTAAAAAGGTGGAATAGCAGAAGGAAAAAAAGCAGGACAAGAGACCTTGAAGTTTTCTTTCTTCACATGTATGCAGAGGTGATTATATTATGGGTAGGATTCTGCAAAAATAAACATATTTGATAAATTAAGGTATGAGATAAATACAAAATTTCTAAACTTTATTACTGCAAGATTATAAAAATACTGAAGCTTAACTGCTTGTCTGCTAGTTTTATTAAATTCAAAATATCACCTAATGTAACAATAGAACAATTTTATTAACATGATGTGTAAATCAAAAAATGCTGTAATTTATTTTTGATGGCAAAAATTTAAAAACCTATTAAAACCAATCAGCAGAAGGAAACTGTGTATGACTGTGTTGGGTATAAACCTCTTCAGCAATTATCAGAATGAACTACTTAAAAACCATCAGGCTGAGAAACCCTATCATTAAGAAACTATTCTTTAAAGTTCGTTCTGGTAACTTTTATAAAATGGTCAGAATGAAGCAAGGCTACTACCATTTTGCCACGTTTATTCTTTTCATTGGCTTTGCAGGGTACAAAATAGAATTACTAACAGTTCACAAGGTTATAAATCCCAAGGGTTGGGAAGGGCCTTAGAGACTAAAGACAAGTAAGGAACAATGAAAGTTGGGGTGGTTTCCTCATAGATAAGTATCATCATTACAACTTAGCTCTTGGGACTGCCCTGGACTCCACCTGACACAGACACTCTGGAAGGAAAAGGCATGTTCTCAGTAGCAATGGTAACACCAAGATGTCACACTGACCAGCTCAGGGAAGTGACATCGACTATCATGTAAAACACTGGCTGGCTTTAGGCTTCTTCATTTTATTAAAGACAGAAATGAAGCTTTTATTTTTAATGGGTTTCTGTGATTTTCATGAATTTTCTCCACCCCCCATCCCCGCCCTGAACCACATTTATAAACAAAAATTTCAAGAGAACGTTGGTGCTGAAGAGGAGAATCTCCAAATCAAAAAGGCTCTCAAAATGTTTACTTCTAACATTAATATTAATTATTGATAGTAATTATGACAGCGAGGAAGATATAACAACCTTATGGCTTTAAGAGAAAATTTTCAGACACTGAAGTTGTATAAAATAATTTATGAACATAGACACTTAAAAACAATGAATTACTTTTGGATTGTGTTCAAGATGATTGATACTTAGTTTCTAGATACATTTTGTATACATCCATATATACATCTGTCTTAACTTCAGGGAGAGAGACAGAACAAAGTAACAAAGCATTACTGGAAAGCTTTCTAACTCCTTCCTCCCTCATTCATTGCTGGGATGCTATTCTGATGAGAAGGATCTGAGCTGTGCTTCCTTTTCTAGCTTGCTTTCTCAAATATACTGTCCCTCCAATAGAGGAAAACAGGTAGTCTGGCTAAAGGCCTTTCCTGAAATGAATGCAGCTAGGGAGGGAATCTTTCATTTTTCTATTCCTTCCAGTTCTGAATGTGTTGCACGCTGCCTACAGGGCAAGGCTCACAAATGAAGTGATTAATTAAATATTTTAAATACACGATAATGGCTTAATTACAGCATTTTCCCTTTCTCAATTTCTTCAGTAAAAGCAAAAGACTTACTAATTATAATTCTTTAGCAATAATCAGCAGGTTACTAAACTACTAAGGCAAGTCTTTAAATATGTAATACTTTATTTGGAACATGCTTCCAATGCCAGACTACAGAATTAGACAAGAGTCCACACATTCAGAAGAGTACTACATTCTAAGGCTATCTGAGTTATTTTAAACAACAGAAATATTTTTAAACATAAGAGAATAAGATTTAGGAAAATTTTAGGATTAATAGTTAAGCCAAATAATTGCTTTGCAAGTTAACATACACATAATTACCTACTGAATGTGAACAATGAGCAATAAAATAATGAAGGCTACAGTCCAATTCTTTACATGCAGAAAACTTACGAGCCACATGCATATTATGAAACAGCTTAGAGCTTTGTTTACCTTTGTTCTGTTCAAAATGAGTTCTAGAGGATATTTTTAGTTCAGCCAGAAGACAATCAAGTATTCAAAAGGGACATTACATGTATGAAATGTAGAATTAGTTTCAGAGATTCCTGCTATTAAAATTATTTAATTACACTAAAACTGTTATTAAGGACAAGCAAGATATAGTCAACTATAATGATAAACTATAAGTTAAAAAATACAAATTCTGCATCTAGTCAGTACCAATGCAGTAAGAGGACTTTTACTTATTACCATTTATTTCTCCTGATGAAGAGCTTCAATAAAAGCATCAAGTTTTTCTTGAATTTCTCTGACTTTTTCTGCAGAGATAAAAAGATAACAAATTAGTTAGAAGTGAATTTATTTTTCAAGGCAACACAAATCTTAAAAGATAATTGTCCAATAAATGGTCTGGGATACTCTATTAGGGAAAAGGGAAAAAAATTACTTAGCATCCCATACTACCTTATATCAAAAAAAGATTAAGATAAATTGTAGTAGTAGCTCGTAACAATTTTCTGGAAAGGGGCACGTAGGGTTTGTGACAGACCCCTTTCAGAAAATAGTAAGAGTTACAGAATCTTACACAGAAAAATATATGTATAGATACATATGTAATTGTGTATAGAATTTTAGGGAATTCTCAGATTCTCTGGAGTCCAACCCAGGACTCAGTTAGCAATATCTGGAACAGAGGAAAATATAAAATAAAATAATGAAACCATTTTTAAAAATTAAAAGTGAATACAGGTGAGCATTGAACAGGCCTTAGACTGGAAAATGACTTTCTAGGATAAATGGGAAAAGTTACAAAGGGTAAGATTACCAGTAAGACCACATTAAAATGCACACTTTATGTGTCAAAGTAAATCAAAGAAATTGCAGGAAATATTTGCAACAAACATGAAAAGGGCAAAACACTTAAAAAATACATATAAAAAAGGTACTTTTCTAGCTATAAATGAATATAGTTTAAAAACACTGAAGGCACTGAAGACAGACTTACATTATTTTATTTGATTTTAGGTTTTCATGTTCATAGACTTCCAAATAAAATCTATAACTTCCCTATGAAATATAAAGATTTCCTTCACAGATATACACTAGTCACAGTACATGTCAATTTCCAAATGTTAAAAACAATGGAAGTTGTGATTTATTCTACTTCATTGCCAACTTAATAATGCAACTCCTCCTTCAAAATATAGCTTGTGGTAAGCACAGTGACAAATATTTTTGTTCTTTTAACACAATTCTATATATTAGTGAGAATTATCAATTAAAGTGACTGGTTCAAAACTATTGATCTAGAAACAAAACTGTAAAGTATTCTGCATTATAGTTACAGAAAAACCATTAAGATTTTCAACATTAGTATCTTTTAAAAAATTTATTTATTTATTTATTTACTTATTTTGGAGAGAGCAAGAATGCTTTTAAGCAGGAGAAGGGGCAAAGGGAGAGGGAGAGAATCTCAAGCAGACTCTGTGCTGAGCATGGAACCCGATGTGGGGCTCATCTCATGATCATGACCTGAGCTGAAACTTCAGGTTTCAGATACTCATGTGACTGAGCCACACAAGCACTTCAACATTTATATCTTTTATATTTAAAAATAAAGAATCTGCAACTAAAGACGTAAGTATTTCTATCAGTGAGACAGTAGTTTTGATGAACATCCAAAGAAAGGAAGACCTGTCCTCTTCATGAATTATTAGCATTATAGGAACTCAACAAAGCCTGTATGGTTCCATATCAAGAACATAACGTCTTCATCTTTTTTTGCCAGTAATTTAACACTTCTACCTCTTGGTATTAGTCTGAGACTAACACAAAATCTAGATATAGGAAAAAAAAGTATATAGTTTTAATCAAACTATTTACTGAGCAAACATGAGAATAGATATTGCAGAGGTGGCAGTAATTCCTTGTATGTGAAAATAAACTAGAGAAACTGGAAAAAATAATCCCAACCCATCTCATGGAAGTTTAGTCTGTACTTTTTGACTATAAACAGTCAAACCCAAAATACACAACCTTTCTCAAAATAAGGCTGTATTTTTATTTTTTTATTTTATTTTTTTAAAGATTTTATTTATTTATTTGACAGAGAGATCACAAGCAGGCAGAGAGGCAGGCGGAGAGAGAGGAGGAAGCAGGCTCCCTGCTGAGCAGAGAGCCCCATGTGGGGCTTGATCCCAGGACTCTGAGATCATGACCTGAGCCGAAGGCAGCAGCTTAACCCACTGAGCCACCCAGGCGCCCCTGTATTTTTATTTTTAAAATTAATTCATTTGTTGCTTATAAACAGTTTCACCCATTTTCTTCAGCGAGTATTTAGAGAGTTCCATGTAGAGCAGTTCATCAGCTGAAGAATTTTTTAAAAAAAAGGGGAGAGTAGGAGAAATGGAGTTTTCTTTTCTTAAGATTTTATTTATTTATTTGACAGGCAGAAATCACAAGTAGGCAGAGAGGCAGGCAGAGAAAGCGGGGAAGCAGGCTCCCTGTCAAGCAGAGAGCCCAATGCAGGGCTCGATCCCAGGACCCTGAAATCATGACCTGAGCCGAAGGCAGAGGCTTAACCCATTGAGCCACCTAGGCGCCCTGAAAAGGAGTTTTCTAAGTTGTCTCACAGAATTTTTGAAATGAACAGGGTATTTAAAAAATCATCTGGCTTAAATGGCACAACATATGGAAATCTATACCAGGTGTTTAAAGCCTTGGCAGCTCCTCTAAACATTTCACCGAGAACCACTTCAACTTGGGAAAGCTGTAACTGTATGAAAAGGAAATCTGATTCTATCTTCTCCACGATCTGCGTACAATCGGGCAGCTGTAGGGCCAGCTCTATCCATCCTTTTGCCCTATACATGACCTCTAGCCTCAGCTGGACAGACGACCTGAGAGTGGGTAGTATAGCAGCATCACTCACTAGACACTGTTCAGAGCAAGATCTATTTGTATTGAAAGAAACCAAGGGCTACTCAGATGCAGACAGCTAACTGTGGAGTCTGAATCAAACTCAAATTCTTCTAAAATTAGAGATAAGCAGTGTTTTTTTTCCAAATGACAGTAAAAGGCTTATCTAATTAACTTTAGTAAGAAAACCACAGAATAAAATTGCCAAATTTCCCTTCCAAAAAGCTGTTTTTACGTATTTTACAATTAGAATATCAGGACACCATACCACTATACTCTGAAATCCCAAGAATGACACAAAGGGTATTTAAGTAAGTAACCAGGAAGTAATGGGGGTAGAAGAGAAGAGAGAGGAGAGGGTGGAGGTAAACAGTTCAAGTAAAAAAAAGAGTAATTGTGATAAATGTACCCTTTTTACATTAAATTTAAAAATTTATTTCTGTGTTTTTTCATTCATTTAATACAGTGCACTTAATGGAGTGACCTGGGGATACAGATGCTATCCTGACTTTGAGAAGAACTCTTTGATCACCTCCTACCTACCTCATTTTTTTTTTTTTTTTAATTTATTTGACAGACAGAATACAAGTAGGCAGAGAGGCAGGCAGAGAGAGAGGAAGGGAAGCAGGCTCCCCACTGAGCAGAGAGCCCGATGTGGGGCTCGATCCCAGGACCCTGGGATCATGACCTGAGCTGAAGGCAGAGGCTTTAACCCATTGAGCCACCCAGGCGCCCCCTACCTACCTCATTCTAAGTTTATGAAGTGTCTACTATATTTGGAATGATTTTAAATCCCACATTTCATTTGGTCCTCACAGATCAAACGTGTCACTGCCAAAGATGAGGACATGAATCCTGGAGAGGTAGCTTTGTGACATCACTCTAATTCAGAAACATACCAGATCTGTTACCATATACACACTCTAAATGGTAACAAAACAAATGCTGTTATTTCAAGTGTGTTTGTTTTACCTTCTTTGTGAAGTAAGACACACTGTGGTAAAAGTTAGGGAATGGACTAGTTACCAAGCAGGCTCCCAAGTATGTGCCTAAGAATGACTAAAAAACTAGTACTTCTTAAGGAGGACTAGATCTGCACACATTTGAAGAAATTCTTGGAAAATAATACAAAAGTACAAAACTGGACAAAAAATTTCAGCATCTTCAGCATCTACAACGTCAGACTCAATATACATGCTCAATAAATACTCAACAGGTGGTAAGCGAAGTTCCCAAAAGTATAGCACAAAAAATAAAGGCTATAGGTTATTAAGAAGGAAAAATATCACTTAATAGGCTTCCTGGGTATGATGACAATGACCAAGAGGACAGAAGTCAGGAGCAGAGGCCAGAACTAGAGCCACCCTGGGAACAGGAGGCAGGGTACATACACACTGACCACGAAGATCAAGGGCAGCTGGTGGGTCACCCAAACCATATAAGCAATACAGAAGAGAATACTCAGATCTAACATTACCAGTGTAAAGAGAAACATCAATTTGATTATTTCACCATATTAAGAAGACTAAACTATGCTGACTGTGTGCGTGCATGTGCGCACGCACACACACACACACACACACACACACACACAGAGCTTTAGAAAGTAGACATTTCATTGCTTGCAAAGAAGCTATATTACCAATAATAAACAGTATTATTTCTTATATTTGAATTCATTCATTTTAAATTCTAAGTTTTTAGCTCTTCTTATGTACAAACGGTCATCTACCTACACACAGGAAATAGAGTTATCTGTAAAAATAAGGTTAAGTGTTAGCAACTAAAACTTTCTACTTTCTGATGCTTTCAAATTAAAGTCCCAGTATTAGTGTTTTCAAATTCCAAGATCTTACTTTACTTAACTATTTTGCTATTTAGAAATTATTTTCCGATAGAAATGTGTGTACAGATTAGCATAGCTAATTACAAAACAAACTCCTTTTTCTATTATATATTTGCATTAAATATTTATAGCTAGAGAATGCTTATAAAATTTCAGATTAACTTGATAAATTAAACCAACTCAGGAAGGGATTAACAAACCACTATTTCTGTTTGAACTGCTATTTCGATTCTGAAATAGGCAATTCTACATATAGTGAATACGGAGTCTACTTTCCATTTATCCAATGTTTACTTAAAAGATGAACTATTTCAAACATCAATTCATTGTGCTTCTTGAGTCATGAATATTCCCATAATCCCCACCTCATAAACCATCCGTCTCAGTGAATGAAGTTCCTTCTCTTTTTTCTTTTCTTCAGATGACTTGACACCCATTCATGTTTTGGGTCTCTTTATCTCCACATGAAATGATACTGCTACTCTGGATTTCTTTTTGAATCTTCTGATACTTGCTCTAAAAGTCTCAAATATAGACTAATCTGTAATTAGGTTTTGAATACACTGTGAATACCAAAAGACCAAACCAGGGAGAAGGTTCACTTCAGTGGTTAATAACAGTTTAGAATAGGAACAAAGAATCACACACAAAACACTACTATATGCGCTGAAATAAATCTTTTACAACTTCTGAGGTTTTTAAAGAAAGCACAAAGAAACGAACTGCAAAGTTCCTAATGCAGTGTACTTTCAAGCAAACCACACATCCAAAGATCAAAATGTACCTTAACAGAACTGTTTTGTAACATGCTGCATACCTACTTTGTACCAAGCTTGAGGACACCTTGTAGGTGAGATTTCGCTGTAAAAAAGTTGGTTCACTAAAGGAACAGTTCTTAAGATGTAACACTTGTTGTTCCTAAAAAGGTTTGCCTTTTATTAGACAATTACACTGCAAGTGCTCAATAGAACTTCAGTATTTAGAGGAATTATCTAGAGTACAGGGAAACAAGGAAAATACCCAACAGATGAAAAAGGTGGACAAGAGACCAGATTTAAGATTCTCAAAGGTATAGTCAAAACAGATTTAGCACAAGTAAAACGGAGCACCTTTTATAGTCAATGAGAGGGAAAACCAAAAAGATAGTCAAACGTGTAATGCTAAATTTCATACTTCTCTAAATCTTGGCACTGTAGTTTTTTTTCCCCCTTCAAACAGGCATGGATATTTTTAAAGGCTTATTAATGAAGATGAACAGAATACTTCTGTTTGTTATAGAAAAAGGAGGCATCATTTCCTATGTTCTGGAAAGCTGTTTGAGACTGATATAGTAATTTCAAAGCTGCGTGGGGTCCCTGACTTCTAGGGGTCTGCTGAAGGTGGTAGCAGAGTTGTCTGGGTTATTTCTATTATCTCAGGAAATCTTTGGCCAGAATTATGCCTACTCCCAGAACAATTATTATTTAGTCTGATAGGAGATATAATTTTAACTATGTTTCTAATAAAAAAGTATATATTACTATAGACAGATCTTCCAAAACATAGACTTCTCAGGAGTATATAATGAAAGGAGTGTTTTATGACAACAAAGGTTAGAAACCCCTGCACTAACACCCCTAATAATCAATGGGGTAGTAACTTTATATGGTTTTTATAAAGATGAGAACATAATGGATTAAGAGCTATGTGACAGCGTAGTCAGCAGAAGCAAGGCTTCTAGCCCTTCCTTTGCCTTTAACATTCACAGTCATGTCACAGCCCCAGTTTATCTGTAATGTGAGGGAATCTATCCAAAAGAATTCAAAGCCTGCATTCCTTTAAAACTCAGAACTGAAATGTACTATTCTAACTGATCATATCTTTTAACTGCATCCTTTTAAACTTAATTGTCTTGTTTGCTCCTTACTACTTTTTATAATTTATTCAGTATTAAGCACGGAATAAAAATTCAACCGCAAATGACATTATTATTCTCACAGGGCTATATAATTTCAGAAACATTAGATTTTTTTTAAAGATTTTATTTATTTATTTGACACAGAGAGACACAGCAAGAGAGGGAACAAGAAGGGGAGGGGGGAAGCAGGCTCCCCACCACCGATGTGGGGCTCGATCTCAGGACCCTGGGATCATGACCTGAGCTGAAGGCAGATGCTTAATGGCTGAGCCATCCAGGCTCATCAGAAACATTAGTTTTATACTATTGTATAAAACTAGAATCAATGTGGGGCAAAAAAGTGTCTTTTAATATCACTTGACCTAGCACAGAACCTGCTCTACAATAGACGCCTATGAAGATTCATCACTGTTGGGTAATGTACTTAACCGAAACATAAGTCAAACAGTAAAGATGACTATTTTAAAAATTTGCTGTAATCAGACCCCCAAAACAGTATGATTTAGAAAGAAAGCTGCCTTAAGAAAGTCTATGAGATAAATTACAACTTAGGTCTAATGAATATACAAATAGCTCAGTGACTTGTTAGTAAATTTGCCTGCCAGCCAACCTGCCTGCCTTCCTTTCTCCCTTCCTCCCTCTTTTTCTCTTTCTTTTTAAAAACTCTTAACTGCAAGCATTTCTACTAGGCTTTTTTGGCCAATATAATCAAAACCTCTTAAAACATTTCCATGATATATTAAAGCGAATTCTCCAAAAGACTTCAGGATGAATGAACACAGAGTAGCCTTACACTCAGCTCTTTCATTTTTATAAGTAGATGGCCCTGTAATTTCATCTCAGCTAACTATTAATGCTTATGGGATCTGCCCTTAATTAATAGAGTAGCTCCATTCCAGGTGTTTGTTACTGTCAATGAGTATAAAACCTTGAACTTTCTACTACTTGATTATTACAAGGCTCAGCTGCAAAAAGAAATCATATGTATGAAAGACTGTATGGGGGATATTAGATACTACGTAAGTTCATCTTTAGATAAGTCAAACAGCTATGTATCTGGACTACATCATTTTGATTTCACCTAGAACTACATATGTTATTAGCCTACAATGAGCCAAAACCAAGAGCCCCACAAAATTCGTGATAATACGTAGTCATCTGATGTACTCTATCATATAACTCAGTGTTCTGTCTGTGAGGATGGATGAAATTTCCCTCAGGTGTTGTATGCTAGCAACACCTATGCTTCCACTAAGCAACTGCTGGGTCTGACAGCCACCAGCAACGTAATGAACTTTGCTTTCCATTTTGCATCAGCTGTCTAGGAAACTCAGAGCTAAATTTTCAGGTTACTTACAAAACAGAAGAACCCCTAAACAAGTATTTTGAGAGGGTACCAATCTTATCCCAAGTTTCACATGATCTCACGGGCCTTAACTTTCTCTTTCCATTCACCCAACTTTCCACTTAAGCATTTCTACCTTTTGTACAGGATAGACCTTTGTAAGCTGCTGCAAACCCTTTTTGAAACGGGAGAGGGAATCAACAAACAAGCTAAAAAAACTAGTTCGTGGAAGGTGTACCACTAGGCAGCTGTTTCATATAATACAGCATAAAACTTGAGAAGTGGTCTTTTTATGCTGGTAATATTTTTAAAATCAGTAATTTAAAAACATTTTTGGGGGAGCGATATTTGTCCCATTAGGCTTCTATAAGTAATTTCTGCATGGGAGAAAAAAAATATTTTTATTTCTGCTCAATGCTTGGAAAATCCAATGATACAAATATATATACTTGAAGCATTTCTTTTTAGCAACTGAAGAAAAAATAATAAATTTTTATGGGATTCATGATTGTCTTTTCAGTGTAAAAGTTAAGATTCTAGCATAAGATGAATAGTCATCTACTGTGAATTATTTTATTCTGTATCCAGTACATAAAATGTTCCATATTAATTACATCTATCAACTCAAATTATGGTGAAAAAAAATCTTTAAAAGTTATTCTACATACTAAGTCATTAATGATACACTGCTTTATTTGTCCCCCACAAAAGTTTAAATAAATACACTATTTCAAAATAAATACATTCCTTTTGTCTCCACAGAAAAATCTAAATATCAAAACAATTTCTAAAATATGATTGAGGCAATTAATTGAGAAAGCTAAAAAATCTTTAGTAAAATATTCGGTCCCAATCGATTAAGAAAGTTTGAAAATAATCCATCACTTTTTTTCTTTCCTATTTTCCTCTTCTTCTTAAAAGTATATTTTATTCTGAATTTTATTAGAAGGGAAGTTGAAACATTTTAAGAAAAAGAAAACCACCCAGGCAGCCCTTAAAGAGACAGGACATCATTTATCACCAGCGAAGACAGATTTATAAGAAGAGGGCCCCTTCTGTTCCTTTAAGGCTGCAAAACAGATGGGAAGTGAATGGACAGTCAATGGGACAAGAACACATGGGAGGTGCTGCTGTATGTATGTTCCCAGCATAAGAAAGAGGTCAAGATTGTAACTGCATGACTGGGTCCTGGAAAGGGTCTTTCTTCAAGCTGTTACAAAGACAAACGCTGTTCCTCATCCTGCTGTCAAACTGTTATAAATATTGGTTTGTCAAAAGACCTTCAGTGCTGAAGCTTTAAAAGGAGGCGTAACAGATGAATGAATCATGAGAATGATTCTTAAACAGTCAGCTCATTAATGTAATCTTTAAAAGTAGAAGAAAATAATATGAGAATAAAGACTGTAATCTGATTTATGAATCTTACCAAAAGCTTATAAAAAAAATATGGTACTAAAAATTGCAGTTTTCAATAAAGCTATGAGCTAAGTGAGATGAAAAACAAAAATGAAATACAATGATATTTCTTAACTTAGACGCTGCACTAGGGCAAAGGATTATTATTAAATTTATCACAAGAAGAGCTAACAGGAATTCATGTTTTGTTAGGCTGATTCCGTAAGTTCTCAGTTATTTCTCACCAAGACCCTGTAAAGAGGTATCATTGTTGATGCTGGTTCCAGTCAGAGTAAGACTCAAGGAAATGAAAATAACTTCAGAATTAGTTTTACATATAATCATTAATTCAGAAAATCACCTTCACATTTCGTCACAATTTCTTATTTCCTACAAAAAAAGGAAAATCACAAAATTGAAAGACCAACGCAGAACACACAGTTTTATAAACCTATATATTTATCTTTTTTGAAGAATGAAACCATTACATACATCTTTAGGAGACCAATTCCTTGTTCTTGATTCTTAATAATTAGTTTAGGAGAGTAGGATCAAAACTAGCACACTGAAAATTATATAAAAAAGGAAGCCAAATTATATGAATTTGGTCACCCACAAGCACAAACCTAAAGACTAAAGATGAGCAGATCCCAAAACAAATCCGAAAATAAACTATCTCTAACACATGTTGTTATCCGCAGCTTTGCCATAAATATTTATGTAACTAGCTAAATCTTTTCCCTCAATGATCATTAATTTCCCCATCTGAACAACGGGGGATTAATACCTCACAAGCTTCATATGCCTTTACAAGGCAAACGTGGACAAATGTAACATGTTTTGTAAAGTACAAAGCTCTACACAGTTGAAGAGGTCCAAGCGGGACGTGGATCCCGAAGTACCAAATGCTGAGGTTACACCAGAACATACTTTCTATTCCTTAATGCTCACCTGGCTCACTGCTCTCTCCTGTCAGCGATCTTGGAAAAAACAAATTTGGCAGAAGTGAGAATAAAAGATTCCAAAGTTAAGAGAGTGGATGGTTAAAGTGGAGGCAGCAGGCAAACGTTCGAAGGTTTTTCTGGATAAGAAAGTCAAGATCAAGGCAGAGTGCATGCAAGAATCAATCCAGTGGCTTTAAGATGGGGCCAATGTGAACATCTTTGGAGAAAGGACAGACATAATGCAGGCATAAGCACACAGGAAGTGCCAGGGTCCTGGACACAAGGTGGAGATTAACTTTCAAAGCAGAGTGATTTTCTGTGTGTTTTGCTATGATATATCCTTTGAAATACCTGACCTATTTAAAGTAACTAGTACCATATGAAGAAAAAAAGGAGAAATTTCACTTACTCTGATAAATGAAGAGTCCAGAAATAGGAGCAATGGCAAGGTAGTGAAGATTGGTAGTGTAAGAGAAAGCCAAGCTAAGATCTCCGCATGAAAAATGTGTTCCAGAAATGTGCAGAAATTATGTCCCTAAGACCACATTAAAATTTTTGTTAGAATACAATGTTACAGTGGTTATCTCTGGGTAGTGGCAATTTTAAAAATTTTGCACTCTTTATTTTCTGATTTTCTTTCCAAAGACTTTATTTATGTGAGAGAGAGAGAGCAAGCAGAAGCAGGGGAATAGGAGAGGGAGAGGAAATTGGAGAAGCAGGATCCCCACTGAGCAGGGAGCCAGATGTGGGGTTGAAAGGCAAAAGCTTAAAAGACTGAGCCACCCACGTGCCTAGTATTTTCTAATTTTTCACAATGCAAATATATGTACTAGCTCTATGATAGTAAGAGGGATTAAAACCAACATCTGAAATCCTGGTAGTGTACTTGGTGGAGACATGTAGTCTGTACCTATGACTCAGAGAATGAAGTAGTGCCTCAAGGAGATTCAACAGGTAAGTTTAGAAAGACCTGAATTCCTTTATCCAGTAAACAGATCTAACTTAAGTGAATAAAAACCAGCAAACTCATTTCTACAATGCGCAATACTAAGGAAGATACGAAACAGCTGTCCTAAGAGAAATTAAAATGGACTATTTTCATACTTCGCAGGTAACAATGAAGCAGGGAAAATCTATTATCTTGTATGGGTTGCATGAGCTTGAAAACTTCACCAGTTCAAGAAAGATTTCAATTTGTTTACAGATGACAGAGTGGGCATTTACTGGAAATCAGAAGAATTCAAAGTGAATCACAACTACTGAGGAAGACCCCATGATGAGCAATTACTATCTAGTCCCATGAAATGTCTCTTGTCACCACAATCACCAAGAAATTATTTGAGAAAATCATCGGTCACTTTTAAGATTGATTATATCATGAATTAGATTTGTCATTTCTATGAATAAAGTAATTAAGGATATGAAATTTCTAAGGTAATTCTGAATTATGCTTATTTGGGGAAAGAAATTTAGAAATGTACAAAATAGTAAACAGTTAAAATTCCCTTGCTTTTAATTCCCCTCTCCAACTACCCTGAGAACCCTACTTCACAGAAGTTACCTCTTCAGTGTGCACCAATTCATCCTCCAAGACCGTTCCTTTTAAAAAAAATTTATTCATATCTTGCTTAATTTTATTTTCTTAACATAGTGTTTCACAGGCCAGTAGCCTGTTTTATGATTAGATTTGGTTCTCAATGACTAAAATTTTTTTTCCATCTTAGCAATGGAGAGAAAATCATAAAACAAAAACCAAAACACATCACAATTTAATCCCAACGTTAAAGATACTACTTCATTCTAGTAAGGTCTCAGTAAGGAGGAAGTGGTTAAGCGTTATTAGCCTGGGTGGGGGGAGGAGTTGAAGTTCTAGCTGAAAATATGCACACTGACCTTTTTACATAACGAGAGACACATAAACACACTACAATATGTAAATAAAACCTACTTCAAAATGATAAACGAATACCTTTCTTATCTTTATTCTTACTTTTAATAAGTTAAAATGTGAGTTTAAGGCAAAAAAGAATATACTTGCTAATAAAACACTACCAGTAGCCTGTATAAGATTACAGAGAAGTAAATACCATTTTAATCATATACCAATTTATCAATAACCCTGAATGCTGCCTTTAAAAGATACACTTAGGCCATGAAAAATGTGCTTGATTCTAAATGCCCCATTTTGAGTCTGGATTTTCTCATCAATAACCTGGAAAGCATACCACTCAGGCTTGTCATGTGAATTCTGTGTGTAAATAACTACTTCTCTAACAGAGAAGACTCTCCCTGAGGATTACTTTATTCTTTGTGTTGTCTGTCTGTCTGTCTTTCTCTCTCCCTCTCTCGCTACAACACAGAGTCTACTTCACCTGTGCAGACTCAAGGTAAAAATAATTCTTCGCTATCTTCCTTAGTCTCTGTCATTTTCACTTACTATGAAAAATATTTCACAAAGGCAAAATGTAAAATTCAACTGCTTTTACCCTTGAACAGATGCCTTAAAGACCTCAAACACTGGTAACACAAAACAGAAAGAAGTTATCTTACCCTGTATCAACAAGAGAAACATTCCAATCTTTCCGTTTTTTAAAATATACTAATTTCTACTAATAACCATTCCAAAAAGTACACAAAATGTACCCGAATGTTGAAGACAATGAAAGCAATTCCAATCAACTTAAAAAATTATGAAAGTTTTTTGGTAAATTGGATGGAATGGCAATTAGGAAATCACTGGTGACCTAGAAGCAAGTGGTTTCATTAGGAATGAAAGCCGAATCACAAGATGTCAGCAAGGGAGTGGGTGGGTGGAGACAGGGGAGAACACAGCAAATGCAAGCTGTTCTACAAGAGAAATGATATGGTAGCTTTCTGGCAGGACAGAGTGTTAGAAAGATTCCTTAGGATAAGAGTTAGCTTCCGTCCTCTTTTTTTTTTTTTTTTTTTTAGATTTTATTTATTTATTTGACAGAGAGATCACAAGCAGGCAGAGAGGCAGGCAGAGAGAGAGGAGGAAGCAGGCTCCCCTAGAGAGCAGAGAGCCCGATGCGGGGCTTGATCCCAGGACTCTGAGATCATGACCCGAGCCGAAGGCAGCGGCTTAACCCACTGAGCCACCCAGGCGCCCCCGTCCTCTTTTTTAAGCCAGGAGGAAGAGGAGGCTAATAAAGAATCTGTATTAAAAGGTCATGATTAAATAGTTACTGAACACGTACAATATATACCATACAAGATATGGTGCATTTATGAAATAACCAAATCCCTTCAGCAGAACAGATCAAAACAGATAAGAAATTTTTTTAAAGATTTATTTATTTGAGAAAGTGAGCTAGCGTGCCTCACAAGCAGGGGGAAGGGCAGAGGAAGAAGCAGGCTCCCTGCTGAGCAGGCAGCTGGATGTGGAACTCAATCCCAGGGTCCTGGGATCATACCTGAGCAGAAGGCAGGCACTTAACTGACAGAGTCATGCAGGTGCCTCCCCCTGCACCCGGACCAAATTTTATTTTTTAAACTGATTATTTCAGTTGATCTACTGTTGCCTACAGTGGGAAGTCTGCCTTCTGCTATATTAAACAATACTGGCAGTAACTCAGTAAGGTTTTCAATCACTGGAGGAAGGCAAATAAGTAGGGAAGAGGAAAAATCCTGGTTGAGCAAGTGGTAATAGTCTGCAAGAAGGCAGACTGCAAGAAGGAAGAGACATAAAAAACAGACAAAGGGAAAAGACTGCTTAGAAATGTGCTAAATGCCAGGAGAGATGAGAAACCTGTACTGAGGTCTTATAATTACTGGCCAAAGAAATGAAGTTAACAGTATTCAGATACAAGTAAAACTGAACGGGTTATGGTCCTTATACTTCATGTTTTCTCTCCAGGGCACCTTACTCTATTCTCTATGATTGTGCCTTGAAAAAAAAGTAGGCCTCTCTAGGCCTACTTACCTAGAATTCTACAATTCAATGCTACCTGTTCCCTTTTCAAATCCCTTTAAAATTCATTTTCTGGGGCACCTGGGTGACTCAGTGGGTTAAGCCTCTCCCTTTCTCCCTTTGGCTCAAGTCATGACCTCAGGGTCCTGGGATCCAGCCCCAAATCGGCTCTCTACTCATCAGGGAGCCTGCCTCCCCACCCCCTCTCTCTGCCTGCCTCTCTGCCTATTTGTGATCTCTTTTTCTCTGTCAAATAAATACAAAAAACTTAAAAAAAAATATTTTCTTTGGTTATATCAACAGACACAAAATGAATATGCTACTACAGACAGAGTTCAAATAACTTACCAATTTTCAATAGTCGCATGGTTTCTAAGGTTCTACTAAAAGAAGATAAGTGTCAATTTTATCCCAGTTAATAAAATGACAATTTTAATGCTGTGAATAGTTAGAATTTTCTAGAGTATGGACTTGGGGGCAGGAGGATGGGTAGTGGTGGTGCCCAGCAAAAATCCTCTATGGAGACTTGTTAAAATTTGCATGCCAGAGCCCTACCACTAGAAAAATAGTTTTAAATAGGAGTTCTCTTTTCCATAATTTTAAGTTCCAGATTCTGAATATAATAATAATTTTTTAGGATAATTTTCAGTCTCACACTACTTCATAGTCACTATTTTCATCCATAATGGCCTTCAAGGATATGGCAGGTATGGAAGAAGTTTAGGAGCGTGGAATAACCAACAGAAATTAAATCCTAGAGTATCCTGGTAGTCTTGCTTTCTAGATTAAGAACAACAGTATTGTTCTGGCTGAGGGTTCCATCTAGATATGTTCTGACTACCTTTTACTCAAGTTTCAACATAGCACAAAGATGTATTTCTTAACTACCTTACACACTTAGAATTATGCTTTATTTATTTATTTATTTAATGTCAGTGGTCTTTTTAAAAAAGATTTATTTTGTTTTATTTAAAGATTTTATTTATTTATTTGACAGAGATCACAAGTAGGCAGAGAGGCAGGCAGAGAGAGACGGAGAAGCAGGCTCCCTGTGGAGCAGAGGCCTGATGTGGGGCTCGATCCCAGGACCCCGGGATCATGACCTGAGCCGAAGGCAGAGGCTTTAACCCCCTGAGCCACCCAGGCGCCCCAATAAAGATTTTAGAGAGAGAGAGAGCTCAAGTGCGCGCATACACGCATGGGGGGAGGGGCAGAGGGAGAGAGAATCCTCCTGGAGTGGACTCCCTTCGGAGTTCAGAGCCCAACTTGTAGGGCTTGGTCCCAAGACCTTGAGATCATGACCTAAGCCGAAATAAGTCAGCTGCTTAACAGACTGAGCCATCCAGCCACCCTTAGAATTATGTTTTAGATCTAATAAAAAAATGTTTAAAAATTTTTTAGTTGAAGTATAGCTGACATGCAATGTTATATTAGTTTCAGGTGTACAGCTCAGTGATGTGAGACAAGTCTGGTATTCTATGTGCACCACAAATGCAGCTCCCATCTGTCACCATACAGTGCCATTATAATACCGTCAACTTGATTCCCTATGCTGTACTAGTAAAGGATCTTTTTAAAATTTAAGCAGCTATGGTGCATTTCTCTTCCAATTTTAGCTTTTAAAACGGCAGTACTGGTTCACTCTGCTGTCATGCCCTTTTTATCATCACAATTTCAAAAATACCCTAGTATGCTAATAATGAACAAAACTTTCACTCCAAAAATAATTTGCTAGTGAATATCTGGTAGCTCAGAGAAAAATAAAATTTCCATCTAAGTTTTTAGAGTCAAAACTGAATCTCATGCACACTAAGATACAAAGCTGGTAACTTTGCTCCTTTCTAATTATCAAGAGAAAGCACAGGATGGATTATAAGAGGAGACTGGGAAAGTGAAGAGACACAAAGACTAGCCCCACCAGCATTGTACACTCCCAAGAGAAACAAACTTTAAGTTTTAAGAAACAATTGCTGGCTGTCTGGGAGATGCCCAGGCATCAAACAATAAAGAACAGTCAACAGAGGCAAGAGGCCGAGCACGCTGCTGTGATTCCTGCTCCCTAATCCCCGGGCTCCAGTGAAAGGCCAGCTGTTGCCACCTCGCGTAGAGAGTCAGCAGAGCAAATTAACTGCAGGAGGAAAAAAAGCTGCGGATATTGGAAAATTCTAATCTGCTAGGCTCTATTAGCTATACTATTTTAAACATTAGGGACATCAAACTATATCATTAAATAAAATAAAGTATAAAGCAATGGCAGCCCAAGTAAAGGAGTTTTTATCACTGTTTCACATTTCACTTAATAAATGAGATGGAAATACGAAGTTACTCAATTTTTACTGAAGCACACCTTCAATTTGTATAAAGTACAAGAAGCAGGAAGCAATACACTGAAGCCCATTACCACAGATTTCAACACTCCCAGGCCAAAAAAAAAAACAAACCCCCAAAAACCCCTCAACTTGGAGTAACAATGTTTATGCTCAAGTAAACATTCTCTATCTGTTACAACTGGATTTTGAAAAGCTGTGTCTGAATTTTGGGCAATGTACATACTATTTAACTATGGTGGAATTTGATAGATATTAATTTGAAGCATGTTTACAAGTCATAAATTAATTTCTTTAACCTGGTCAATGTCTTGGTTTACACTTCAGTGTTCCCTTATCTAGATGTTCTAATTCTATCAAAGTTTTTATATCATTTGAAAGTTTAAATATTAAATCACTAATATGTATGTTTTTCTGACCCACTCCATAAAGGACATTGTTAACTATAAGCTTCCAAATATAACGGACCACGTTTTGTGTAATTACATTTTTCAAAGGCTTGAGTTTTGTTCTCAAGTTAATTCGGCACAGTAGTTGAGGACATGGACTCAAATCTTGGCTTTACCACTTACTACCTATGTGTTCCTAGGCTTCCATTTCTTTATCTATAAAATTAAAAAAAGAAAAATGTCTGAACCTATGAGAATGCATATAAGGCACACAAACTAACATCTGGCACAGGAAAAGTATCCAAATATTAACTCATCATAAACAGTTTCAAGTTCTGATATAAAAATGAAATGTATTTTAAAATAAAAGGGAAAGACTATAGATCTTGGATCTAAATGATTTGTAATGCCCCTTTAACTCCCAGGTATCAATGATTCTTTGATTACATACAGAATGAAAATTCGGGCTTTAGTGAACAAGAATTTAGAAAGAAACCTAAGCTCTCAATCCCAGGCAATTGATATAAAGGTCCAAAACTCATAATAACCTTGTTAACAATTGATATAACATTCATATAACAAATAATAAAAGAATTCCATGCTGTTTTGCTGAAACTCACTTTAGCAACATTACAGCAATTGTTACCAGTGCCCAAATACTCCATTTCCAGGGTGGGGTAGAACAAATTCCAAAATGTCTATGAGATGTTAGCATTATCTATGAGATGTTAGTATTGTTTTATATGATGACAATTATGAAATAGATTTTATAAATCATAAAACAGTACCTTATGAAAAAACTATACCAATCTTCCCCTCTTCAAAGAAAGCATTAAAAATACAGTCTGTTTCAAGAAATATATTGAAAACATTACTACAAATTTTACTGGGAATCCAAATGGATTTTATCTAAGTTGACACTGTATTTAAATATCCACAAAAAATCCTTTGAAATAAAATTTGCTACAAAGTCAAAAGAATTTCATCAAGGTCATAGTGGGCATATTTCAACACTAAATAGTTGTAGGTGGAACTAGATGCTGCAAATAAGGAATTAAGGTGGAAAGATGAGCTATGCAGGAGATGGGGTACCTGGCTAGCTCAGTTGGTAGAGCATGTGACTCTTGGTCTCAGGGTCATGAGTTTAAGCCCCACGCTAGACGTGGAGCCTATGTAAAAAAGAAAAAAAAATGTCCAGGAGGTAACTAAGCCTTTCAACAGATTCAGAGTTCATATTTTTAAAATTCTCATTTTCTCGGGGCGCCTGGGTGGCTCAGTGGGTTAAGCCTCTGCCTTCGGCTCGGGTCATGATCTTAGGGTCCTGGGATTGAGCCCCACATCGGGCGCTCTGCTCAGCGGTGAGCCTGCTTCCTCCTCTCTCTGCCTGCCTCTCTGCCTACTTGTGATCTTTCTCTCTCTGTGTCAAAAAAAAAAAAAAATTCTCATTTTCTCTAAATTATTTTCATCTGACCATGATCCATTTATACAAACAAATCCAGTTATAAAAATAAAATTAAACCATTTTTTACCCTTTTTTATGTAAAAATTATTTCAGATATGGAGAAAAGTTATAAGAACACTACAAAGAACATATTTTTCCTGAATAATTTACTGTCATTACATCCCATAAAGCCCAAATATTGTATTGTGTGACTTTCTACAAACGCAGACTATCTTCCTAAATAATCCCAATTTTATAATCAAAATTAAAAAAATTTACACTGATGTATCATTACCATGTAACATCCCATTCAAGTTTTACCAACTGTCCCAATAACATCCAACAACATCCCAACAACATCCCAATAACATCCTGTAGAGCAACAAAATTAGGTTCAGGATTACACATTGCATTTTGTTTTCATTCTTTAGTCTCTTTCAACCTGAAATACTTCCTCAATATTTTGTTTCTCATGATCTTGATACATTTGAAGATTATAGGCCAGTTATTCTACAGACTGTGCCTCAATTTGGGTCTGTCTAATGAATCTTCATGATTGGATTTAAGTTACACATCCTTTGGTAAAAATATCCAAGAAGTGATGTTCGGCATTTTTTTACTGCATTCCACAAGGTGGCACACAGTTCTAATTTGACCATTACTGATAATATTAATATTAACTTTGACAACTTGATTAAGGTGGTTATTGCCAGGCTTCTCCATTGTAAAGTTACTCTTTTTCCTTTTTCAATTATTTTGTGAGGAGATACTTTGTGTGATTATATAACCACCCCATTCCTCATCACTAATTTTGTTCATTTATCTATATAATCCATTTTATTCATTTATATAATTATCAACTTATGGAATCCTATTTTATTCAGTGGGTTACAGTTAGTATTTGTCATTATTTCTTTTGCTACCTCAATTGTCCTATTTTGGCTAGTGGGAGCCTTCTGAAGCTGGCTTTTGCACCTTGTTGACATGTCCCCATCATCCTTCAACCACTTCCTTCTTCCATCATCTTAGGATGCTCCAGGTTCATCCTAATCTTTTCTTGCTCCAGCTATGGAATCCACCACCTCTCCAAAGAGTCCTGTTTCCTATGAATGACTTCTGTTCTTGACACTACAAGGGGTAGGCTCTTGTTTCATTTCTTTGACCCTCCTAACTCAGGACAATCAGTTGATGAATCTCCAAAGTAAAGAAAGTAGTGAAAGGATTTAAAATCGAGCAAGTTTAGTAAGACTGGCAAAAAATATGATGCACCAAACTTTCCCAAACTCCACAATACTCTACCCCTATACTATTTTGAAATTGTAGTAAAAGCTTGTTTGACAATTTTCCCTTCTCTAAATTCCATCAACACACGATATTCTAACTGAATACGCTATATATGAAAAACTCTGATCCAAGTAATACAGTAGTTACTGTTAAAACTTTCAAAGTTTTCTGGCTAAAAGGATCCATGACCATATTCCCAAGTGTTACATTAAAGATAAAAAAGTATGGAAAAGGTACTCCCAAGAGTCTTTTCCAACTAATAGACAACGTCATGGCTCATCTGCTCCTTCAGCGTGAATGATGAATCTGAGTCACTGGTGAAACACTTGCAAGGACGTTACTTGGTACATTAACACGACCATAATTTTATATGTACAAAAACAGTAAATCACTTCAAGGGAGTCATAAAGTACTTTCTCAGGAAAACGAGCAGGATAACGTTAAGACTTGGCTTGACAGGGTACAAATCTGTGTTAGCAATTCACTTTCTTGAAATAATCAAATTGGACCTGGAAAGTAATGGGGTTATATAAAGCTCTCTTACAAAATATGAGAAAAGACACATTATTTTTAATTACTTAAAATTATATATGCTGGTGAAATACAATGAGGTATCTTGCTGTCTGATAACCATGTCCTGAAGGATACGAAAGAAATTATTTGCACACCTTGGAACACTGACACACCTCTTCCTGTAACAGCACTGACGGAGCATAAAACTGTGAAGCAGGGACTTGCAAGTGGTTTTTGAAGTAATTCTCCCAAAGCCCCTCCAAGCAATATAGTAACTACTGGAGTCATTTTTATTAACAAAGGGGCTAAGGCTCTGAGAGATACCCTGCCTAAGGTAACACAGCTAGTGTAAGGCAGTTCACAAACACAGATCTACAAGTTAGCACAATCTTAATTATTCGATAAAGTGACAGGAAAGACATTTTAAAAAAAGCAGCAGAAAATGAAAATAAAGGCTAAAATGAGATACGTTTAAAAAAAAAAGATTATTTAAGGGAAGAAAGGACAGAAGAGAGAACAAATGACGAGCTGAGGTAACACAGAGGAGGCAACGGCGGTGGAGAAGTGTGCTGCTGAGGCACTGGGTGTTAAACAGGAAAATTGCTGGTTTCTCTTGGTTATTTTAGGGAGCATATTGTAGTGACCTAAGTTCAGATTAGAAATGGTTTTCAAGTGTGAAGAACTTCTTCCTATTTAGTATCTGCTTTCTCTTAGATATCAGAAAACTCCTAAGACTAAATTTAAGGAAAAATACTTTGTTTCATGAAATTAATGAGGGGAAACTTGTACCAAGGTAAGCTCAAATGGAAGCACCAACCTCAGTATTTTTATTTTTATTTAATATTACTCTTTCACGGATTGCCTCAGGTTCTCGAGGATCTAAATAAATCTTAATATGCAATCCAAATATCTTAAAGCTAGGAACCGACTAGCGTTCAGAGAGAACCAAATATTCCCCCCAACAAAGCGACAAGGTGATCAGGAAGGCTAAGCCAGGTTGGGGGTGGGGGAGTGGTGACAGAAGGGAAAGCCTTGTGGGTCTAGTATAGCTGTTAAAGCCCAATCTGGCAGAAGAGGGTGTTCATGTGGGAGTGCTGGTGGCTTGGCCTAGTAGTGAGGGGACTATCTCTGCAGGAGGGCAGTCCAGTCTGGTGCACAGTACAGGAGCACATGTAGGATGAAGAGGGTGTCCTCCAAAAAAGCATGCCCTGGCTTCAGGTGAGGAGGATGTCCTGCTGCTGGGGAAGAGGTGGGAAGGATGAAGGGGGATACACCCGGTACACAATGCCAGAGCATAAGCTTAGTGAAAAGAGTGTCAACACAGGGCAAGTTACTGTGGTGTGGCCTGGAGTCAGGTGGTTAGAGCCTGAACTGGGTGAAAAGGATGCCTGTGCAATGAAGGGAACAGTGACAAGTTTGGTTATATACAGGAAGACTGATCAAAGGAAGTAAATACATTAAGAAGACTTGGAGCCAGATTTCTCATTGTCAGAAAAAAGGAGAAAACTAGGATGAACTCTGTATTACTGAATTAAAATGGAAACTTATGATTTTTCAATACATATACCTATGATTGGGAATACAGATGTAAATACGTGTAAATATATCTATATGTGTACACGTGTGCATATACACACGCGTGCACACACACACACGAATGCATGCAAAATCTGTTCCCCAGCTTTTTCCATTGAGAGGGACTGGGAATAGTGATATTCCAATCATAATCAGCGTATTTAGTTTCCAACTCTTGATTTCTAAATACCATTCTCAAAAAAAAAAAAAAAAAAAAAAAGAAGCTGGATCAGGGAAAGTACAGGATGAGCATGGAACATCCTGCTACATGGAAGGACAATACCAGGATGACACATGACACTAGAAGAGGGTCTGAAAATTAGATGTAGTGATGTATCAGTGTCAATATCCTGATTTTGATGGTTGCTAGGAGAAAATCCTTGTTTCTAAGAAACACACATTAAAGTACTTGAAAGTGATGGGGATACAGGTCAGCAATTTTTTTCTCAAATAGTTCATGGGAAAAAAGTTCTTGTATATACTTTTCCACAGTTTGCGATTAAATGGATGATCGAATAATGGAAACGTGGAAGGAGAAAAGGTAGTAAGTGGAAGGCAGGAAGAACTACTTACTGAGGTCTTCAGCCAGCTGAACTCGTTTGCCAGTGAGCAGTTTTACCTTCTTCTCGCTATCTTCAGCAAAATCTTCTAATACCTCTTTCACATTTTTCTCTAATCGCCTGACTATTTAAAGTAAACAAACAAACTTGAATGGCATCATTTTTATGAATGCACGGGGATGATAAATTAGCAATATTTGTGGAGAGTATGTTCCAATTTTTCTCATCATGTTAGATCTATAGAGTTCAGACTTCTCACAGTTATAGGCAGAATCTGTACCTATTACATAGTACACTTATCCAACAGGAATCTAATACATATTCTCAGAGGAAGTCATATTCTCAAGTCCTAACACTTTAAAGAAGTGAGGATTTCCCCCAAAAACTTAAGTGATGCTTAGGAGTCCCTTTCTAACAGCTTTTGTGTAATGAAGGAAGACTCCTGGGATGTTTTAACTTCTGTCTTTTCCAATTATGATTTATTTTCATTAATATTTTAAGGGCAGATTATAGTTCTCAATTTTTCTAACAAATCTATTTTTACTTTAAAATTTATTTTTAACTTATTTGAGAGAGGGAAAGTGTGCATGTGGGGTGGGGAGGGTCAGAGGAAGAGGGAGAGAGAGAATTTCAAGCAGACTCAATTTCGTGACCCTGAGATCATGACCTGAGCCAAAACCAAGAGTCAGGGACTTAACCGACTCAGACACCTAGGTGCCCCTAATGAATCTATTTTTAAAGAAGTATTTTGATATCCTTCCATTAAAAAGGAGTTATTACTATTTTTTTGATGTTAGAATTACAAAGCGGTCCCTCTGTGGCTTACCTTCAGTATTTGTAAGTTGCTGCCTCAAAGTATTTGCAGTGATAGCAAGCATGCGCTGTATTCGCCAAAAGAGGACGACATCATTGCATTCCAACTGAAATTTAGGTAATTAAGATTACCAGATGCAAATTTAAAATTGAAAACCACAATCATAAATACATATGGCTACTGAAGTTGTACCCATACCCTAAACTTAAATAAAAACCCCCCTCATATTTACCTAATACATATATTCCTATTGTAGATATAAGCCACTGAATCTTTTCTGTACAGATCCAAGAACATTTGCATGAATTGGCGTCAACCTACACCGCCCCCCCCCCCGAAGCAGAGGTTTGTTTTGATTCCAATGACAAAGCAAATAAATTTGGGAAGTAGAGAATTTCATGACATTATATACAAGTAGAAATTCATAGCATATACCCTTAATTTTTATTTAGTTTCAGCTAACATCCATGTTAGCTTAAATATACCCTTAGGTTAACCTCTTTTCTGTACTCAAGCCAGTTTTGAAATGCAGCTGTATATAAAGGTAAATTAATGATATGTTTTAAAAGAAGCTTATTCTGTAGAGAGGCCTCCTCAACAATTATGCAAAAAACTTTGCACTTTTTACATAGGTATATTTAAATACAAATTTACTTTAAGCTGTAGAAAACGAAAAAGCTCTTATTTTAGGGGTCTCAAATAAGGTCAGTGATTAATAGAGAGCCCTTTCAGAAGAATAATTTAAAAAGCATTTCTGCTTGTAAGAAAATGCTCAAAATATATCCATCTGCTGCCACCTAGGGGTTACTCTATGAAACGTGGCATTAAACAAAGCACAACTTTATACACTCCTTTCAAATAGTTAAGAGATTTTAATGATATGAAGAATTATAATACAATACAGGAAAAAGCACAATAAAAATTGTTTTTGCAGTCTTATTTCCACTATCCAAAGGGAATGCTACGTTACACACATGCACACACAACTAAGTATAGAAAGAATTGAACAGATATGTATAAATATGTTAACTAAAATTATTTCTAGGACAGGAAATTATAAGTGACTTATTCCTTAATAGGGAATATTTAAATAGGTGACTATTTCCTTTTGTAATTTTTTTTTTACATTTGTTTATTGATTTTCCACAATAATTTTTTTTACATTTGTTTATTGCATTTCCTCAAGAAGAATGCATTATTTTCTAACATAAAACATAAAAATGCATTATTTTCTAACATTAAAAATTTTTTTTTTTAATTTTGTTATTGGTTTATTAGAGAGAGAGAGAGAGAGAGAGAGAGAGAGAGCGCGCACAAGCAGGGGGAGTGGCAGATGGAGAGGCAGAAGCAGACTGCCTGCTGAGCAGAAAGCCCAAAGTGGGGCTTGATCACTGAACTCTTGAGATCATGACCTGAGCTGAAGGCAGACACTTAACTGAGCCACCCAGCTGGCCCAAGAAGTTAATTCTTAAAAAAAATTAAGAAAGTGGTTTGGAGCCCATTATCTGCATACAAAATTTTATAGTGTGTAAAATATAAACTGGAAATACCTTAGAAAAGACAGGAGTTAGGTTATTCTTCATAAATCACACTTACCTTCCCCAGTATATCAAAGGATTTAAAACTAATGCAAAAGCTATAGTTCACTTTTAAGCATCTAAATAATGATCACTAGGGGCGCCTGGGTGGCTCAGTGGGTTAAGCCTCTGCCTTCAGCTCAGGTCATGATCTCAGGGTCCTGGGATCGAGCCCCGCATGGGGCTCTCTGCTCAGCAGGGAGCTTGTTTCCTCCTCTCTCTCTGCCTGCCTCTCTGCCTACTTGTGATCTCTCTCTCTCTGTCAAATAAATAAATAAAATCTTAAAAAAAATAAATAAATAAATAAATAAATAATGATCACTAAAAGCATTTCCCCTTGTTTTTGGACACCTTACCTCAGAATCTACAAAATGCCTTTGGTAGTAGTAAAAGCCTCTTCGACAAAGGTTACAATGGTTTAGAGCTGTTTTTAAGAAATGTCTTCTATAAACTTGGTGCCAAGTATCCTTAATCTAAAATGAAAAAGGAAAACAAAAAAACAGAGTTACTGTACACTCTGCAGATTAACCAAACACATTCTGAAAAGTCATCCAAAGAGTTTACTTACAAAAAAAATAATTAAAACTAATGGTAATATTATTCTAACCAACATTTTTATCCATTAAAATATTTTAAGACAAAGATTAGATTTACCACTACTCTGACCCCTTACCAGGTTATGTCCTTCCAAATATGCAGTGTTTTTTAACAAGCATTGCTATTATATTCATATAATCATCCTGTAGAGTAGATACGGTTGAGATTATCATCTCCCCAGTTAGAGGTAAGGAACCCCCAGGAAAAAGGGGTGGTGAGCCTAATCTAAGGATAGTTAGGACTAGGAAGCCGATCTCAGACCATGTCCATCAATGTAACAATATTTCCTTTTTGATTACTTCATTTCATTGTTACCACAGCAAAATGACCCCCGCTAACGTCATTACTATGTAGTGTTCAAGGTTCTTTGACATCATTATCTTTTCTGAGCATGACAGTGATAATGTTAAGTAGGCAAAACAAGTATCACCAATACTATATGGCAGACGAGGAAAGTTGAAGTTCAAAGAGATTATATTAGTTACTAAAGGTACTATTATTAATGAATGGGATGAAACTGTGCTAGAATTCACACCTCTGACATCTAGCCCATCTGTTATTCTTGTCATTATACTTTGCTAACTATTTCATAGCTTCATAAAGTATCCTGAACAAAATGTCTCTTGGAAAAAACCAGAGATTTTCCTGCTCAGAAAAAGAAATTAAGATATATAGTCAGTCCATATCTTAATATGTGGACAAAGTCCAAATGTGGATAAATGAAACTTATATTCAACTAATAGTTCCATGTAATCATTAGTTTTAATTTCATTTTTTAATTATAAATAATGCTAGAATAAAGGGTTTTATCTGCTTTCTTTTCTTCTTCTGACCTCTGGTGGAATTATATATTAAGTATACTCATTTCTCAAGTACAGAAACATAAATAGTAAATAATCTCTGAAAGAATTAATGGGTGGCTCTGAAATTTCTTGTATGATTATTTTTCTCCTTAGAATTATTTTTCTAATTGTGTTTCACTTAACTTAAGCTAATATTAAAGTGAAATTTCGATCTCTTACACCCTAACTGGGGCACACAGGCCCAGAGAGTTATTTTCTAAAAAATTTCCCAAATAAGCATCACGAAGGTAAGCAAAACATAGTCTGAACTGTAATTATTTTTATTCTCTTATTTATTATGAATGAGGAAAATGAGACAGAACCCTAAGGCACTATCCAGTTTAATAAGACTATAACATTTCTATTTTTTCTCAACCTACTCACACCTGATTAAGGTACACCAGACTAAGAAAATACAAATAAAAAAACTGTATCAAAGTAGAACTTGTATTTTGCAATCTGAAGCAGTGGAGCGGGGTGCAGAGATGTGGGTGGGCGTCACCCCCTCCTGCCAGAGCTCCCTGCTGAACCTGCCCAGGTACATCAGTTTTTCAAGTCTCAATCTCCTCACTTACAAATTAAAGCATTATGTTTAAGAAAGCAATACCAAGAATAAATCTCTGCTCTGTAACAGTCAAAATGACTGTTCTTACAGTCATTTTTAGAGCCAACAAAAGTACACGTGACCAAGGTCAAATCAAGCAGTTAAATACCCAAATAACATGTGAGTAGTAGTCACATTTCACCCCAAGAAACACAGATTAAGGAAGCAAGTTCATGCTAATCAGCAATATGTATTACCAAGCTCGGGTCCACTTCTACTCCTCGGGATTCGAGGTTCTTCCGGACCGTAGTTATCTCATCACTCGCCAGATAGGCTGGGTGCTCCTCATTACACTTCAACATCTTCTCTAATTCATTCTTGGTTTCATTGTGGACAAACTTTAAATTGTTTAAAAGAGGACTGTATTTTAGATGGTTCATCCTTTGGCACACTTATAAAAAATTTTAATAAATATATTGCTATTGCGCAACAGGGGACACAAGCTCCACACAAGAAACAAAAAGAACACAGTATCCTGGCTTATGAATACAGAACAATGGGCTGGACTTGGGTGAGGCAAAAAAACAAAAACAAAAACAAAAACAAACCTTATCTGTTACATATTTTACTTCTGCTGAAATGTTTTATTGTCAAAGTTACAGTACCAGGTACCTTACTTCTTAACCTCAGCATGGAATATCAGTCTAGGAAAAAGGACCCTGAATACACAGGAAGAGATAATGTTTTATTAATGCCTCATATCTAAGAACTAGAGTACTATAAGGACTTGCACCTGCTGACATGTTTCTTTTCTGATAAATATTAAATACATAGTTGGGATTTTTTTAAATGTCTGTTCATTAAAAATTGTGCTTTAGACCGCTTCTGCAAGGTGCTTATCCTCCCCTTTTTTTAAGATTTCATTTTAATTTATTTATTTATATAGATTTTATTTATTTAAAGATTTTTATTTATTTATTTATTTGAGCGCAAGAACAAGCAAGCATGAGAGACAAAGCACGAGAGCGAGAGCACAAGCAGGGCAGGGGCAGAGGGAGAGGGAGAAGCAGACTCCCGGCTAAGCAGGGAGTCTGATGTGGGGCTCCATCCCCAGACCCTGGGATTATGACCTGAGCCAAAGGCAGACGCTTAACCTACTGAGCTACCCAGGTACACCTAAGATTTTATTTTTAAGTAATCTCTACACCCAACATGGGGCTTGAGCTTACAACCGTGAGATCAAGGGTAGCACCTGTATGGAGAGAGCCAGTCAGGCACCCCAAGGTGCCTATTATTCTTAAGTGTACTTCCAATCCCTTCTCTGTAATTGTTTAGTCTGATGACCAAAGGAGGAAAACACATATTAGTGATAAACTTGAAAATAAAACTCATGCAGTGTCAAATTGAAATTTTTCTTCAATCCTTTCAAAATTGCATAGTAAAAGAAACTAGCTTCATATTCACCAATTATTCTCAACAAACTACCACAACCGACAGCACTTTGCCCCTATTTAAGTATAGAAGAGTAAGATGGAAATGTGAATAACTGGCTTACAAATGAAACTACTAATTAATATTCTCCTAACACATGACACTTTATAAGAGCTATTACTTAATGAAGAGAATTTTACAGTTTCCTTAAACATCTGCTCGTGGTCTGAAGAAAGAAGGAAATCTCTAAGTTAGATAATGTTCCCTAACTCTTGTCCTGTTTCCACTTCCGTCTGTCCACCTGTCCCCTGACCACAGTGGGTCTTCACGAGAACACTACTCTCCCAACCATCCTGAAGATGATCTCCACAATTCAGCTCCGACAAGGAGAGAATGTTTCTATGGCATGGATTTTTCCCCAGATAACTAACGAAAATGTAATAACATAAAAGAACAAAATAGTTTTCAGAGCATAGACTTCTCATCTTTAACACAGGACAATCTTAAATTTTCCTGCTAAATCAGTCATTCAAAAAGACAGAAGGAATTGTTACACAGCCACTGAAACTTGCAGTGTGAAACATGGGTATAGTCTCAACCTCTTCCAGAATCTGTTTCTCACAGTAGCCTCTAGGAATGAGGTCTAGAATAGTGGCTTTCAACAGGGAGCAGGAGAGATAAAAAGGTTAGAGAATGAGAACTTGGTTCAGTGAATCTGACAGGAGGGGATTTCTTCTGAAACAGAAAATGAAACATAACACATACAAATACCTCCCCAGGCGGTCCTGATGTGGCTGCCCCTACACTTCCAGTTACAGCCTCTGTTCTAAAGTCAGTCTGGGTCTTACACATGCTGCCCTGAAACCCTGAGGGGGCTCTTCTCTGAAGGTTTTCCACATCCCTCTCCTAGGCGTCAGATCCCTGCATTAATCTAAAACTAATTCTTCTACTTCTCTTGTAGGGATCCCATATGGGTTCAAATTCCTGAGAAAATAAGTTACGACTAAGAATTATTTCTCTCTGAGAGTGACTGACCAAAGCACTTTTGCCACTAGTTGCTGAGGCAAGCTGCCATCACTGATTATTCTGGGGACTTCAGGCCTAATTGCCCATTAGCCATGGTGGTCAGACACCATTTTTCTTCCAAGTTTATCTGCCTCATGCCAGTGCTTTTCAATCAATTCTTCTTCTAGTCTTAAAATCAGAAACCTCTGATGGATCTCCTAAAACTTTGGACAGACTTCGTCCTCTCAACCCATGTGTCAAGAGAGATAACTGATGCTCCCTGAAAACATGCATGATCCAACCACTAACTGTCCACTTCCTTGGCTTCTCTCCAGTCTCTAAATGACTCATTTTCCCACAAGAATCCTTTCAGGAAAAAGAGGAGAGGAAGACTGTCCCTTCACTTTTTTAAGACAAATTGGAACTCACATTGGACAGCTTATGAAACAAAAAATGGATGAAACTAAAAAAAAATATATATATATATGTGTGTGTGTGTGTATGTATAGGGTGTTGATTATATAACTTAATTCTGTATTTAAGATGAGAACAAAAAAAAAAGAAAATAGGAATGACATGATATTTGGTAATTTTCCATTTTTAAAATTTTTTCTCTTGATATTTCCGTATCTTGGCCTCCTTTCTCTAATTACATGGATTCAAAGATTGAAGGAAAGAAAGAAGATTGGATTCCACCTCTTTTTCTTATTCCTTACTTCCTTCACTTACATATTTTCATTCTGATACCCTCTTTTCTCTCTTTAGTTTAAGGAATGAACATAAGAATGAGATGTGGTATAAAACTGATTGCTAGATAGGAAAAGAAGCCCTAATGATAAAGAATAAAAAGATGGTAGGGGATAGGGACTTGAACGATCTGTACATCTTCCCTCCATTCATTTGTCGTTATTTATACTTGCCTTTACTGTTTTATTCTTCTGAAGTGCTCATTAAGTATTTACTGAATGAGCAAATTCTATAGTTCCTCTTCCTACCTGAATTTTTATACCATTTTGGGAACACAACAGCAAAATAACAGAAAAATCCAGAGGTAACTGATATCAGATGAGGTTAAAAAAAAAAAAAGTCACTATAGTTTTTATTCTAATCATATTCACTCTACATTCTCTGAAATCCTTGTCATTTTTTATTTCTGTTCATAATTTTAATTTTCTCTTTACCTCAAATAGGGAATTGAAATGAACAAAGTACTCTGCCACAAAAGGGGCATGGTTCATTTCCCCTTTGTTTTAACAACACAGCTACTTCACTTAAAAAAAAACAAAAACGTAAAAAAAAAACCCCAAAACAACTTTCTTTTGTAGTTTTCTATTTATTCTAAAGATTCATTATAGTTTAGAAAGGCTGATGTAAAACATTTGAAATTATTAAGCTTGGTCTGGAGGCATGGAAAACCTGTATTTTAATACCTGAATTACAATAAATGAAATTATATCATAACACAGAGATATGTTTGTTTTAACCTGTTCTTGGGTCCGGTTCTTCCAGTACAACCACCTCTTTTTCCAATCTGGACCTATCATGTTTTCAATTGCGTTTTCAGCTAGAAAAATTAAAAAGCTTTTTTAATTCATCAAGAATTTGATCATTTACCAAGTACATAAATTATAACTAGTAATAGTCTTGTTTTCTTAACTATTTCCAACTGCTATCTCAATATAAAGTCAGCTTAAATAAATGAAAAGATTACATGATTGATATGGTACATATAGAAGAAATAATTTAATTATATGTGTTTATAATCTATGAAAGGTACAGTTGCTTGTAAAGTTCCTATAAACATAGAGTCAAACACTAAAATAGTCTTCAATTTATAGTTTTTTAAGAATATGAGTACATATAAACATGTGTCCAGTTTATTTAGTATTTTCAGTAGTTACTAAGCAGTTGACTGAAAAATCTCACAAAAATATTTAATTATAGTATTAATGACAAAGACTATGAAATGTTGGTTTCATTTATTTTTTAAAACCTTTTTTTTTTTTTTTAAGATTTTATTTATTTGACAGAGAGAGATCACAAGTAGGCAGAGAGGCAAGCAGAGAGAGAGGAGGAAGCAGGCTCCCTGTCGAGCAGAGAGACAGATGTGGGGCTTGATCCCAGGACCCTGGGATCATGACCTAAGCCGAAGGCAGAGGCTTTAACCCACTGAGCCACCCAGGCGCCCCGAAAAACTTTTTTTTTTTTTTTTAAAAACAAATGTTCATCAAGTTGACTTAACTCCTTCACCACTGGGAATACTCAAAATTCAGTAACCTGTGTCTCTACTTACTATCTTTGAGACGAGCTTGAAGAGCTTCTTCCATAAAATAAATAGCTGCATCCCACTGCTGTTTATCAGATATGGAACGATCTTCTAAAGCATTGTGTTGAATAACCCTCTGAAATGACAAGGAAAGAGAAACAGCTAATTTGATTTATGCCTTATCATCTTTTTTTTTTTTTAACATTTTATTTATTCATTCGACAGAGAAAGATCACAAGCAGGCAGAGAGGCAGGCAGAGAGAGAGGGGGAAACAGGCTCCCTCAGAGCAGAGAGCCTGAAAGCATAGGGGTGCCTGGGTGGCTCAGTGGGTTAAGCCTCTGCCTTCAGCTCAGGTCATGATTCCAGGACCCTGAGATCATGACCTAAGCCGAAGGCAGAGGCTTAATCCATTGAACCACCCAGGCACCCCTATGCCTTATCATCTTAGTAATTTTATTCACACAGATAGCTTATCTAATATACAAAATAACAGCTACACCTAAAACATAAAAGTATGTAGCTCCCACGCAAATACAGGAGGTCCTACTATCTGCCTATTTTGTCAGCTTTCTTCCAAAAGAATGAACAGTGAATTTTCCTATACCAAATTAAATGATCTATGTGAGACAGAGACACATCATACATGTAACTACATAAAATCTGCCTAGAACCCGAGTACTCAAGAGTTAATGATTCAGATCTTCGCTACTCTCCTTTTTGTCATATGATCTGTATGTCTCATCTTCAAAAAAGAGAAAAACAACCCATCTCACTGTTAACATCACTGAAAAGTATAAAGGAGAGAAGCTTAAAAGGTCTGGACAACTATAAGCAAATGTGAGTTATTATAAGAAAATTGATTTCTAAATTTTATAATTTTTGAATGAATGAATAAAAAAGGACACTTGCAGGAAGCTAGTCTCAAAGGCATTTAACAAGAATGAATACAGCTTTCAAACACAAAGACAAACCCTTGTCTAAAAATAAATTGTAATTATAACCAGCCCCCAGTGAAATATGCATTTTTCTAGAAAACTGTTCTATCTTATCTTTCAAAGGTACCTTTTTGGAACTGAGCCGAGCAGGGGCTTATTAACAAGTTTATGGTGATGTGAACGTTTTACATAACAAAAGATCTGTTGGAGGTGGAGGATTTGGTGAAGGTCAAGAGCCAGGCTTTGTAATTAGAGCAGGGCTTGAGTCTAAGCTTTGCCAAGGACAATAATAAAACTGCTTAAGAACTAAATAAAATAGTGCTTAGAAAATATATTATAGAGTTTCTGGCACCTTTTAAGCATTCAACATGTGGTAATTAGCATTATTTTAGGAGTCTAATATTTTATGACTCAAATCCGCTGAAAAGCAATGCATCTAATACCTTTCATTACCCCCAAGGGTAAAAATGAGAAGCAGCTATCCTCTGAGCCATCTGTGGTTCAGGCTCATGTAATGGCTAGTCTACAACAATTTGTGAAAGTTTAAAGAAGCCTTTTTACTGCGAAATTTGACTTTTCTCTGAAATGACAGCCATGAAAGAAATAGCAGAGAATTGTTAAAGGGCTGATTATGGACAGTTAAACTATTTCTTTTCCTCATTATTTTAAATGCAGATCCTAACTGAAATAGTCATATAAAAACAACTTCCTAATTAAAAAGGGTATACCTTTGAGAAATTATATAAAACTGTGAGGATGACACTGTAATATAATTATAATATTACATTATAATAGAATAATCAAATTATATAATATAGTAATATATAATTACATATAATAATATATAAATATAAGTATATATCAATAAATATATATATATATATATATATATATATATATAATATAATATAACAATCAAATCATGTACCAAGCTGTCCTCCGCAAAATCATTCCACTTGTGGCGTTTAATACTTTCTTCCTTAACAGCCTCTTTAAGTTTATCAAATATGTCATCATGCTCTTTCCCTTTTGGTTCTGTCATGAAGCGGGAAAATTCTTCTTGTAGCGTCTCCCAAGCAACCTAGATTTAAAAGAAAAAAAGCTGTATTTATACTACATACTTTAATATGTAACATGACAAACACGTGAATTTAAGCCAAATGGATGTAATAAGTCAGCTTGTCACAAAACACATAAGAAACCACAATTTTTTTTTTTTTTTAAAGGCGGCAAATACAAACTCTGGCCTAGATATCTCACACTGGTAGCTGGTGGGATAGAGCGGGTGTCCTGACATTTTTTTCTAGACATACAGTGTTTTAAATTTTAAAAAATTAGTAGCCAACACTAAAAATAGACTTCATATAAAACCTGTGTTTCCAGCCTCTCTCTTGAACTGACAGCACTGTACCCGAGTTCCCATACAACACTAGCTGCAGCTGAACTGGGGCTACCCCCTTGAGATAGGTTTGCACTCCAATCACCCACCACACTAGTTCACTAAATTATTTCATTCTGTATAACATGTGAGTTTGCCTGCTTCTTCCATACTGTAGAAAGTTTAAAATGTCATAGTAATTTATCTTCTTCACATTATTGTGAAGAGCCAGTCTTTTTCACATCTTTGCCTTTATGCAAATATATGAACCAATGCATCAATACCTTCAATCATATTGAATATTACTTATACCAAATAAGTAATATTCAACTTATATTAATAGCTGACTCATAATTACCTGGCCAGTGAAAGGAAGAGCATAGCGTCAAAAGTAACTAAGAACTAAATCTACCTAGGATTAAGTGGGCTAGTTGATGTTGTATTTTTTATTTAGCCCTCTTCATTTTAAACATTAAGAAATCAGGGCATAAACAACGTGACTGTCCAAAAACATCCAGTGAGGTGTGAGAATCTGTATTTCCTGACCGTTCAGAAGATCTATATCCTTCTGCCAACTCAGCCATGAAGGGAGAAAGCAGCAGGAAACAGAATGACCATTTCCCTGCTGAGCCTTAGGATGTGACAATATCCTACCATGGGACAGGGCCCAGATAGACGCCAAGGCCAGCTGTGAGAAGAGCTAGTGGAGTGGTGGCAGCAGCCCCCTCGTTATTTGAAGTACATGTGTCGAGAACTGACAGGGGTCAGCTCTATGCAGCTTTGGAAAAACAGCTATCAGTTCTTAGAAAGCTTAAAGAAGCTGAGAAAAGAGGTGAAGAAGCCAGGAGCAGAGCAGGATAGGAAACGGGGAAACACACCCAAATAATTAAAAAGTTGACATTTTCTTTTTAAGAAAATGAAAAATAAAATTATCTTTAACACTGATTCTAATTTTGTGAGCAACCTCACACAGAGGCACAGGACACGCTGAGTCTTTGCTAGAATAGTCATTCTTCAGAGTAGCACGTATGGCAGATGAACTTAGATAACAGCAGCTGGCACTTACTGTGAGCCAAGTATGTCTAAATATTTTACATGTTACATACATTTACGTATCATTTACTTTTTTTTTTTTTTTAAGATTTTATTTATTTATTTGACAGGCAGAGATCACAAGTAGGCAGAGTGGCAGGCACAGAGAGGGGGAGAAGCAGGTTCCCCGCTGAGCAGAGAGCCCGATGCAAGGCTTGATCCCAGCACCCTGGGATCATGACCTGAGCCAAAGGCAGAGGCTTAACCCACTGAGCCACCCAGGCGCCCCACATATCATTTAGCTCTTATAACAATCTGTGAGGTAGGCAACATTACCATCCCTAACGTACAGACAAAAAAAAGCTTAAGCAACGGGTCCAAGGCTCACACAGCTAGCTACTAAGTGGGAGACCATGTGTAACAGAAAAGCATTCTTCAAGGTACTTTCTTTTAATTCCTAGTCTAACCTTCTGGCAGGACCCAAACTAAGGAAATGATTAAGTACAACTGAGCTCTGCAGAAAATCAATAAATGAAATGTTTTATCCATTAAACATTTTCCTTATGAAATCCTTATCCACAGAAAAAGCTAAAAACATTTCACATTTGAGCAAATTTTGCTGGTTTTGTTATATGCTATCTTTGGAATAGAACAAATACCCTCAGGCCACCACCATACCAATTAGTAAATTTTTATAATGGTAGTCATCAGTAGTAGCATTAAGGTTAAACCCACCACAGAGAAGAGGAGTACAGAATAAATGGAGCATAATCACCCAAAGGAGAGACAATGGCTGTGATGGGAATAAAACCTAAAATTCACAGCTCCTACTCCCTTCAGATAATGCTTCTTACCCATTTAATTAAATTATATCCTAACCTCTACTGCTTTATTAGGAAGCTGTTTATCAGTCCACTGTTTAAGCTTGATATCCACTGTTGTATTAAAAGTCCCTGAATTCATGGTCTGTGCAGCTGGAAGATAGATGTTTTCAATCACATGAGTTGATACTCTTTCCCATAAAGACTGCTGAAGGATTTCTTCCCTGAAATTAAAAAAAAAAAGAAAGTTTCAAAAACACCAAAATTTAAACATAACCTTGCTTTCAAAACCAACTTTATTGAAGTATCACTCACTTATAATAGATTGCACATATTTAAAATGTTGACAATATGAACACACCTGTGTGAATCACCATAATCAACATAATGAACTTCTCCATCATCTCCAAAAGTTTTAGCCATTGTACCCACTTTATTACTAGAGATTAGCTTGTATTTTCCAGAACTGTATATTAATGCAACCATACAGCATCCTCCTATTTTGTCTGTCTTCTTTTACTCAGCGTATTTTGAGATTCATCCATTGTTGTGTATATCAATGTTTCACTTCTTTTTACTGCTGAGTAGTATTCCACTATATGAATCTGTTTATCTATTTACCTGTTAATGGACATCTGGGTTGCTTCCCATTACTGGCTATTCCAAATAAAGCTGCTACAAGCATTCACTGTATGGGCGCATACTGCTGCTCCTCTTGGGTAAAAAATCTAGGATTGGAATAGCTGTATCATATGGCAATTATACAAATAACTTTTTATGGTACTGCCAAACCTGTTTTTCAAAATGGTTGAACTATTTTACATTCCCACCAGACAGTATGAGAGTTCTAGATGCTCTACATGTTGCCAACATTTGATATGGTTAGTCATTCTGCCAGGTTTACAGTGGTATCTCACTGTGGTTTTGTTCTGCACTTCCCTAATGATTAATACCTCTGAGCATCTTTTCAAGGGCTTATTTGTCTAATATTAATACATACTTTATATGTATTGATGGTGAAGGGGAGTCCAAGTCTTAGAACTTCTTGGTGTAATTTTAACAATTTATCAGACCACAGCACAAAGCACAGAGATGTTATCAGATACTGCTATGTAAAACTGTCCAACACATCACGATAAATAAAGGTAACAATGTAAAAGATGGATAATCAAGTTGAGAATCCTTCCTGCCTTAAAGACATCTTAGAAGAACAAAGATCTCTAAACAAGAAAAATCAAGGAAAAAACCTGAACTCTTAAGAAAATATTTATTTGGCTTCTCCCAAACTAATTCCTACTATAAGATAATACTACAACATAAAAAACACTCTGCTTACCCAAAGTGGTCAGTCTTAAGAGTAACCTCAACCCGCTACTACGCAGCCACAAAGCTCAGGGTAGCAGAAACAGCTGACCAAAGGCCAAGCTGCAATTTTCTTGGTTGAAAAGTGTCAACACTCCCTTCTATCCAAACTCCTCATATTCACTCAACATCTTGTGTAAAAACAAGTTTACCGAGTCAATAGGCTTAGCTGCTGGTTTCCCCTTGCTAACTTTCAGGTCTGTTTTCAGTGACAACCAGAACACCAAAGAGTGTCAGGAGGTAAGGATATACCACAGGGGACCAGAAGGACAAAGTTAATTTAGTCACAGTGTTAATGACAGATAATGACAGGGAGATTTTTAGGAGCAAACTGGAAAAAAAAGCTTCTCAGGGTCTCCTATTCATTAATTTCAACTTAATTCATATTCATATAACTTTAAACACAAATTCAAGATTTCTGAAAGATGAACAAAAGGCCAGGATCCAGCCTCTGGCCAGCAAGCTTTTTGCTGCTCCTGTCTCAGAAGAGACTTGGTCTGTCATCTCTTCCCTGGAGTCTGGGCCAAGAAGTGACATCTAAGACACCCTTTCAAGGAGATAACAAAATTCCAGACCATCAAATCCTGACAAGTCTACGGTAACTTTCTTACAGGAGGCCTCTTTCCAATCCACCACAGGTAGCTGCTGTCACCTATCCTCACCCCCCAATCCTCACCTCCCCTTTCACCACCAAGCTGTTGTCCTCTGTCCACACTCCGCCTGCTCCCCTGCCTTCATCATAATCATGTTTACTGTGCCCTCTATACTCTGTTCCATAACAAACAAACCACTTTACATTCTCACTCTTTGCCTGTTCCTTATATCCTCAAACCTTTCCTGGCTCTCCCTTCCAGGCAGTGGTTGCCCATACATTCTGCTGTCTGGAAGCTGCTCACAGTTAGGAAGTGGAAGCCATGTTCTCTTCACCCGACAATCTTTCTTCTGGACCATTAGTCCTCAACTCTGACGCAAAAATCCCTGTGCTGAGGCCAGCTCATGTGCTTACACTGTCTGCCACCCTGACATGCGCCCTTACTTACATTTCCCAACATGTTATATGACTGTAGACTTCTCTATTCTACATTTTGCCATCATCTAGGGAAAATTCCACAAATACACAAAATATAACTTTAACATTATAGTTCTACATATTCCCCTCATTATCTCCAGGAACTTTACCTCCGTTTTACTCCATTTTAATGAAAACACTTTTCAAAATGGAAGTTTCTTGTTTTAAAGCAGAGGACTCACTCTATAATTTCAACTAATAGAGAAAATGTAAGAAGTCCTCCATAATTCCTCTTTCAGTAGTATAATTCACAGCTTAATTTATCAATAAAAACATTTAATGCTTGCATAAATATTTGCGTGTTTACATAGGTAGATCATATTACACAGACTAATATGTAAACACTTTTTAAAAGTTAAAAGCATATTATACAGTTTTCCATGTCAACAACTTATAGTTTTCTTTTTCTTTTTTTTTTTTTTAAAGATTTTATTTATTTATTTCACAGAGATCACAAGTAGGCAGAGAGACAGGCAGAGAGAGGGGAGGAAGCAGGCTCCCCGCCAAGCAAAGAGCCTGATGTGGGGCTTGATCCCAGGACCCTGAGATATGACCCAAGCCGAAGGCAGAGGCTTTAACCCACTGAGCCACCCAGGTGCCCCAACATCTTATATTTTTCAACGGCATCACAGTAATCCAGTCTATGAATAAATCAAATATGTTAATTCAAAGAGAAAACGTAAGTTTTCAATTTTTTTACACTTACAAGTAAAACAGTGAAGATTCTTACGTGTTCATCTTTGTCAAATATATCTTTATTCCTACAAATTCACAGCAATGTAATGACTGGATAAAAATGTACTCACTGTTTAACTAATTTTTCCATTATCTATACATCCATTCACTAAATCCTATCAATTCGACCTTCTAGGTAACTTCTCAGATATTTTAAAACTGTCTCCTCTTCTCCATCTGCACAACCACTATTCAAGTTCGAGCCACCATCCCCTCTCATCTACATAATTTCAACAGCCAACTGTCTCTCTGCTCACTGCCCTCTTCTTCATAACATTCCACTTTCCCTAGTACAAAGATCCTTCTAAAATGCAAATCTGCCCTAAAGTTATTCAGCGGCCTTCAGTGCTCCTGGGATAAATTCCAAGCTTCTGAACAAGGCTTATATGGCCCTTGATAATCTATATCTTATTTGTATCTACTGTTTTATCTCCTGCTACTCACCTCTCCTATGCTAAAGCCATAGGTAACAGTCTTCAGCTACTTTTGTCACCTTGCTTGTTCTCACCTCCTGGGTTCTGCAATTTTCTGTCACTGCCTTTACCTAACACCTTTTACCCATTAAATCTAGAGTTATGATATCAGAAATTTTTTTTAATTCCTCAACTCTGAGTTAGGGAACTCAGCTGTGCATTCCCATTTTCCTTTCACTCTTTTAACAAAATAAACTTAACACTTTTAACCAAAAGTTATATGCATACCATCATACAATTTTTCAAAAAGTGTATTTCTATTAATATAGCCAGCTACCCTTCTAAATGACTATGAAAAACATATAAAACTGTAATAATGGTCACATAATGTTAATGGTATACCAGTATCTCCTACTTAATGTTTGTAATCAATTCCTGATGATGAGGTATATTACGTGAAATTGCTGGGAGCCTATTTCTGCCTATAATGCATCATATGTCAAATATAAACCCCTAACAAATTTTTTAAAAACACAGTTACAGTACAGTAGAATGCCTATAAGTAAATTATAAACAATCAACGTTTGGGACATAAAATACTTGTAATTCTGCTTCCAGATCACAAAGTATAGATCAAGTAGTCTTGGTAATTAAATAATTAATATCTTAGTCAACCCTAAAATATCACATAAGGCATATGCAACAACAACAAATACTACTTAGGACAGTAACAACTATGTCGCAAAAATAAAATGCTTTGGGTAAAATGCAGTTGAATTCAGTGTGGTATGAACACTTCCAATTAGGACCTGCTATTTTGATCTATATTTGTGTTAAGCTACAGAGTCCAGGAAAAAAAAAAAAAAAAAACGCTGATGAAAAGATATAGAATCATCTGATCCAGCAGCTCACAGAATAAATCTCTAGCAGCCATATGTCCTATTTCTTTCCCTTGCCTTATCAGTAGGCAGCCTGGAAATACAGGCTTCTCATCCCTTCACAATTCCATTCAGCCACCTGTGTGTTAAATAAATGACATCTATATCCATTGCTCACTTTAGTGCAGGCATACAAAATTACCCATTTCATGATGATGACAGAAATTTACAGAGGCACCATATTTTTCTCCCATAAACAGCATTATTAGTTATAATAGTTTACAAATCACTTTTCATGTACATTATCCTCATACAACCTAGTACGACAAGTAGTATTCACTCTTTGTGTGCACATGTGTCGTGTGTGTGTACACACACACACAGTATCTTGCAATTTCAAAAGCTAATTGGCTTACAGAAAGCCATAGAACTGGCTTAAAATACAAACAATAACAAAGATGAGCTGGACTGTGTATATAAACCTGATTAATCAATCAACAAGTATATCAAGAATCCTTTTGGGGATATGGAGAAGAGACTGGAAACAGACCAACTTGGCTCCTTGAAGAGGAAGAAAGGACACTGATGTGGGGAAACTAACAATACTAAATAAACTAATAATACTGAATATTGAATTCAGATTTAAGGACTGGACACTACTCTCTAGGTTCAATTTGGATCTTCAGCTGAGCAAACAGAAGAACAGAAAATACTTAGTTCTAGTCCAAGAATGATAAATTCTTAAAAACACTATAGACTTCATTAGAAAGATAATTCATGCACAAGGAATTTGTTAATTAAAATACGATCACAAAAAAAAAAATCAAGGCTATTTATACATACCTTGCCTGAGGTACATAGAACTATTTTGGTTTCAGTGCCCTATTCCAACAAATTTAAGAGTGCCAAAATTCACTTAAACATAAATAGAAGGTGAAAATAAATAAATAAATAATGAGAAGGTGATAATTTGCCCCGAAAGAGATTTGCATGACTACTTCTCCAGATGATGCACTTACCTGTTTTTTTAAATCTCCAATAAAATTCAACTTAAAATATGATTTGTACAAAACATGAGGCATGTATTACAAAAAGCACCAACTGTTCTTACTCAGAAATGAGAACTTGAAAATACATATTCTTTTCCCTTTACAAATTAGTTTTCACCATAGTTTTGTTCTCTGTGATTAATCTAACAAGAGCAACCAGGTTTTTTAAATTTATTTTTTTATTTAAATTCAGTTAAATAACATATAGTGTATTATGAGTTTCAGAGACAGAGATCAGTGATCATTCTATCACCCTGTGCTCATTATATCACATGCCCTCCTTAATGTCCAGCACCCAGTTTCCCCATCTCTCCACCCACCGCCCCTCCAGTTTGATTCCTATGATTAGGAGTCTCTTATGGTTTGTCTCCCTCTCTGATTTTGCCTTGTTTTATTTCTTCCTCCCTTCCCCTAGAAGAACAACCAGTTTTGATAGACTAATCTTTTTTGTTTTTTAAGATTTTATTTATTTGACAGAGAGAGATCATAAGTAGGCAGAGAGGCAAGCAGAACGAGAGAGAGAGAGAGAGAGAGAGAGAGAGAGAGGGAGGGAGGGAGGAGGAAGCAGGCTCCCTGCCTAGCAGAGAGCCCGATGCGGGACTTGATCCCAGGACCCTGAGATCATGACCTGAGCCGAAGGCAGAGGCTTAACCCACCAAGCCACCTGGGCAGCCCTTGATAGACTCACCTATAACACACAACTTGATGCAACTTTTGCCTAAAGGACTTGACAGAAATCAAAATTTTTACATGGTAAAAAGAAGTCCAAGACAAATTAAGATTTAAAAAGACCATGCAGAAAGCAATTTTTCAGATACATTTTCTGAAAGATACTTAATAAATATATAATTTATTATATTTAAGACTGACCACTTTCAGTAAGCAGAATGTTTTTTGTGTTGTAGCATTATCTTACAGTAGAAATTAGTTTGGGAGAAGCCATATAAATATTTTCCTGAGAGTTCAGTTGAAATAGCCTTTTTTAAAAAAAATTAGTTAGACTACAATAGTAGTTAGATTTTGCAAAAAGAAATACTTTTATGCTATTTACTGTTTGGGGGGATGAGCCAAGGCTACAATAAATCACTGATTTATCAATCTAAATTTTAATATTTCGTTATAATCCATGTAGTAAAATCTTTGAGAAAAGGTCAAATACTCACCAATGTTTTGGTGTAACCTGGCTCAGACTGATAACTTCATCGAGGATTTCATTTTTTGCTTTTTCAAATAGTTCATTCTAGGTAATATAGATACAAGTAAGTAAGATTTTCGTAAGATTAATCTGCCCTGATGTGAATTTCAGAGATAACTAAAAAGAAGGCCTCTGACAGGCTAGTAGGGTTAGATTACGTCTGACGCATGCACGACCAGCAAGTAATGTTCTTCTCTTCTACTCTCTTTTTTAGGAATACCAGTAGCCAGATAAGAACAAAGACATGGACAAGGACGTCTATCTTATTCACTCAATTCTGAGTGTATTTTTTCATGTAACAAATGTTACATGAAAATATCAATACATATTAATTTAGTCTATTAGCATTAGTAAACTGATGCAGTGTTTTACAACAGATAGCATTTTAAAATCAAAGAAAACCAATATTTAAGTCCCACTAAATTAGACTATATTTCTCCATGGTAAATACTGAAAAGGTAAAAAAGTTGATGTATAATTTTTAAAAGTTTACATTACACATATATTAATTCTATTAAGACCTTTAAAGAAATGTTCCTCACTTTTTCAGAAAACATTTTTAAACACTTGCTTTAGCATCTTATGATCTAAAATTATTTTTTAATATTATGTGCTAAATAATTTAAAATTATTATAGAAGAGAGAACTGCACTCTTGCATTTATACAGAGACTGTATTCTTGCAGCTCTAAATTAGTAATGCTATGGTCAAAACCAAAGCAGTTTGGCTTACCAGACTTTGCTCATCAACATAAATTCTGTTGGAGCACAATATTAAACAAGCCATATGCAAAATACATGAGGCACACAAACATTACCCGGTCAAGTTCTCGCAGGCGAGGATAGTTATTCTTCCACTCAGTTTCAAGGTTAAAACGTGTTGCTAAGGAAGAAGGAAAGATGTTCCAGTTTCAGGATTCTCTTTCTATCCAGCTGCAGTGGTTAAAGGTGATCTGATTTATCTCTGTACTAACTGAATTTCTGGTGTGTATCTACGGCTCCTGAGTATTCTGGCTCTCAGCACCTCAGAATCTCACTATTGCAACAGTTTTCCAAACCAATCTTCTTGACTTGCTTCTCCATCTTCAATCCACACAGCACAGAGCTGAAACAGCTTAGTACAGCTGCTAAGGCATGGACTCTGGAGTCACATCACAACGATTCAAATCCTGGGTCTATTATTTATTGTGTGTGATACTGAGTGCATCACTTAGGTAAGTTACCCTGCTGTCCCAGTTTCCTCTTCTGTAAAATGGGAACAATAACAATACTCATAGGGTTGCTGAGGGGCTAAGCAGGTAGAATTCCCAAGTGGGAAAAGGGAAGGAAAGTATACTCCCATCAAATGAAACTATGGAAACAAAGCCACAGAGCAGGAAAGTGTGGGCTTCAGGAACTAGGACAACAGAGGTGAAGCAGAGGCTGCTCTGCCTCCAACAACATTCCCCTCTTCCCCCTAAAACAGGGGAATCTGTGTCCTCTCTAGTTTACTAAGCTTTCTCCCAAACACTACTGCAAACTTTTTACTCTGTTTAAACTCTGCAAAGTGCTCCTTGCGATGTTTCCTCTGAAGGAGAAAGTGTTCTTGAACAACTGAAAATTTCTATTCTTCCCATTTTCCACATGCTAGCTAATAGACAATGAGCTAAAAAGCAACTGTTTAGGGAATAAAGAATCTGCTGGATACCTAAGACTGCCAACTAAAGAAATGTCTAAAGTTGTTAACTTACCTTTGAAACTATCAGCCTGTTGCTCAACTGACTCTCGTACCATTTTCCAAAAGCAGTCTGAAACAGCTAGGCTTAAATTTCTTGTAGTCACTTGGTGTGCCTTCAGCATGCTTGTCCTATTAAAAAATAACAAGAGCTATGTACATAAAAATGGCAAAACGGACAACACTCTCACCAGGTTTGAAAATGTGCTTGTTATAATATAATGAGAATAGTGACTCTCACATTTTATACTGGTGCTGTTCAATAAAACCTTCTATGATGCAGAAAATGTCCTCTGTCTGAGTTACCCACATGGGAGCTACTAAGTGCATGGGGTATTTGAGCCCTTGGAATGTATGGCTGATGTGACTGAGAAACAGAAGTCTAAATTTCCTTGAAGTTAACTAATTCAGTTAGTTAAGGCTAGTGCCTATCATGTTGGACATGAGGCTAGTGCCTATCATGTTGGACAGCTAAGTTCCATATACTTGTCAGCTCCAGTACCCACAGGTAATACTCAAGACTGTTTTCAAGAGCTATCTTGACTTACTATACTAATAGAGACACAAATATACGTTGTCATTTTTAGAGACTCTCTACATAAGGCTTTAATATAATTCAGTTGTCCCTTAACTCTTCCTTTTTGTTTCTCTGTCTGGATTTACTTTCTGTTAATTTCTGTCAATATTTACGTAGGGAAATCCCTTTGACATCCTCATCCCCTATTCCAACTTTCCCCAATACTGAAAGAGAACCAAATATATGTACTCAAAATGCAACTGTTGAGGACACTTGGCTGGCTCAGCATGCAACTCTTTTTTTTTTTAAAGATTTTAAAAGATTTTATTTATTTAGGGATGCCTGGGTGGCTCAGTTGGTTAACTGCCTGACTCCTGGTTTCAGCTCAGGTCATGATCTTGGGGTCATTAGATTGAGCCTGATGTTGGGCTCTGTGCTCAGCACAAAGCCTGCTTGTCCCTTTCCCTCTGATCCTCCCCCTGCTTGCCCCACTCTCTCTCAAATAATACATAAAATCTTGAAACAATAAAACAATATTTTCTTTATTTATTTATTGAGAGAGCGTGTGCGCATGGGCGCACGCAGGGGGGAAGGGCAGGGAGAAGACAGAGAGAATCTCAAGCAGACTCCCCACTAAGTGCAAAGCCCAACACAGGGTTCAATCCCACAACCCTGATATCCTGACCTGAGCCAAAATCAAAAAAGAGTCAGATGCTGAACCGACTGAACCCCCCCAGGCAGTCTGGTAGGGCAGGCGAATCTTTTTTTTTTAAGATTTATTTATTTATTTATTTGACAGAGAGAGAGAGAGAGAGAGAGAGAGAGAGAGAGAGATTGACTGATCAATCACAAGTAGGCGGAGAGGCGAGAGGCAGGCAGAGAGAGAGAGACAGAGAGGAGGAAGCAGGCTCCCTAGCGAGCAGAGAGCCCAATGCAGGGCTCGATCCCAGGACCCTGGGATCATGACGTGAGCCCAAGGCAGAGGCTTTAACCCACTAAGCCACGCAGGCACCCCTAGGGCAGGCGAATCTTATTGTGAGTTTGATATCCACATCAGGGGCAGGGTACTTACTTACTTACTTATGAGAGGAAAAAAAAAAGAAGAGAAGAGAAAAGAAGAAAAAAAGAGAGAGAGAAAGACAGAAAGAAAATAAATATAAAACACAAGACGGGTTTCTTTAAAAGATAAAAATGTTAAGTATTGATTTTTAAATATCACTTAATAAGTAAAACTAAAGAGGTGTCTGTGTCATCTTTCAGTGCCCATAGTCCAAGGGGCAGTTTATCACACGAGCATGTGTTGTACCAGGTGATAAGCTGCTTCTCATTCTGAGTAGCTTGAGGACTTGCCTTTTAGATAGAGACCATTATTTGGGAAAAATTCTGGAAATTCAACGTTAAACTAACAGCTATAAAACAAACGTTTAAGTGAAAACAATTTAAGCTACTTTCTCAGTATAAAATTTTAAAATATTTAAACCATATACCTACTTCAGGAGTTTTGAATTTTGAAAAAATTCTTCTTCATATTCTCTTATAGCTTCAATGCTTTCAGAGCTGTTTCCTAGGGAAAGATGAAGGAGGTCTAAGAAAATTAATTTTATTTGAAAACAAGAAAAACTTAAATTATATAATAATCCCTCTTTGCATACCTTTTCCTGTTACAACAGCAAAATAACCCAGAGCTTTCATTGGGAAGAGTTTTCCTTCAATAATCTGCTGAATCTATTTTTAAAAGTGGGAAATAAATGTGAGATATATGTTTATGTAATTTTTTAAAGCACAACATACTATTCAAAAAGAAAATTTAATAATGCTGCACACATATATGTTCAGTGAAATATATAAATATGTACAAAACTGTTAAAATGGTTCTCAACCGCTATTTGAGGGAAAAAAATGAATATATTTAATTTCACTACACTAAAAGATACATTATTAAGACCTAAGATGCATTAGTAAAACCTGGAATGATGTGCAGTGGAGTCAGGCTTTAGTTCAATTTCAATTCCACCACTTACTAGCTACCAGGCCTGAAGAAGCTACTTACTTTTTAAAAAAAAATTTTTTTTTTTTTTAGATTTTATTTATTTATTTGACAGATAGAGATCACAAGTAGGCAGAGAGGTAGGCAGAGAGAGAGGAGGAAGCAGGCTCCGTGTTGAGCAGAGCCCAATATGGGGCTCAATCCCAGGACCTTGGGACCATGACCCAAGCCGAAGGCAAAGGCTTTAACCCACTGAGCCACCCAGGCACCCTGCTACTTTTTTCAAAATGACTGTTGAGAAGATTCTCTGCGGCACTACGATACGTACCACAGTGCCAGGCAGGCAGAGGCACTCGATAAATGGCAGCTGTGATGATTATTTCCCTATACTCTTCTTCAAATAGATAAATTCTAACCAAGGTGGACAGTCTTATATTACTTTTAAAAATATTGGGATCCACTGGCTCTCATCTCTTTTAAGGTCAAAAACCCTTTTCTAAATGTAGTAAAAACTATAAACTCTGTCCCCAGAAAAATGCATATTTACACAGAGATCTATCATTCACACAACTGTAGTTTCTGCTCCCAGAAGCCCATTCACATTAACACTACAGGAAGAATCACTCCTCCAAGACAAGTTACACCCCTGAGCTAAGGCTGCCTCTTTGGTATAAAAAAGGATTGATAGAAAACTTAACTGCATTTCAAAAGAAATACAAACTTACTATCCTAGGGAAGATGAGAAAGGAATGAAAGAAATGAAGGGACATGGGAAAGAGGCAAGAATTCCCTTCCACTTTGTTTCTACTTGTCTCCATACCAGGACCAGCACCATCACAGCAGGCCCTCCCCCTCAAAACACGGCAAAGCAAAGGTCATGGAGGCTGTGCAGAGAAGAGTTAACAGAGCAGGCATGAGACTGCGGTCCTTAGAAAGGCCTGTTCGTCCTTGGCTGGCATCCGAGGACCTCACTGGTAAACAATTCCCACATTGAAACAAAACCTTCCCTGCAAAAGAGTGGCTCATTGTGTGAGTAATGTGGTTTCTGCTGAACATCTGCTTTCCTTTGGGCGTCTGGAATTTTGGTACTTGAGGGGGCCTACATGAACAGCCCCCAGTAAAAACCTTAGGTGTTGAGTCTCTCATGAGAAACTTGTTGCTGGAGGGAATAAGCATTTCCTTCAGGACTCTCCCGGGAGAGGGCTCTCGGAAACCTGAGCCTGTTTTCCTCCAGATACCATCTCTTGTACTTTTGCTTTTTGGGATTCTTCTTTGTATCCAATCACTGTTAACAGATGCTGGTGTAAGAATGACTATGTGCTGAGTCTTGTGAGTCCTTCTATGGAATTGGTGAACTCTGGGGTGGTCTATCTTGGGAACACAGCACAAGAGGCACACACGCAGCAAGTTTCAGGTGGGAAGGAGAGAAATTCTCAGCAGTAGCACAAGGGATGGGTACTTATACCTGATGTTGTTCTATGGGGGATCAAGATACAATAATAACAGATGACAGCCACTATGTATATAAGACAGTGCCAAGCACTATTTTAACCACTTCACAACAAATATTTAACTCATTAAATCTTTGCAACTTATGAGATAGTACCATTAATATCTTCATTCCAACAGATTAGGAAGCCAAAAGCACTAAAAAAGTTTAAAATACCCAACATTATACAGCTAGCAAAGAGCAGAGCCAGCATTTGAAACCAAGCAATCTGGCTACAGACCCTATACTTTCAATCCCTGCCTTCCGTTTTTAGAACTAAGCAAAGAACTCGCTCTAAGTCATGACTTGCTCCCTAATAAGAGTTACAATGTCATGCTGAAATAAAACTCTCTCGTTGTTAGAGGAGAAAGAGGGACACTGAACCCCATGTATAAAGATGTATAAAGCTGCAGAATTTTAGAAATGAAAATGACCCTAGAGATCAGCTAGACTAATAGGATGGATTATGCACTAACTAGATGCAGAGAAGTAACAAGATTTGCCCAAGGACACACAGCTTGGTGGTGGAGCATGGATAACAACTGTGAGGCCTGAGACCAACCCACTGCCTTCCGTATTATAAAAGTCTGCTTCATAGTCTTTGATTAGATAGGAAAGGTAATGTTTGTTTGCAAAAAAAAAAAACCAACAAAAAAAGTACACAATGTCCAGAAGGAACCTATAGTCTCACTAGGCCTACACTAATTTATAAACATTAACTTAAAAAAAAATTTTTTTTAGAAAATAAACACCACAATCATTATTAATTTGTGGTTAATTAATAAGTGGTTAATGATCGTCGGCATATAAGATTATTTAAATTAGAGTAAGCAGCATTAATAGTTTTCTAAGAATTTCTGAAGCAAACAAACTGAAATTATGGAATTTTATTTAAACCTCAAAATTGCACTTAAGTAATTTACTTTAACTTTCTAATACTTTGTTTTTAATGAGAAGAAAAATCCCACTAAAGTATTCCATAAGTTTTTGTTTGCTGTATGTTTTTGTTTTTATCACCAGTCCCTATCACAGCTGAAGCTTATACAAAGAATCTGTTCTCTCACAATGAAGAACTTGCCCTCACCCTGCTTGGACTAGCCACGTTTTTTTCTGCCAGGTCTACTTTGGTCAAAACAAATATCGTCCTCCTTCCATGGGGATCCATTTGACTGACCAGGTCTGTAACAATGCTGCGTTCAGCATCCACAGATCCATCTGAAAAAAATTTGAAAAATGACACTGTAACAACTGCAAAGTAGACTTTAAAATTTCTATATGCTATACCCTTGTATCTACATTACAGTAAGAAAACTTAATACATTTATTTTAGTTATGAAAAGAACTTCTAGCTAATAAAAATCTGTGATGCCTACAATGAAATTTATCAAAATATTGCCAATATCAATCCTATTTACTAATAAATGAATGATTTAGGGAGGGCAAGACATTTATCTTCTATGTTTATGTAATGTGCATATTTAGAGCAAAGCTTAGCCTGCTAAACAGGGAAGCATATCAGTGCAATTAAAACCTTTTGATAGGATTTACCTTGAATACACAGTATGATGGCATTAGGATTCTGCATATAAGCTTTGCTGATACTGAAAATAGTTTCCTTTGTGTCAGGAGCCATGCCTGATGTCACAGTCTTGAAGAAAAAGGTTTTAAATATCGTTATACATATTTTCCACAATAGGAACAAGACAAAATACATGTTCTATATATACTTACATTGATCACACCTGGTAAGTCAACAAGCACCATCCTCTGCAATCCCGGGCCTTTTACATTTAAAGATATGGTCTACTCAGGAAAAACAAAACAAAACAAAACTCACCATGGGCGGCGATCTGTCAGGAATATATTCATGATATATATGTTCTGAAAATTCTGTACCTCATCCATTTAGAAAGAAGTTATTCTTTTTCTGATCCTTTTATTTAATTATTCTAGAAAATTACTCACAAAATGACACATTATTTGGAATATTAAAAAAATCTGTGTGTTTTAGAATAGCTGCAATCTAATGAATGCCAATCATGATTTATCTCAAATCATAAACTCTGAGTTGCCATAGAACATTGTCAAAATGAATTACAACACTTACCTCAGGACTAACAGTACAGCCTTCTTTCACATTTTTCCTCATTCGGAGTTCTATTTCATGTCTTAATGCTGCGAGCTATTAACAGAAAACAACAAAATCCTATGAAAATCTTCAACTAACAAATATTCCAGTTTAGTTGTCTTTCATAAGCTTATAGGAGTTAGAAGCTACACACATGAACCTCATACAAATTCTACTTACATCCTCCTCTTTGGTAAGATCGAACTCCCGAGAACTATCTTTAAACAAGGCCACATGGTGAGGACCTTCACTCAGAGTAACCTGAAATTAATGGAGAATCAAGATGTAGTAATACATTTACAATTCATATTGATCCCATAGGACTTACAGGGTCTAGAGCAGCCCACCGCACTGCATAAATCCAGGCATCCCCTCACAGTACACATAAAGGAACATCCCTGGGGGCTGTCAACATGGCAGTGCAGAGACTACAGAATTTTTTATCTGTATTGTCCATATATCTGTTGCATGTGCTGTAATTTCCCAACAAGATTGCTGGCTACTCTTGATCTTTCATGACCTAAAACAAAATGCTGCTGCCCCTATCCTTTTCCAGTCAATGCTATAAGACTACTAAGAACAGAACCATCAAACTACAACTTGAAAAACAAAAAGAAATCTTGAATTTAACTTCAAAGGTTAACTTAGGTAAAGGACAATTCATTCATTCAACTTCTATCTATTGAGGACTAACTGTGTCAAGTGTTGCTGGAGGGTAAACAAAGAACCTACTGTCTCTGGTTTAGAGCTCACTACCTCCTGGGAGAAATAATACACAGAACTAAATGGACAGTGCAGCAAAACCTAGGCACACATAAGACTGACCACAGGGGAGCTAATGTAGCTTCTACCCAAGGAGTGAGAGACATCTGCATAAAGAATTCTCTAACAGCTTATATATCAACAGTCAGGGCTTTCATGAGAACTTCTAAAGTTCACATTCCTTTGCTTTTCAACTGCAGCTTTTCAGGCTTCTTTATAATGATCCAATTTTACTTTTAAAATACAATTCCTTCTACTGAGACTTGCTAAGAAAACCAACAAAACTTAGCTGTTTGAAAGCATCAGAGAGCAGCCATGGCATCCTGGACTGGGCCCAAGACCCCAGAGGATTTTAGGGGCATATTCCTAAGGCTGTTTTCCTTCGGGGTGCTTGTAGATTTGTGGCACAGGGTAACATAAGAGAAAAGGTTAAAACTTGAAGCAGTCTTACTGGGTTGAGGAGACAAGATCAGAGATCAGAGGGTATCAAGCAGCCCTGGCTTAAGGTGCTAAAGCTCCAGAAAAAAACTGACAGCAGAAATCAATCTCCAAAAACCAAGCCCTACCTTTTGTCCACAATTTCCCCGTAACATGTTTGCACATGAGTTAGCAAAACAGAAAGAATCTGCTAAAGAGGCTAAATCAAGATTCTGGCAATCTGTCTAGGGGAGACAAAAACATGGAGTTCAGAGTCTATCAAAGAGGAGAAGTCCTGGTAAATTCTAGAGAAGTAATGGTGAACTGGAAAGAAACCAGCCTTGTCTGTTTCAAGGAAATCTGTCCATGATTTACTCACCTGCCAGAAGAAAATGAATTCCTTCCTAAAATATAACATCATTCATAATGCTATTCATATAACAGCCACTATAACTGGAGTGCTGGTAGCAATGTAGAAGGTAGATTTACAACTTTTTTAGAGATGATTATAGAATAAGCTATGAGGTACAGTCAGACTTTCCAGAAGTCTGAAATATCCCAAGCGCCTATCAATAAACCAGAAATAAAACCAGAAATATCCCAAGCGCCTATCAATAGTAAGATGGATCTATAAAGTTTGGCATGTTCACACAAAACCATGGAGCAATGGACAAGAAACTGGTTTTACATAACATAGTTGAATTCATGCCCAGATCCAAAACAGTGCACTCTGTTATAAATCACACTAGATTGTTTGTTGCAGTTATGAACAGACTTCATTTCTGGAAGATTTTAGCACTAGCCTTATTATCTATTCTGGCCTTTGTTCTTGGTGATGTCAATTTTCTAATTCTCCCATTACTCTACACCCACCAGCTAAAGTAAAAGAAAAAAAAACAAAACAAAACAACCTTACGACAGCTTTCCCCCGAATTTATGTCCACAGATTTTTCTTGAGAGAAAGAGCAGACGTGCAAGTGGAGGGGTGGAAAGAGAGGCAGAGGGAGAAAGAGAATCTTAAGTAGGCCCCAACTCAGCAACAGAGTCCAACGTGGGGCTCGATCTCATGACCTTGAGATTATGACCTGAGACAAAACTGAAGAGCTGGACATTCAACCGACTGAGCCACCCAGGTGCCCCTATCTCCACAGATTTTAATGGAGACCTTAGTATGGCTCAGGAATCCTATTATATCTTGCCTTATCTCATCAACTCACTTCTGGAGTCACCACTTGCCTAGAAAGACTAGTTCACTCGATCTTTAATACCTACTCCCCTCTCATTACTTCACAGCTGATAATCTAGCCTCTCATTTCACTGAGCAAGTGGAAGCAAGCAGAAGGATACTTGTACATATTCTACTTAATTGCCTTCACTGGTAAAATGGCCAATTATTAGTCTTCATCTTTTCTGATCTGTCAGCAGTGTTTGACCTCACTGATCACCGCCTCCTCCTAGTTATTTTCTTGACCTGGCTTCCAGTACACTGCACTGCTTGGGTTCCCCCTATTACACTGCTGGCTCCTTGAGAAGCTCCTTTGTTGTCTGCTCCACCCTCAACCTCTTAATCTTGGGTATGCCCAGGACACAATCCTTCGTCCTATGTCTTCTCTTTCCTCACTCCCTTGGTGATCTTACCTAGTAAGACCATGGCTTTACACACCACCTTTAGATATTTGATTATGACGTCTAAATTTATGTCTCTAGGCCAGGTCTCCAACTGCTACTTATTTGTTAATATCCCTTGCAAGTCCAAAACTCCCAATCTTCTCTCCAGAGCTAACTCCCACTACTCCAGACTCCCCCATATCAATTACATGTTCTAATTTATTCAGGCCAAAAGCACTGGCATCATCTTGATAACTGACTCACACTTCTTCATATCAAGTATGCTAAGAAATCCTACTGATTTTGCTTTAAGAATCAGTCTATAATCCAACCATCTCTTATCATCTTTGTGGCTAGTTCCCTGGTGAAAGAATCACCTGAACATTCCAATAGCTTCCCATTTGGTCTCCCTAGATCTACCCATCTTACTTACGTCTATTTTCAGCACAGCAGCTACAGTGAGCCTTTTTAAAAAGTAGTATTATAGGGCGCCTGGGTAGCTCAGTCGATTGAGCATTTAGCTTTTGATTTTGGCTCAGGTCGTCATCTTGGGGTCCTGGGATCGAGCCCTGTGTCGGACTCTGCACTCAGCACAGAGTCTGCTTGGGATATTCTCCCTCTCCCTCTGCACCCCTCTCCACTTGTATGCACAGGAGAACTCTTTCTCTATAAAAAAAAATGTAGTATTACTCTGTTCAAAACCCTGCACTGGCTCCTATTTTATTCAAAATAAAAATCCAAGTCTGTGCAATGACCAACAAAGCCCTAATGATCTGTTTCCTCCTGCCTCCCATTAGTCCTCTGATCTCATCATCCACTACTCTTCACTCTGCTCTAGCCACACTGGCCTTGAACACAACAGCCACCTAACTACCTCAGGGGCTTTGCACTAACTTTTTCTCTGCATGGAACACTCTTGAACTAGATATCCACATGACTTCTTCCCTCACTTTGTGCAAGTCTTGGTTCAAATGTCACCGTCTCAATGCAGTCTACCTGGCACCCTACCCTTACCTGGCTTCACCTTCTTTTTTTTGTGGCACAACAATTACCACCTTCTAACAAACTATGTAATTCAGTCATTTATTTTGCTTCTTACTTATTGCCTGCTTCTTCTACTGGAACCCATCCTCCATTATGGAAAGGATCTTTGTCTTATTTAACTAACACACTGCCTTAGAACAGTGCCAGAGCATATTAGGCACTCAATAAATATTTGTTGAATGAAAGACTGTAGCCATAGACTTTTTTCCTGTGGCAATGAATGATGGATGGATGAACTGTGAGAACTTCTATATATTGCATGCTGAGTCCCAGCCTTTGTCCTCAAAGACTCTGCTACTACGAGCAATTGTTCCCTGTCCCTTACATCATCATTTTTACCTCTCAAACTATATCGTTACAGTTTGTAAATATCTTTCCCTTGACCCAACATATTTCAACTACTACTGCCCCATTGCTCCACTCTTCTTAGAGTAAAACTGTAAAATTATCTACATTTACAGGCTCCACTTCCAATATTCTCATTTTCTGACTCAACCTCTCACTGACCTCACTCTGAATAAAATCCAGAGTCCTAACAACGGCTTAGTGCAGCTTGGTCCCACCACATCTCTGCCCTCCTCTTCCATCTCTCGTCCATCACCTGCTCCACTCCTGTCACACTGGTCTCCAGGCTGTGCCTGCACTGATTTCCACAATAGGACTAATTCCCGGGGCTATGTATCCATTCTTTTTAGTTATAATTCTTCATTTCAACATAACAAACTTCACTGCAGCAGCTACGTTCCCGAGGAGCTTCATCCAGATGGCCTACTGTCCTACCTTAACTGGAGAGCGTGTCATCATCTCCCCAGATCCTCGAGGGAATATCCGTGCTTGAGCAATCATTTCCAACACACTGGTTTTTCCAGCACTCTGGTCTCCAACCACAACAACCTTACCATAGAACAAATAACATCAGTTCAGATTTTTTAAATACACACTTTTACTTAAATAGATTTGAAATATCACTGAGATTTTTTCAGTCTTTTAAAATACTACAGTTAAATGATTTTTAAAAATCCCATCCATAAAAACAAAGATGGTCATTACCTCTATGCATACCGAAAATATAAACAGTAAAATATTAATTGGATCCAGTATTTATATCCAAATTTTAAACAAAAAGTTGTGCTAAATTAAACTACTACTTCTAAAACCAGATCACTCATGTTCTATGAGTCTTTTCTGTAGCTAGCTTATTCATTATAAAGACATTTTCAATTCCATGATGTTAAATTTCCCTCATGACTAATCCACTGTTCCAATATTTTAGTTTCGTGGATGTTACAAATACATAATGCCAAGTACCTAATAACCTTACTTCATTACATATAAATATAAGTAAGCCAGTGGACCAAGAATCAAACAACAGTCAATGCTTAAGACATCACCTAAAGCACATAAATAATATTGTATAGGTAAAAAATATATATCTCTGTTTATATCTGTGTCATATGTCCATAGGTATATGGCTAGACTGTAGGTCTGAGTATATACATACACATACACACACACATAACTTTTTTAAAATCTGAAGTGTTCCTTTGCTGAAGAGCAAGCTCACTACGTATAAATTTTTCACTTACCCTTGGCAGATGATCTTGTGTATTGTAACTGGCATCATAATCAGACAGAACATCAAGAACTTCAGAATACATGTCAATCAAAGATTTCTAGAAAATTTCAAAAATTAATATGAACAAATTTAAGAAAATCAGATGTGTCAAGAGAAAAAAAGTTGATAAATCCAAAATGTTTTTCCATAATGATTATATTGTTTTTTTCTAATTACATAATATACTTTCAAAGTAAAACAGTATATAATAAAATTCCATTTTCTCTTACTCAATTTAGAGATATGCTGATTTAATATAGTACATTAACTGAGGATTTCCTAACCTTCCAATTAAATGTTAAAAGAGGGAAGTTACTGTTTAATATTGAAGAACAAATATTAAATGCCCAACAAAGGAAGACCATTAACACCACAAAGGCCAAAAAAGGAGTCAGGTGACCAACTACAAGGAAATCATCCCCTATCAAGTTTGGTATGTGTATGGGGTTGGGGGGAGAGAGAGAGAAACTGAAGAAAGGATAAAAGCAGAGAAGAAATCACTAAGAAGACTGTTAAATCAGTAAGAATGAGTAAGTGTACTATGACAGTTGTACAGACTCAAGTGTGAGAGCATCAAGGGCAGACATCCTGCATTGTTTCTCTCTCTAGAACCAGGACAGAACATGGTACCTGGCAAATACTTCAATAAAGTATTTGAACAACTAATGAACAAATAAACAAGTGAGGAAAAAAGGGACTACCATGCCAAGCATTTAATAATTAAAGACAAGTTTCAATGCAAGGTAGGAACAAAATGAGGGCCAACATTTCCTTTCAGCTCGTAACACCTAGAAGTAATTAAATGGAAAGCAACTGCTATCCCTTCCACCAAAAAATTAACAAAAAATTCTTGAAATTTTCATTACCATTTCATTTTAGAGAAAAAATGCCGTTTCTGAGGTGAACTCTCAAAATATATTACATTTGGACATGACTTTTCTCAATTGCCACATGTAAATTGTGAATAAAGCCAGGCTCTTTATCTGTTTTATGAAGTCATGATTTACAGTTAGAACTATTAATACATGTTGGTTAAAGAGGAACTACTTATCTTGGACCCATGTTGGTTAAAGAGGAACTACTTATCTTTGGACCCTGGCTTCAGAATACATGTGCCATGACTTATTGACGGTTTGCTATATACAAATTCTGTTTACTTATATGAGATATACGTTAAAAATGTTACTAATTCAACTAATTCAGCACATACAGCTTGGTTTAGTGGGCAATAATGAGATTTAACTTACTGATAATGGTAATTACCAATGTGCTGATGATAAAAATACCAGCATACACTTTTTACAAAAATGCTGTAAAATGCCTATGAAACCTTCCAGAAGAAAACAGTAATTCTCATAAAACTGAAGAAAATGGACTAATCATTCACTGGAAATTTAAGATATGATGCCAAGTCATATCTAAATGTCCCTCAACTCACAATTCTTATTTTGTAACTGTAGAACTTAAATCAGCCTAAAGACAAATGGGGTATTTCTGAAAAATAAATTGATTCACAAGAAATGACTGTTAAAAGGATGAAGATTTTATGGGCCTCATATGAAACAAATATCTATAGACTATAATTTATGAAGTGTCTTAATATAGGAAAAGACTTCCCTTTCTCCAAAGGATATCAGGTTAGAAAGAAAAGGATAGAACACATTATGGCTTTAAAAACTGGAATTGATGAATGTACAATGTGAAGTGGCAAAGTTCTGGAATTAGCAAAATTAAGGTAAACTGAAAATACCTTAAGTTTTCTGTGATGGATGCCTTTGTCATCTTTCTGCAATACTAATTTTCTTAATTCTTTGTTCTCTTTTTCTAACCGTTCCAAGATCCTCTGGTACTTTAACTGTAACAAAATAACACCATAATTACATAAGAAAAAGATGAGTTAACAATTTAATTAAGTCTAAATTTAAATCTTCCAAAATCCTGAAGTCATATCTTCTGAATATTTAAAATGAATTATTTCATTTAAGAAGCTTCTTTGAAAATGCTGAGGATAAAATAAATTATGAAAATTCTCATACAAACAATGGAATTCGTTTTTCTATTATAATTTGGCATTTTCTTTGGAAAATTCTTTGCTATTTACATTGAAGAAACTGAATTATTTAAAAATAGTAAAATGTAAGAATTTAAAGAAGCAAGTTCTTAAGTATACTCTACTGAAACAGTATTTCCTATTACATCAAAAATTTAAGTCTTTACCATAGGGACATTTGACAAAAATTCAAATTCTTCCCATTCCCCACATTATTTTATGTTGTATATTAAAATGAAATAACAACAGCTAATAGTACCTGAGCATGTATTATGTGACAGGCCCAATACTGAATGTTTTATTAGCATTAGCTTCCTGAAGTCTTTATGCGAGGCAAAGGTTCCCCAGATTAGGGCTCTGAGGTTAGGGATCCTTGGTAGCTTATCACAGGGTTTTGATTATAGGTCAGAATCGAGAACTCAAACTCTCCAAATTTTGGTTAAGTTTCCAAGGCCAGAGATTTCACATTAATTCTTAAAATACTGATATAAAAAGAGATTTTTAAAAAAGACTGATACATGTAGACAGCTTGCTTTGTCGAAGTAGATGCTTAGCTACACACTTTTCTTCTCAAATAAATGCAATCCTTTTCTACTTGATCTTCTCAGTTTGTATACTATCATCTCTTCTCTAAATATGAGCAATGTTCAGACACTATTAAGAATTACTTCTTCTTAAAACCAGCAGAATGTTTATGTCCAACTTATATCATGCCTTTCAAAATGGAAAAATCATCCTCTGGAAATTTTTAGGTTGTTGTAATCTTTCAAGAATAAAGTAATAGGCAATCAGGGGTCTATCCTCAGACAATGTCTAACTATAGTCAAATTTTAAAAAAGCATATTCTGCAGTAGAACTCAGTAATATGAGACAGGTAGAACAAGAAGCTAGATTCTACTATAAACATTTTTAAGTAACACCTGCTCATTTATACATTGTATATGTAATATATACAACAAAACTCTGACATAAATAGATCTTTGCTGTGTAATATGGTAGCCACTAGCCACTGGAGCTGTTGAGCACTCTGAAATGTAGTCAGTCGGAAATGAGATGCACTGTTAAATGTAAAATACACAGCAGACTTTTACAATTCAGTAAATAAATGACTAAATAAAATACCTCATTACTATGTTTCTAACTAATTACATGTTAAATGATCCTAATTTGGAATTCACTGTGTTAAATAAAATATACTATTAAAATCAGTTCTACCTATTCCTTTTTACCTTTTTGGAATGCAAAAATTTTAAATCACACATGTGGCCTGCATTGTATTTCTACTGCACATCACTGCTATGGATAGCTAACCCTAGGGTTTATTATATCAAGAGTCAATGCCCATGGCTGACACTACAAATTACACGAGTCAAAGAGTTGATATCAATAGATACACAAGGGTGGTAGGATTTACACTGGCTCATTTCTTTGTAAATATGGAATCAATTATGCGGATCTACATTTTCTGGGGATGGAATAATTCTTTGGTACAGGTGTCAATCTTCAGCCATTCTGCAGAGATGTGTTACTGAGCTGTCCTCCAAAGATCAAGACCAATAGTTCTCAAACTTAAGGACGCATCAGAATAATCTGAGGGCTTTTAAAAAGAAAGATTGCTGGGTTTTACTTCTAGAGTTTCTGATTCAGGAGGTTTAGGAAGGGGTCAATAATTTGCATTTCTAACAAGATCCTGGAAGGATGCTGATGCAACTGCTGGAGAGACCACACTTTGACACCAATGATTCCTAACCTCTGGCTGAACTGAAGACTGGAATTGCTTGGCTGAAAAGCCTTTAAAAATATACATGGAGACGGCCAGAGCACAAGTGATTCTATGGTGTAGTCAGGCATGAGGATCAATGCATAGATATCAATGAAATCAATGATATTAAGAGAACCTGTGACTCAAAATATACTGTTTAATTTCATATAGGTTGTCCCTTGTATTTCTTCCCTAAAAAAGAGACCCTCCTTAAAAAAAGTGTTAATTTGAAAGACAAAAACTTAATTATTATTGCACATTGTTGTTATCCATGTAAATTAACATAACAAGATTATATATTTCAATTGTATTTATATCATATAATAATCATAAAAATATATTAATTAATGATGGAGTGGGTGATATGGCAATTCTGCACTAGAATTTACCTACTCATCAGATTGTACAGAACAACATGTCTTTAAAATAATCAAGGTTTTATAACCAACTATAGGAGAAGAGCTTTTCAAACCAGTGCCAGAAATATATTTAGAAAAGCCATTATCTGATTCATTTTGGGATTAGAGAAGTAAAGGAAAAAGATGATTAGAACTACCGTAGACTCAAATTAACCTAGTAAATGACTTGACTTATTAGCCTATCTACGTAAAAATGCAAGCATAGGTCTATGTAAGAACAAGCCACTTTCCCCCACTTTTTTTTCCACAGCAGTTTTTCATTAAAATTAGAAGTACAAGATTCACTCAGATACAGGTTTTTACACATAAATGAGTAAAGCACACTTACCAAGTTTCTTTTTTATACTTTATTTCTTAATTTACTTTTGCATTTTTTTGCATCTATAATAAGGTATCATCAAACCACTCCGAATTTCGCTCTCTTAAAAAAATTCCATTATCAAACTTAAGTATAAGATAAAGTCCCTTGTTCTTTTTTCTTTTTTTTAAGATTTTATTTATTTGATAGAGATAGAGAAAGAGAGAGAGCCAAGCAGAGTGGCAGGCAGAGGGAGAAGCAGGCAGCCTGATGCGGGGCTTGATCCCAGGGTCCTGGGGTCATGACCTGAGATGAAGGCAGATGCTTAACCACTGAGCCACCCAGGTGCCCCTCAAGTCCCTGGATCTTTCTATTCATCAGAATTACCTGAGTATGCAGAAGTTCTTCTTGAAGCTGGTCAATTTTCTCTTTGTCTGTCACCTAAATATTTAAAATAAATTAATTTTATTTCAGTAGAAACAGATTTACATAAAATGTACAGTAAGTTAAATTTTTTGAAAAGTATTTTTAAAAACTATTGACTTTATATGCATATTTAATCAAAGCAAATTTTAAGTTACATGATTTAATAAAGTAAAAAAAATCTGTATTCAACACTAAAATTGCTTATCAAAAATTTTTAACTATATTAATAGGTAAAAGCCTTAAAAAGCGATCCTTTTCCAGACGCTATTCTAGTCATTTCTGATGAAGGGCTCGTTAAAAAAATAAGAGATCAGCACATACAGTTACTATAGTTTTCATAGGTTGTTTTATACTCTGGCATTTGGATGCTTGGAGAAAAAGAGCACTGACACCTCCAGAATGTGTTTTGGGAACTTAGATGCATGTTAAAAAATTCACTAGTCACAGTGTATATGTTAAGCATCTATTACCATTACTATTACCCATTTCTGTTCTGTAAGTAGAGAAGTATTTAATAAATCAAAGAACAACTTGTATTTTCAGAGCTTTAAGTAGAGCCAGATGCTTGTTTTTAAATTCAATTCCAGTGCAAGATCTGCTAACCCACAACAGAGTGAATGCATCAGTAGCAATAAAATTGAGTAAGGCAACTAACATTGATTTTAACAAATTTATTGCTGAAATCTATTGTGGAAACTACTTCCAATTGTTACTAATGCTAACAGTTCTAAGATAAAATATCCAAAACAACAAAGAACTTTATCGCATTAACAGGCTCTAGTCACAGTATAATTCAAAATATAAAACAACTGATCAATTTTATTAAAATGATGTCATTTATGACAAATCCATATAACTGCTCTTTGACTCCTTGGTGAGGTGCAGAAGTTGTCATACTCAGTCTTCCAAAATAATTATCTAATTTCTGATAATCAAAATTCATAAACATGACTTTATTTCATAGGACACAAAACTCAAGGTGAAATCATGTAAGTCCTTGTTCACTTTCATTCAATAGTTATTTAAGCAATCAAGACATTATGGTAGCAACTACATATGAGAAAATTTTAAGTGATTTACTTATTGAGATAGATATTAATAACTCTTATCCACACAATAAAAATGTATTTTGAGGTTTTAATTCCTCTTTCCAAATAGTTTCTCAAAACATTCCCCAAACTTCTTTTAAATAAAAATGGCAACGCTTGCTATGAACATAGTGTTTTTCCTTAAATCTCTGCAAATATGATTCAGTAATTAGAAGAAAAGATAATATAAAACAAACTCTGTATTACTGTTTTCTCATTCTTGTATAGAAAACAGACTTATGGAGAAAAGCTTTTTCATTTGACTGTATTTGTGTAAAATGGACAAGAATTATTAATAGTCTCTTAAAATGTGAGGAAACAAGCAAGTTGGGAAGGCACCAACAACCGGAAGAACAAAATCTTGAAGACCGATGGAGAAATAAATAATTTCATATTGTTTTCATATGGCATGCCATCATACTATAATAATGCACTCATAAAAATTGTGCTATGTGGGGCGCCTGGGTGGCTCAGTGGGTTAAAGCCTCTGCCTTCAGCTCAGGCCATGATCCCAGGGTCTTGGGATCGAGCCCCACATCAGGCTCTCTCCTCTGCAGGGAGCCTGCTTCCTCCTCTCTCTCTCTGCCTGCCTCTCTGCCTACTTGTGATCGCTGTCGGTCAAATAAACAAATAAAATCTTAAAAAAAAAATTGTGCTATGTCGATTAAATTCTCAATTCATTTTAAAAGCTAACTGTTCCATTAAAAACTCATCTGACTGCAGCTAATTAGTATGAAATATATAAGCAGTGTTAGTATAAACTGTTTTAGTTTTGAATGTGAGTATTAACGGCTTCATGCAATATACCCTAAATTATAATAGAAAAATCCACTAGTACTCTACATATGGGACAATAATTAAGTAACTGATATAATTACACCAAAACAGTTAGAATGCTTACTGTAAACCAAGGTCTATAGAAGGTTAACTTGGTAATTTGGTAACATAAAAAGGGTAAGTTAAAATGATACAAGGTTATCGGACTATTAATTACAATCTTTATGCTAACATTAGTATTTAGTAGCAGTGACTTAAGATTTTATATATTTGTATTTTTAGGAGTCTTTAGGTTTATCATTTGCCTTTTTGGCACAAGTGCTAGGCATAACTCATGCACAGATTTAGCACTATGCTTCCTATCTGCTCAGTTTAATGGAATATCAAAATTATACTAAGACAAGTGTTGTTATGGAAGTAAAGAATCAGACCTAATATTTTCTGGCAAATAAGATGAAAACTTTTAGGTTTCTAAAGTAAATATTAAAGATAATGAGAAGATACTTTTCCGTATTTTCTTAAGGGAACAGCACATCTGACTTTTCACCTGTCACCTATTCAGTATCTTAACTAGCAATCTGGGTATATTTAATGTTGATGCACTTCGCTGGTACAGTTCTGTCACTTATGACAAGAGTTAAGTTCTTGTTCCATTGCTCAATATATTCAGTTTGCATTATGAAATTAATTTAAAACTCACCCTGACAGAAATGGTTATCAATGGCCTTGAAACCAGAGCTTTTCTACAATTCCAGGGCTGTGAAACTGATGGAGAAAGAGCGGAATCCTCCGCAGAAACAAGCTAAAGCTGAAAAAGAAAAACCTTTACTAGCTCCTCACAAAACCAAGCCTGAGTTTCATATTTTAAGTGTTTCTTCCTACTAAGCCATTGTGGCCATTCTGAAATACCAAAATACATAGGTAAAGGACTCGTAAACATTTCCACATATGTTATGTATTCATAGGAGGCAGAACTACCAAAGGCAGTTTGAATCTACTGTCTCTGCATGAGCTATAGGGACAGTTTATTAGCTGCTACTAATAAGATATAAAGAAGTTAAGGCCTACCTACATTTTCAAGAAGGGAGGAAGAATGATTAAAACACAACAAAAAGCTGTGGTTTTGCACCTCAAGAAAACCTCAAATGTTTAGAGGAATGACACAAATCTCATGAACTGGGGTTCAGATCATGAGGACAGTGAAGGGCTGAAAAGTCACCTGTGTACCCACCATAGGGAGAAACAGGGGAAGGTGAAGTAAGGAAATGATCTTTCAGGACAGATAGGGAATGATGTCATTACAGAAGAGCGTGAATTGTTTTTGAAGTTCAATTTCCTTGTGCACCGTGTAACTCTGGAGTGGGCCAGACTGTCTGGTACTCTACTAAGTATGCCTCAATGAGCCACACACACACAGAGGTGCAATCCTGCCAGCTACTGTTTTACAAACGGGGAAAATGCAAAATAAAAGGTTACATGGACAATCTGATGACATCAGAAATAGAAATGAGATTTCTAAACCTGAAAGCAGCCTAGTAAAGTAGGCCTCAAATGAACACTAACCTTGAGCAATGTAGAAAATTAACATTATTCACTACTAAGATCCCTTTAATCATCTGATTCAAAAGTGTATCGATAATCTTAAGCCATATCTTAGAATCTTAGGATGGCAGATCTGTGGGGCTCATTTCAAAATATTTTACCATTCTGAGAAAACAAGAAATTGTAAGTAGAGCTCTTCATATTTCTAACATACCAGAACATAGTAACTCCTTCCCTTCTTTGTGTAACAAACCTAAGAACAGATGGCTCAGCTTAAGCATCCAATTTGTAAGACTATTTATGGCACTTCAAAGACATACAGAGCAGAGAATGTTAAAGCACCACTTAACATAAGCCCTTTTTGGTTTAAGGCATCTACTTTAACTTAACCAAATAGGAAAATAACTTATTTTCAATTTCTACCTATGTTGTTCATTCACTGAAAGTTAAATATACAGGAGTTGATTCCACAGCCATGGAATTGAGAAAAGTCAGGAAATGACACTGAAAAGATAAATGAAACTGTGAGGAGTACTCTCAAGTATTATCCATCACCAAATGAGGTAATAAGGTTAGTAAGCAAAACTTCATTAAATCATTACAATATTGGTTGACTTCAAACCAGAACCTATAGGAAGCTAATTAAATGGCTGAATCTCTTTTCCTGAGTAAAACTTACATACCACTTTTAAAACTTTCCTGATCTAATAAATGTAACCTAATTAAGCTGATGTCAAGATCTTAGAAGTAACTCTGAAGTCATTACATTCCTTTCATTTTGACTCAAGTCTTTTCAGAACATTAACCTTGGGATCTACACCACGGGATCATTTAACAGCCAAAAGCATTTTTTTAAGTACTTCTTAATTACACCTATAACCAAACATTTGTACAGATTTATGCCAACTTTTATGAGAATCTGTTCTTTAGGACCTGAATCATATCAAATTTCCAATGTCAATCCTTCAGTAGCCCAAGGTGAAAATTTATTTGTGCTAACTTCACTGATGATTGTGGAAATAATCAATGAGTTTATCAGGGTGTATTTGAATAATTTTGCCCAAAATTTATACCAGAATATTTTCTTCTACAAGAAGTAGCCATGTTTTCTGCTAACCCATTTTACTAAAACAAGTAAATTTCATTCTTTAGATAATTTAAATAGTGGTCATCCACAGTAATCCTTTACATTTTAGGAATGAAAACTTGGGTGAACCACAGACAAGCTGGCTACAAATTGGGGTGACTCCATACAGTAACTGGACCAAGTGAACTACAATTCATAATTCTTCTCTAACTACAAATCCATGGACCCTCACAGAGAATCTCAGTTTCAGAAAATAAATTCCTATGTTTAATATTTTGGGTTTATTAATCCACTCCAGGAAAGTTACATATTTGTATTAGGTGTCTTTTATATTTTTACTTTGTTAAAAATAATTTCCCATCACTGGAGTCAACAAACGGATTAAGGTGACATGATCCTGGCAGCAACGGCCGGTTAGTGCGAACACATCAGTAGCCCCCTTAAATCATCCATCACCTTGCGCTTCTGTTGGGCATAGCTCGTGCTATATTGGCCACCGGCTCTGCGTGCTTCCTCTTCATGCTCCTGAATTTGCTGTTGTAAGAGAATGAGCTCACCAAGCAGACCCTGCCGTGAGTTTACAATGAGGAGAAGAGGAAAATTGGGGAGGAGAACAATGTTAAACCAAAGGGCACAAGCAAGGAACAGGTGTAAGTTAGGGAAGAATGGATAGCTTCTAACAAAAATGGAAATGCATTTCTGTACCTCTCGAGCTGCTATATAATAGGGCTCTATACTGTATTTCCATTCTCCCCCCTCACTAAAACTAGATGTGTCAGAAATATAAAACAGCAGAGTTTAAAAAGTGAAAAGCAATATGACTGTCAGCTGAATAAAATGAGCCAGACATATAATATTAAGATACAGTAAAACCTAGACTAACTGGAATGCTCAAGGAAAGTGGCATTGTCGTTAACAACTTAATACTTCAACGCTTATTTTTGAATTGCCAATATGAACTAGTGTATGCTCCTGACTTGAATCAAAAGGGGAAAAAATCTTTTAATTCTCAACCATAATTCTCACAAGACTGGAGTATATATAGTAGCTTATTTAATTATTAAGTTATTATTATTTTTTCCTTGATATCTAATGACTTCAATTAAAGATTACAGCCCCTCAAAACTATAAATTTGAGTTTCTAGGCATCAAGTTAATCACAGTTTTACATTAATTCATATATTCTATATACCTTCTCACACAAGCTTATATGACTACAATTTAGGATCTCTTTCCAAATTAAAAAATGATGTTTGAGGCACTGTTTTAACTTTATACTACATAAAGTAAGTAGCTCAACTGAATTTTCACTTTTTATGAACTGCTCTGACATTCAGTAAAAGCAGCTTGTAAGAACGTAGGTAAAAATCTATCAATTACTAAAGCAAAAGTACTATAAAAGAACATAACTGAGATTTGGAGATAATACAGTTATTCTGAAAATTCAAAATGAAACAAAACCCAGTTACCCATATAAAACACAAACACCATTCCTATGTTTAAAATTCATTCCATTTAATAATTGTGAAATGTTAACTGGTGCAATTTTTATCACAATGTATTTACATGTGGATTGGTACTCAATACATGTTATTTTCTGTACTGTATTTTTAACTGCTGGCCTATCAGATAAAAGACCTCAAGAGATGTGGGAGAAAAGACAACTAAGAATTGACAATGTCACAAGCCTAATATTTTTTCAATTAGACACCCAAAAAAGGGTAAAGTTGCAATGAATGAGGTCACTAATTTGCACAAGAACAGTGTTCTGGGAGAACAATGGGCTCAATTTTTACCACATTATAAAAATACGACTTAGGAAAACTAAACTCATTAAAATAATCTAAATTGGCAGTTTCAAACAGCTTCAGAGTTTTTAAAAATAATTGTCCAAATATTATATTTTATATAACACAACTAGAAAGTTTCCTAAAATGCTGGTTAACATTACATTCAAAATTTTAATTAGTAGATTCATCCAGAGGCTTAAACTTTATATAACCCAAAGACTTCTACTATAAATAAAAATTTCCCTGAAAAGAAAAAAATACAAACAGTAAGGCATTTTAAATTAAGGGAAAGTATTAGCATATAATTTGGGAGATTTTTGTCTGATTCTTAGACTGAATACATTAGGCTACGCCAACAGTAATGAAACTGGTTGATTTACTATACATCAAAGGATGAAACTAGTTGAAATTTCTGTGTGACAAGCGAGAGAACTTCAAAATGGCAGGTGACATAACTGAACTGTCAACATCTGTTTCCAAATTCAACAGTACAAAATGTATTTACAAAAACCTGTGGCTGTCTTTAGAGATAACTCTTCTAAATGAACACTTCTATGATCATGGATATATCTATAAAGAAAAGACAGTGCCAACCAACTACTCTCACTGTCCTCATCATTCCCCTCATCACCTGTCATTTTTTCATTTTTTTGTATGATTGTTTTCATTTTTTGTATGATTTTTTCATTTATTTGTATGATTGTTTTTCATAAAGCAGAAAAAAGAGTAATCCAACTTATTTTTATTAATTTAGTCATTTACTATAATCACTTCTCATCATCCAAATGTTCAGATGTCTCAAAACAATATCCTTTTACAGGTTTCTTGTGTTGGCTTATACAGTAGTGTACCTGTGGTTTGATTAACATACCACCAATACTCTAACTTATATAATGTCAAAGCAGTAAGCAAATACTCCACATTTCTTAACTGTCTGGTAGTCTACCAGGCACACAATTCCTTTTTTTAACCTATAGCTTAAATACCCTCCCAAATCCATATATATCTATATATAAATTATATGGTAAATACTTAACATCTATTATATTACAAGCAAACACCCTCTTTCTAATGACACCTCACTTCCTTCCAAGTTTGTTACTGAAGCACTGTTATGTGAAGGTAGCTGAAATTAACTGTTACCTCCTAAAAAGACTAGGAAGAAAACAAGAATTAGACATGGAAAAGACTACTTACACTATGTTAAATGACTAAAGGAAGTTACTGTTATTCAATCTGGGGCATCAAATCTCACCCTAAATACAGCTTCTGAGCTAAGGCCATGTGGAATAAGGAAGGGAAAGAAATGTGGCTACAAATGGACAAAATACATTTTGTTCAATAAATATTTTCCCAACCTCAGACATTTTCCATCAAGAAATAGCACGTAATTATGTTAAAATCGTACACATTATATATAAAAATAATTGTAAATAACAAGTTATTTATAGATGATATGCTCTCTAAACATCTTATTGTCAATTTGATACTGCAACTCTCACAGTCTCATATTTCTATAGAATTGTCAGATTTTTAAAATATTATTAGATGAAGAAAATCAGTGATAACTCTAGAAACCAAAACATCAGCCAAAAATGCTGTGAAAACCTTAAAGTCTTTCCTTTCGATAGGAAAGATTTTAAATAATCTTAAATTTAGAAGTCATTCATATATGAATACATTTAAAATACTGTATTTATAACAGCATTTTAAAAATTCATAGCAGAACTAGGCCCTTACACTGTTTGTATACCCACCACCTAGAATAAGACCTGACACTTGAGATGTGTTACAGCTGACACCTAAGGAAAGGCTTGGCACATGTTTGCTCCTTCAGTGAATCGAATTATGACCACCTTTACCTAATAATAATGATGCACACGAAGTTTCTAGTATAAAAATCCAAATTGGCTTTTCAAAAAAATGTATATTCTGTCAGTAAGCTATACATCAGCCCTATAATCTATTTTCCCATTTTTCATAATCTCCAGAACAGACTCCATAGAAATTAAGAAAAGGGGAGAAAAGTCATCAAATAATGTTAATAGGTGATAAACTCATACAGTGATTAAAAATGTAAGGTAATCATCATCATCACCATCATCATCACCCTAACAGCCAATATTTGTTTAGTTTTATTATGTGCAGATCTTGTGCTAAAGGGCTATACATAAAACAACCCTATCAAGCAGGGGGTCTGCATTTTACAGAAGAGGAGACCAGCAACTCAGAGTTTGATCTTGTCCAACGAAGATCACATAGCTCAGAAAGCAAGCAGGACAGGATCTGAACGCAGGCAGTGTGACTACAAAATCTGTGCCTGATACTGTCTTATCGCAATGACTGTCTATTTACAAAGTAGCCTTGACTCCATCCGATTTAATCCACATTTAAAAGAAGAAAATGGCAATATTACAATACATCAGAAGGCATATCTGAATCACTAAGAAGGTAGACTGGCTGAGTAGTCCACAAAGACCTTTGGGCCTACAAACCTAAAATATTCACTATCTAGCCCTTTACAGAAAAGTGCTAACCTCTGCCTTATTAGTTTTAAAAGTAACTTGGGTCTAGAAAAGAACTTTATGAAAGTGAAGACTTCTTTTCCCTTCCATTCAAAAAATACTGGTATGCATTAAACTACTTTTCAAAATTTGAATAATTCTATTTGATTAGCTAAAAACAACTATCTTCCCCCCTCCCAGTAATACATAGTACTGTTCAAGGTATTTATGGCCAATGGAAAAATGTTTATTAATGGATATCAGAAGGAAATATGTCTTTCCATTTGGATTATTTAACCTGCTTCTATTCAGACATATCATTTCCCATTTTACTAGTTAGGCAATTTCTACAACTGATAATTTTTAAGAGATGAATAAATCAGTCTGTTATGGATAGTTATTATCAATATTATAATTCCTACAAATCTCCTTTGTTCTAAATTGTTACCAAAAAATAGTATTAGATACAAAGTATGTACTTAACGTTTCTTAAAAGACGTAAAAGGACAGTGTGCTTCTGAAGGAATAAAATAGGATTGCCTGTTTTGCCATTCCATTTTTCTTCATGTAGATCTTCCCTGCTTTTCTTCCTCTGATCCCTCTGCTTCCTAACAACTGTGCTCTGGTGCACAAGCGGGTCGGCTTCCTAGCTAAGATTCTAACCTACTCTAGTTGTTGCCAGTTCGTTGCTCAGGAAACTTAAGTTTACTGATCTGTGGTTGCTTGATGATGTTGGTGGTGGGAATTTCATTTTGCCACAGTTAGTGCATTATTTGCTGCCCGAGGAATCCCAGAAACATAAATCCTACTTAAGCAATGCTGTTTCATTAGAGTTACCAAGCACAGGTACTGCTTTTGTATTCCTATGCTCCTCGGTAGCTGCCAAACACCAAAGGCCAAGGAAAATTCACATGTGATCAGAGCGAACACATCTTATATAGAATTTTGTGGCCTACTTGTTGGCATTAAGTGAAATTTATATACTTCAATTAGCATCTCTTTTACTGTGTTAAATCAATCACTCAATTTTGCTAACAGCTCAGTATTATCCTAGGTATTCTGAGGACAGAGATTTTATGATAGAATGCAAGCAGAAGTAAATAATGTTTTAGCTGGCAACCATTTTCAGTGTTAAGTACAGAGTTAATGGAACTAAAATAATTATGCAAGGTTTCATGAAGAGGACAACAGAGCAAGGCTTTAAGGATGAGAAAAAATTTGGCAGAAAAGGGAAGAGAGATTTCAGCTGGAAGGTACAACAGAAGTAAAGCCACAAAAATAAGAATTAGAGCAACATGTGAAAAGGAAGAACATTAATTACTACCTAATAATTATACTTAAAACAGTATCCCCATTCTTCATGATTTAGACTTTTAAAAGGTCCTTCAAATATTTCCTGTAAATTATAAATGTGTCTGTAACCTTCAGAATGACCATACTGCTTCTTCTGTGAGATGTTTATGACCAATCAAAAACATGATAAAACAAAAGCACAGAAAATAACTGTCATTTAGCAAGCTAGTTTTCACTAGTCACAGACAATCTTACTGAATCTAAAAAAAGGCGATTCACTAAGTGGTCTTGTCACCTATCTATGTTGTGACTGATATATAGAAATCTGCAGATTTGCAAATTATTCACTAAAAAAGACTCATCATTTCAATTCTCAATTTTCCTTCAGGTGGTTCTGAAGGTCTCCAGGTCTCAAGGATATTATTCAGTTGACATCAAGGGCTCTAATATTTCTCTTCAGTGGATACAAATTCTAAAATTTCTGACTAACACCATTTACTGAAAAGTGGTTTTGGTATTTTTCCATTTTTTAAATTTGGTAATACGTGTAAGAACTTCTGGTCAAATGATGTAAATAACTACTGTCCATAAACTGAATGGATATAAATCCAGGCAAAGTCAAAGAAACTTGATGTTTAATTAGCCTGTGAGCATCATGCAGAAATACATGCTTTTCACTTTTGTAGACTTTTGGTAGACCTCAATTACAACTTTCCAGAGTACTTAAAAGTCTAGTGACCCCAAACCGGGTGGCACAGGTAATCAGTTCATTGTGCTATTCATTCTGTCTAACTCAAGTCCAACAATCTGAATCTGTATTCTCTCAACTCCGTCATTTTCACTTCAATTGATTTTGAAAGGTCCTACCTGTTCCTGTTCTTTTTAAATTTATTTATTTATTTTAGGGGGAGGGGAAGAGCGAAAGAGAGTGCATGTGCATGAGTAGGAGGAGAGGCAGAGGGGACGCAGACTCCCTGCTGAATGGAGAGCCCCATACAGGGCCCCATCTCAGGATGAGGAGATCACAACCCCAGCTGAAACTCAGTCATACGTTCCATGAACTGAGCCACCCAGGTACCTCTGTGTTCTATTAGAAAGGACAAATCTCTTTTCTAGTTCTAGCTATAGAAATGTTTCACTACTTTAAAAAATAATTGATTCACATTTACTTTTACATTTGTAGTTTAAATTTTACATTTGTAGTTTAAGTCTGGCCAGAAATTTTGGTACAACACAGACAACCATTAAGCTAAGACATGACTGCTTCAAACTCTGAATACCATTTTCGATCTGGGGCTCTCATAGGTAAGCGTATCATAGGTAAGTACCAAGCCTTGAAACCCATAATGTTGCATATTAACAAAATTCAAAACCACTAGTTGAGGCTGGAAATACTTTTCCTGTATAACAAATTCTTATACTAGCATTTGCTACAATTTAATTTAAACCGTAATGAAAGTAGCTTAATTACAACTCTAGACTTAGTAATATTAATTGCTGAGCTTTTAATGGGAAAGATAATCCCCATAAATTATGAAGAAGTTAAAAGGAAATAGTAGATGTGAACATTTACCTTCAAGGGAAGTAAATTATAAAATAAAGCAGTAAATTTACTTTTATGTCTATTGTGTAAAATAACATCTGAGAATATAATTATATTCCTAGGGATCCATTCTTTTGCTTCTTCTGTACTACAAAGCTCCTGGTCACTTACCAATTATTCGTTAAGCATCTTAGCAGGATTTTAAGGAGATTATCTGAGTTAGACCCTGAAACAGGTTTTTCATTCACCAAAGCAATCCTCCTTGGCCATACCAGAGAAGAGCAAAGATGCGGACCTCCCCTAAATGATCTAGGCAACAAGGCCTCGTCACTCTAAAAACACACTACTAATCCAGTAAGAGAGGTTCCTACCCCCTCTTTAGATTAGCTGTTGTCTGCATATTAAGTCTACCTGCATTAAGGGACAAGGCCAAGGCTCAAAATAGGCTAATTGCTATTCAAACTTTTCTCCCCAGTAGCATGAATAGTCAAAGGTGTTCCTTTTGTTCAAATGCCAATGGAAAAGGTATCAAACAAGATCAAGTTAAAAGGCAAATACACTTACACACAAACACACATTATGTACACACATTTTAAAATATTTTCTCCGAAAGATCTAGTTAAAAGGCAAGAGACTTTTGAAATACTAGGATTCAAACTTGGAATATCGTATAAAAAGTTCTCCGAAAGATCTAGTTAAAAGGCAAGAGTATTTTGAAATACTAGAATTCAAACTTGGAATATCGTATAAAAAGTTCGAAGTTAAAGGACAAGGAGAAAGATGGAAACCTATGCACAGGAATTATTTTCTTTCTGCCTTCCAAATAAACATAAAATTAATTTCCCTTCAATTCATAAAAACCATAATAACCTTCAGTATAAAAGTTACATATTCCATATTTAATTCTGAAATGTTCATTAAATATCTTTTTTAGGTATCTGTTTATATAAATATTATTTCAGAAAAACTTCCAAGGAATCAGTTATGTCGCCAATTCCAAAAGATGAAAAAAATGAAGACTAAGAGAATGTCTTATGACATATGAATATAAAGAGCAATGCATATTTATTTTATATCAATAGCCCTCCCAAACGTTCGTATGGATTTTAACACAAGTACTGAAATTGACATAACCGAAATAAATCCATACACAATTGTTAACTATTAATGTGAGAGAATCAATTTATCCTCTAACAGCCCATTTCCTATTCCCTTAATATTTCCCCAAAGTATATGACATAAAAACAGTAGTCCCTAGAATGTATTTCATGGAAAAAGGTTCTGTTGCTAAATAAATCTGGACGACTCTGTACACTTTGACTTCTCCTGGGATTCACAATGCACACAAGTATATTAAGGTCTGAGAAGTCCTAGGGAAAAGAAAAGCCTGCTTATATTACTTAATCAGCTTTTCCTATACATATTTAACAATAAAGCCCTTTGTTGAAAACAATGCTTATAACTAGTATTTCATAGAGCATATTTGAAGGAAATGGGCTTCTCTAATATTTCCAGAACTGTCACATAGTACCTCCACTTTGAACCAAGATTAAAAACATCTCTACTTAGATGTTTTTATATTTGCTCCTCAGATGTTACTGTTGTCAAATCTTCTAGGTGGGTAAAAACTATTTTATCTCTTTCAGGACTACTGATGTGATGAATTCTCCTTTGTACTTACCTTTCTATAATGCTTGTCACTTTCAGATCCATGATCTGTTGCTCTAAATGCTGTTTCTCCCGGTGAACCTTAAAGAAAAATAATGCAGTCCTTTAATTTCTCCATTGCTGTCAAAAGCCCAAATTCCAACTTATTTTAAAGGCAAGTAGATTTTTAGAGCAAAAATCACTTTTTTGAAAAATAAAAGCTATTCCTATTTTAGGGAACATACTGGTAACCTATGCAAAAAAAACAAAAAAACACCACCTTTTTAAATATTATAGGACATGTTTTTAAAATTCCACTGAAAATTTCAATTAAAAAAAAAGAAGACAATATTTGATAAGGATTATTTTCCATGAGAGTACTTACAGCTCAGCTATTTACCACTGCCATTACAGACCACAGATAGTAACAAAATAAATTTAAAATGTCAACTGTGACAGGGCAGATGAGACAAACTAAAATTACTTTTCATTTCAATTATCAGAAACAATCAAATCAAGTGATATTTTGAGAAAATATTTTGGTTAAGCAGTAATAGTTTTAATCTTATAGATACATACTTAGGAATTTTAGTTTTACTACAAAATAATTATTTCATTATTTTCTCCTGTAAGATAAAGAATTTGCCCAATATAGTTCTGGAGTTTTAAAATTCAGCATAAGCAGCATAAATTTGGTCTGCAATTTTATTTGCAACTAGTTTATTAGAAGCATTTAAAAGGCATGTTAAGGTCAGCAAAAATGTCTGTTTACACACCTAACAAGAGAAGTAGGTCAGAAGCTCCTATGACTTCACTAACCAATTTGTGACCTGTGAAAAACCAGCAAAAGGGGAAATAGAAATGTAAAATTTGACAGGAATGAGCAAATAAGTATGTCTGAGATCTCAGAGTTATATCATGATAGGGCATGAATTGGGCAAATACAACAGGATTAACCTCAATAAATTCCACTCATTATGGTCCATCATAATTGAGTTTGTCTTAAAATCACCAAATTGGTTCTAACCAATTATGAAAAGCAAGCACATAGGAAGTCTCATCTACTTGTCAGGAACAAGAAATACTTTTTCCCTCATTGATTAAAGCCAAGCATGTTTAAACTCTTACAAATTTTCATTTTTGTTGCACTAAGCAAAATTTAAAACCAATGAGCACCAAAACTTTGTGTGTCTTTTTTTCAAAAACCTGTTTTTCATTTGTACTAACTGTTTTCATTTAAAAGACAGGAATCAACAATGAATATATCTCAGTACTTTTCCTCCTGGGTTTCTGACATTTTAAGTGGGATCAAATAGGTCCTTCCTTACCTGTGGTGAAAAAGTCCTTCAATAAGCTGAGGCTTTCAACAATCTTATCAAAGTCAGGTGCCAATTTTGCAAGGTCCTCTGAATTAGGAAGTGCTTTTCTAATTTTCTCTGGAAGAGACAAAAAAAAAAACCTCTCAAAATAAGAATTTCACTATTAAAACATTTATAAAATTTAAATAACACAATACATAAGTGTCATATATAAATTTAAATTAAAATATTTTTTGCATTTTTCTCCCTATTACAACCATAACTGCTACATGTATCTGGAATAATGTGTAATTCTGAGGATATTCCATGAGCCATGAAATTTGTTTAAAAAGATTCACCAAATGTCTGGCTTAGATGGACAGCTTTGATCTATAAGTTAAATGCCTTAAAACAAGCAGGAAATTAACAAGGTTAACACTGTATTGGAATCAGAGGTAGTTTTAAGGAGAAAGTCACAGTGAAGAAGCCAAGAATAAAAGAAAAAAAGAGAAAAATGCCTCCTGTAACACCTGGTCCAAACTCAAAAAAAGTAATGAAATCTCAGTTCAAGTTCAGAAACAGAGTTCCATTACTTTTCTCTGTCCTTTCACAGACTTTCAGAAAAGTCACACTTGTTACCATTTAGAAATAACTGTCTAAGAGCCCAAGGCAAGCTTTGGTTTTATTTTTGCTAGCTTCATTTAAAAAATGATCAGAGTATTTACTTTCGTTTAAAACTTTACAGTATCTTCTGAATTAGGATAGGCTTATCTTCTCTGCAGAAGACCAAAACACATAAATATTCTCAAAATAAGGATATATGTCAGATATTGTTCTAGGGCTATAAAAGCATTCACCTGTTTAGTCTTCATAGCAACCCTACAGAACAGTTATCATCAACTCCACTTTACAGGTGAGGGACTGAGCCACTGAGGTTAAGTAGCTGGACCTGCATACACAGCGAACAAGTGGAGAGTCAGGCTTCAAGCCCAGCCAGGCCAGCTTCAGAATCCAGGCCCTCAGCCCCACATTGTGGTACTGGCAAATACATCAAAGTTGAAAGCTCTCCACATGAATAATGGAAAAATACTCAAAGAACACTTCAAATTCCTGCAGGTTCCTCTCTCAATGCAGCACAGTTTTCTCTTTAAGGAAATGCCGCGTGAGTAAGTACACAGAGAGATTAATTCTACCCCCATATACACCTAGGCTAAGAAATTAGACAAAGTCTAAAAAAAAGAGGCTGAGGAAAATAATTTCATTCAAAGAAAAATTTTTTTTAACTACTCAGCTTAATCTTGGCAATCAGAACTATCAAATATACTTTTTTCTCATTTACCCATTATAGAAAAAGGGGAACAGTAGCTGACTATGGGGAGAAATTATTCTGGACACATAGCAGACTTTAAGGGACCTGGTTACAAGAAGTGGAGGTAAACAAGGGAGCTAGTCAAAATTAACTAGTTAGGTGGGTCACGGTGCATCTGTTCTGGGTAATAATACAAAACACTGAAAGTGATGTCTAGAAGGCTGCTTAGCTGACAAATCTGTTAGTTAGCAAAAGATAAAAAATGAAAGCATATGTTCACTTTGGCTCTAAAATATTAACCACACACACAAATTAGCTGCAACTAAAAGAAAATGTGAGTGATGGGTGAGGGCATTATTTTTTTTTCCTAACCATTTTTTCTGATATTCTATTACGTCTACCATTCAAATAAAACTGCTACAGAGTAAGCCCATGAGTTAAGAAAATCTCAATACCACTATTTCTCTTTCCCAAAGATACTACCAAGAAACATGTTTTAATGTTGATGATACAGACCTAAATCGATGTACTCATCAATTTCCCACACAATGTCAGGCACAATCCATTTATAGTCACTAAGGTCAGGTATCATATCTTTCCACTGATCAAAAGTCTAAAAGAAAAGAAAGTATGCCAATCAAATTCTCTGAATGTCATACAAAAATAGAGAAAAACTACCTTAATTTATCTAATTAAAACATGCTAATCTACTAAAAACGATGTATTATGTTCAAATATTTTAGAAACAAAGTAGCCTTGGCTCTTCTAAAAATAAATTAGTTAGCAAGCATATAAAATATGTAAATGTTCCTTTATAAAATATGGAAAATGTAAAAATTCAAAAGACAGTCTTATTTCAAACAGGTTTCATGATTTGACTTTAAACAATACTGCAGAACAGAAGACAAACCAGAGGTCAGGACACCTTGCCTCTACTCTCAAAGCTGCCCAAAAGTGGTTGTGTTAGCATGCCACCTACTTTCTTGTCTGAGCTACTAAGTGGCAAGCTGAAAATCAAACCTAGGTGACCTCACTCCAGCCCAATGCTCCTTCCATTAGGGCCATTCTGATCTCTTATAAGTATAACCAAGATTCAGAGAGCAGTTTTCTATTAGCATCATTAAATGAACTTAGCACATGGTAGAGATACACAATACATTTTTAAATATCAAATTGCAGTCTATTGCACTAAAGAAAAATGATTTGTGCTATAAACCCTTCAAATAATCATGCTAAAATAACTGAAAAAGCAATGGAAACGAGACTCACCTTTTTGGCTGTATAGCCACCCCCAACAGCAGATCCTAGTATGAGATAGCGAAGTTTCAAGAGTCTTGCAGCTAATCTCGCTGGCCAAAAATTCCTGCGTGGCTGGTAGCCATATTTAATTGGAGAAAGTTTCAATTTACGTAAGGGAAGGTTAGTTAAAGAGGAGAACTGATGAAATGATGTCCTGAATTGGGGTCTTTGAAGCTTTAAGGTAGGATGATGTGAATGATAAATGCTTCGTGAAACCAGATGCAGTTTTTGTAGCGGTAAGCTTCCTTTGATTCCAGAGCTATGTTTCACTAAGGACTGGCAGACCTCACTAAAAAAAAAAAAAGAGCATGGGACAAAGATCAGATTGGGTAATAGTGCAAAGGAAATGATAAAAAAAAAAAAAAAGAGCAATATGCACAAGAGAAAACACACCTGCGGGCATGTGTCCAAACCCACTATGTCAGACCGCACCTCGCATTTACTAACCATTTATTACACGCCAGGCACTGCTGCATGCAGCATGCGCTACTTCCTTTAATTCTGCTAAAAATCCTATGGTGAAAATACCAGTATTCCCTCCATCCTACCAATGAGGAAAAGGTAGCACCCACACATAAATAGCTTGCCCAAGTCCACACAAGACAGGATTCAAACCCAAGAACTGGGACTCCAGAGCCTGTCCTCTCGTTTACTTCTTTCATTAACTGCTACTCGCTGTCAGTAAAACTGGAAAACAAAATGAATGCAAACCTGTTTTTAAGCACAAAAATTCCAACAGCTTAGAATACCTATTCTTTGGCCTCTCCTCTGGGTCTCAGGATCCTGAGACAGCCCAGGGACAGAAACTAAGGAAAAATCATTAACTCTATATAAGGCACCTGACTGAAAGTTTCTGAGTAGAATAAATTCATTAAAGAGTAATGAAAGAAGATACTAAAAGCAATGTGCAACCATCTGAATATTTGTGTCCTCCCCCAATTTATATATGGAAGCCTAATTCTCAGCATGAAGTATTTGGAGGTGAGGCCTTTGGGAGGTAATTTGCTTTGTATGTGGTCATGGACATGGAGCCCCTGTGTTGGGACTGGTGCCCTTATAAGGAAATAAAGGGTACGGATCTCTCTGTCCCCTCTCTTTCTTGTGAGGTCACAAAAAGATGATGCTTGTCTATGAGCCAGGAAGAGAGTCCTCACCATATACCAAATATGCTGGCACCTTGAGCCTGGAGCTCTCAGCCATCAATAATTGTGAGAAATAAATGTTTACTGTTGAAGCCACCCAGCTTTTGGTAATTTGGGGAGTGATAAGGTGACTGTATATCAGCTGTGCAGATATAAGGGAACACGCTAGAGTGAGTTGAGGGGGCAGCACTGAAAAAGGAAAGACAGATACCAGAATGATGAACTGACATGGGAATCGAGGGAAGAAGCAAATAGTAATCCTGACATTTTTGCCACTTACAGATATTAAAAAAACAAACAAACAAAAAAATCAAGAGCCTAACCAACTGGGTGGGGCGAGTAGCCCACGGTTCCATAATATTTAGCTCAAACTTCTTTTAGCTCTCTTCTTACAGCCACTTAGTGTTTTGAGCCAGATAAACTTCAGTTCCATTATAGTTTCACTGCTTAGTTGTGTGCAGTCAAGGGCAAATTATGAACTTGCCAAAGGCTCAGTTTTTAAAAATCTGTTAAAATGGGATAATAGCTACATCAGAGTTATTGTCAATAATCACTAATCTAAGTTATCTTCTTCTCAGACCATAATCCCCTTCCTCCCTTCACTATAACCATCTTTGATCCTACTGGAAGAACCAAGTCATGGATCCTTCTATCTTCTTCTTAACCTATTAGTCTCTACCTTATCTATTTACCTACTTACCCACCATATAAATAGTTCATGGTTCACAGTTTCAATGACTCTTTTACAAATACTCTAAACTCAATTGCCCTCTGGCTTTTTGTTACACTTGTCTGGCAAAATGCAAACCCTAGATGGACCTTATCACTTTAAGCCTGTACCAAGGGAATGAAGCACTAATGAAGAAAACTGCACCTACTGGACAGACATCTCACCTTGGCTCCAAGAATGCTTGACAATCCTACTTTGTTTACCAATCCATTCTTCCAGTCTCTGCTAGGACCATTTCGAATGTTCTCCCCACTCCTCTACCCTCCCATATTCTTCCTATACTTCCTGCAATTTTCTGGAGAAAATGGAAGCCATCTGAAGGAGACATGTTGTTGCTTCCTATTACATCTACGCCCACCCTCCTCTAGCTGCTCCCCCCCCGAATTCCCAGAGCCCGGAACCCTGAGTCCTGTAAGATTACAGTAAGTACTCCTCTTCCCTTCAAAGGCAACTCCCTCTGTTTCCTCTGAATTCTTTCTGCCTTTTTAGGAATCACTAGTCAAGTCCCTCTCAATTTAAAGAAGAGATGGAAAAAAACCTCCAGTTCCCTGCTCTAGCTATTCTATTAAAAGCCAAACCAACCTGATTTCCATTTGTATCACTTCACTAAAACAGCCCTTACTGAATGTTCTGATGCCTTCCAATGGGCATTTATTTTTTCAATTCTCATTTTCTCTCTCTCAGCAATATCTGACCCCTCCTTGCAGGAACTCCTTTATACCAACAGTAGCTAGCTTTACCCCTATTCACTGGCCACTCTTTTTCAGGCACCTCTTCCCCAACTACCCCTTCCCCCCCTTTTTTTGATTTATTTATTTTAGAGAGACAGAGAGCTTGTGAGCATGGAAGGTAGGGGGGAGAGGGAAAGAGAATCCCAAGCAGACTCCCCAGTGAGTGCTCAGCCCAACATGGGCTTGATCCTAGGACCCAGAGACCACCCCTCCAGCCAAAATCAAGAATCAGATGCTCAACCAACTGAGCCACCCAGGCACCCCTTCCCAACTACCTTTTAAATGTTGGGAGCATGGGACTCAGATGTAAAGTCACTTTTCTTCTCATTCTATTCACTCTTCCTAGCTAATCTTATCTACACCCATTTCCTCAACTGCCATATACATATTCATGTTTCTCCAAACTTCTACATCTAATACAAATAGTTAAGTTCCAGACCCTTGTGTCCAACTGCCTACTGAACATCACCCTTTAGATATCGAAAGTATCCCAAATGTCCAAATTCAAATTCTTGGTATCTTTCCTCCTTCCCCCCAAACCCAGACCCTCTCTAGTACTTCCCGTATCAGGAAATGGCAAAAACATCTGTCCGGCAGTTGCACAATCCATAAGCTTGGGGCTCATTCTTGATATCTTCCTCATCCTCAAGTTCTACTTCCAACACAGATCTCAAAGCTTCCATTTCTCCTGTCTCCACTACCAGGGTTCCTTACCTGGGCTGCTGTAACAGTCCTGACTGCGGTGTTCTCCACAGCACAATCAGAGCACTCTTCTGAAACGTGAATCTGATCACTGTCATTCACCTGCATAAATCTCAATGCCTCCTCTTACATTCAGAATAAAATCCAAACTCTCCATGGTCTGGTCCTGCCTCTCTCCCTCTCACCTCCCAGCTCCACCCAGACCAGTTTTCATCTAGCTCCTCGACTGTGCCATACTCCTTCCCACCTCAAGGCCCTGATACCCACTGCGCCTGGACAAACTCTTGTACCTACTTAACTCTCATTACTCCTGTTAACTCTGGTCACAAATGGTTTCACCTCAGCATTCCCTCCTCTCCTGGACCTACATTCTAATTCGAGTCCCTTGCTACAGTTCTTAGCTTCTTCAGTGCACATAAAATTGGTATTAAATAACAGTGTAATTATTGGATTAATATTTGTCTCTAACAGTAAACTGCAATCTTCATAAAGCCAGGGTGGTCCTGTTTTGCTTTTCACTGTATTTCTAAAGCCCAGCCCAGTGTTTCACAAGTAGTAGATGCTTAATAAATTCACTGAATGAACATATGTAATTGGGACAATAGCAAAAACAAAATAAAAGGTGAAAGAACCTAGCAATGACCAAAGAGTAAGTACTTAATAAATTTCATTTCAACATTAACCGCACTAACCTCTACTAATGTATCAATGAGTACACTGTATCCCTCAAAAGTTGTTTAATTTTTTCAAAAAAGGAGTTAATCCAAATATATATCCAAATTAGATAAACTCAAGACCCAAGTAGTCCTACTGCTAAGATGCTATTATAAAGTTTATTGAATTAAACATATGTTTAAGGATGTAATAAATGCTTGAAAGGAATTCATGGAAATTAAAGCTGTAATAGTCAATAAAAAAAAAAAAATGAACAGCAACACCAAAAAATGTATTAAGGAAACTCCCGGGAACTTAGAACATAAAGAAAAAAGGTGGAAACCATGAGAAAAAAGTGACTCAGAGAATTGGTATCCAAAGTGGGGATGTGTGTGGAATGTGTTTTAAAGGATACACAAAATAACTCACTGGGATTCAGGAAAAAGTACCAATGCTTCAAAATACAGTATTTTTTTGTATCTCATCGTTCAAGATTATGTTAGGGTAGAATTATAATGTAAATAATTAAGTAATACAGAGATGTAATTCAAAAATAAGTGTGTATATGCACATTTGTGGCATATGCCTACTATTTTTTTAAAATATATAATAAGCACAGATCATATTTTGCAAATCATGGACATACAGGATCAACCTAAGAAGACCAATTCATCTAACAGGAGTCTAAAAACAAAAAGAGGAAAAATGGAAGGAAGAAAATAAAGAAAACTGAAGAACTGAAGAAAGAATCTTTTTAACGGAAAGGCCCACTAGTACCAAGCCAGATTTGGGTGGGGGTGAGGGGGGACCAACACCTTTCTCAAGGACAAAGCATTGAGAAATTAAAGATAAGGCCAAGATCCTGAAAGCTCCTGTGAAGGGAAAAGCAGAATACCTACAAAAACACAAAAATCAGATTGTCCTGAGAGTCTGTATTAGTAACAAAGGATGCTAGAAAAAAATGTACCAATGCCTTTACTGTTCTGAAAAAGTATTTTGAATATAGACTTCTATATTTGGTGAAACTAAAAATCAATGTGATGCAGAACAACCACCCCCATGACTCCCGAAATCATGTATTCTCTCTCATCTATCATCTCTTTTAACTATATAACATCTCCTAATACGAATTCTTTTTTCAACAAATTTACGCAAACATTTTTTCAACAAATTTACACAAACATTTATTGCACCTAAATAAATGTTGGTCACTATCTTCTTATTTGTCAGTGAGTATGTATTTACATACCTTATATCAAAAAAAATGTTTATGTTCCAATCTGCTTAAGAATGGGAATTTAAATGTACTCCTTCATAACAAACATGCAGAAGAAATACAGCAAAACACAACTCCAGAGCTTGAGGCTCCTAACCTTCCCCATCTCCTCTTCTGCAAGAAAGCTAAACTGTGCTATCAACATAAACACTTTTAAGCCATGACTCTGTGGAATCCATAATAACTTAAGAAACAATTTAGCCCAACAGCATCCACCTGAACAAACAAATATCAGTTATTAATCAGTCTGTTAAGTTCAAATTTTAAAGTTTTCCTACATGTCTCAGTCGTTCCAATGAAGCATGATGTTTTCTGCAAAGCCTTTTCCCTTTTTATTTAAATAACATTAGGTATGTTTCTCCAGGACACAGGGAGGAGTAGAAATAAAAAGGTAGTAAATAATTTACTGCAGTATCAAGAGCTGTGGATTTACTCAGAAACTCAAATTCCATAAAATAGAAATAACTATCCAATTAGTCTAATTGACTATAACTATTGCATGTCATCCAGTTCTAAATTTAGACTCAACCTTCATAAAAAATGGATACCATTCCTTATAAAAACTATAAATTATCCATACCCTTTAAACAATGGTATGAAAAAAATTCAAGACAGGTGTTGAGAGGCTAATTCAGGAAAACCAAGTTTTTTCAACTGTACTTGATACATATGACTTCTTATCAACAATAAGTTAAGCCTGAAAGTATCTAAGGATATTAGAACACAAATACATTTAAAGATAAAGTCAAATTTAAATCTTACTGAAATGTATATAGTAACCCACAGGAATGAAAAGATCCTAAGATTTTTTTTACTTGGGATTAAACCAGGCCAGGGCAGCAATAACCATGTGATAAGAAAGTTGGTGCTATATTCACCACTTTTCATCCAAAGCAAGTCTTCCTCCCTAAACACTGAAAAGCTGCTATTGAGAGGGCTTCTCTCATCACCATCTCCGACACCATTTGCGTCACTGCCCAGATCAGACTCCAAAGCAAGTCAACTCAGACGATTAGGACAATAGGCAGAGCCTCCTCACTCTGGGAGAAGAACGAGTACCCCCAAGAACAACGTACACCTGTCGTGGAGGTAGAAGAAAGGGTTGAAAGGCGGAGAGGGGGACACATGAATAGAGCCAGGAGCCAGGGACGTAGAGGGCAGAAACAAGAAGCAACCAGAGACGGCGATAACAGCAAGGACAGAAAGGTGAAAGAGGCAGGGACAAAAGGACAACAGAGACAGGCCAAGACTGAAAAGAGCCCAGAATCTTCGAGTGGCACAGGACAGGAACAAGGGCCAGTACAGCAGCCGGCACCTCAGGTAAGCCGGGTCAGGGCTCCTGTAACCACGGGTCCTCAAAAATATCCCGGAATCCTCCAACCTTCCTCCGCCTGGCCTGAAAGTTATGTGCACATTCTGGAGGTAGCGATGAAATAACTCGGCTTTTCGGAGGCCCCAGAAATAACGGGGCCAGGTCGGAGCCCACACTTACCAGGCCACGGCGGCCCGGTGTAGTCGCCACATCCCGCCGGCGAGGAGGTCACACAGGCGCCTACAGGGCCACGCGGGAGCCCGGGTGTCAGCCCCCGTCCGGCCCTTGCTCCAGGAATGACCCAGGAAGAAGCCCTCGGCAACAAGGGCACAGAGCAGCCGCTGCGGCCCTCCCAATGGCGCATGGACTTCCGTGAGAGCCCGCCCGGCACCCGTACTCGGTCCGTCAGAAAAACAAGCACCCACCCACCCTTCCTAGGAGGGCAGCACAAACGGTCCGCGGAGGAGTAGTGCTCTCGCTCAGAGCCTTCAGAGGAAACAAACACTTTCCGCTTCCCCTCACCCTTTCCCACCCTCTTCGTTTCCGGGATGGAATTAACGAAATTTGAGTTTCCCTGGTCAAAGATTTGGAGAGGGGAGGAGTTGAGAGTTGAGCAGGGACTGGCGGGGTGTAGGGCGAAGAAAGCGGATTGATAAATTCTCTCTAGGTGGCTATCTGCTACCGATTTAAGAAAAATTTGTACTGAGGGGGCATGGAGGAGCCTATGTAGTACCAAATGAATACAGTGATAGGGTAATAGAATAATAAAAGCCAGTGGTTGCCAGGGGATTGTTCGATGTCCTTGTTTACAAAGCACTTTCAGAACAATCCTGGGAAGCAAGAGGAGTCATGGATTGGTTAAGTGCTTTAGGATCCTCTGAAGGTCACATCTGAGAAGGGCTCGGATGAGCAGCTGTGGGTTTGGAATAAGTTTGTGCGCTTTATAAAAGCATTGAAAATGATTTTTTTTCCCATTTACTTTTTAAATGGCTTTCATTTGGCTTTTAATCCCACTCATTTGTTTAAATGGCTTGTGTCAAAGCCTCCAACAATTCCATATTGTCAGTGGCCACTGGACCTCAGCATTTAGTTTAGAATGTTGGGTAACCAGCACTCTCCTTAGTTGGCTTCCCTCTCTGGGTTTTTAGGACATAACCTTTTCCTTTTTTTCCGGGAGCCGCTACTCCCCATTCTCCTTTGCTGCTTCTTCCACCCCCAAAACTCTCAGTGTAGGAAGCTTCCAGAGCTCAGAGATTCCCTCTCTATCTTCATTCTCTTCCTACCTAATTCTCTTCCTACCTAATCTGAATCAGTTCTGTGACTTTAAATACTGTTTTCCCTTAACACTCTGTGTTTTATGAGGAAATTGAGGCCCGTAAAAGGACGTGGTCCATGAAAGGTAATAAAGTCAATTGCTGGCTTAACCAAGACCAAAATCAATGGGCCCTCTTCCCCCTTCTTCACTTCAAGGGCACCCCCCCCAACTCCTTTTCCCTTAATCACCAGAATCCTAAATCAGTATCCATCCATTCACAACAAAGCCAAGTATTAGACCCAGTCATTGCTAGTAAACTTCCCAAACGTAGGACTCTGGGGATTTTCTTTATTATATTTATTGTGGTGACTATTTTAATGGTGGGTCCAGTTAGGAACTTGCTATACTGACCTCTGCAAACTGTAGTTTTTTCCAGGATTGCAGAGTTGTGCAAAATTCCTTTGTTACTGTTACTTCCCAGTTGTTTTTTAAAAATAAGAGAAACCAAATAATGGTAACCCCTCTCATGTATGGGTTACCTTTACATTTCACAAAGCCCCCTTTTTTTTTGCAATTCTATTTCTAGGCAGAAATGGAATACTGAAACATTCCCACATGTGCAAAGACAAAGGCATGTTTATTTTTGCATTGTATGAAATAGTGAAAGATTGGAATCTATATCATTAAAAGATAAACTGAGGTATAATAAAAATTGTAAACATTTATTTGATCAAAAATTGATTTGAATTAAGCAGTGCCAAGCCAGAATTGATTAGCAGTGCTCCATCAACAGGAGCCAGGGACAAAACTTTTATAGAGAGGAAAGGGAAGCAAAAGCAAGGAAATTATTTGTTTGGCTAATAGCTTACATGATTGCCTTATTTGGGAAAGTCTAGTTAACTGTGATTGGTTGCCTTTTTTTTTTTAATTTAAATACAATTAGCCAACATATGGTATACCATTTGTTTCAGATGTAGAGTTCAGTAATTCATCAGTATTGCTTTCTTAACCTTAGGCATTTATAGGCTTACGTTTTGGTTTGCTTAGTAGGCTGCCAAGGTATTAGAACCAAGTTGGTCTATGTATTCAGCCCATTCCCAACATAATCCCAGCAAGTATTGCAGAAATTAACAATATATTCTAAAATGTATGTAGAAATGCAAAGTGCCTAGAATATCCAAAACAAAGAACAAAACTAGAGTATTTATAACCAACTGACTTCAAGACTTAATATTATAATCAAGATAGTATAGTATTGGGATAAGAAATAGATGAAGGGACCAAATTAGAGGGCTCAGAAATAGATCTCTGTGCAGTCAATTGGTTTTTTACAAAAGCACCAAAGCAATTCAATAAAGATGGAAGTCTTTTCAATAAATGATGTGAAAAATATTGAATATCTATGTGGGAAAAATATACCCTACATATGCTACACATAAAATTTAGTATAAATTTATATCATATACAAAAATTATTATACATAAACAAAAATTATGTAAGCTGGGACACAGTCCTAAATGTAAAAATAAAAACTATAAATCTAAAGTAGACAAAGATTTCTTAGGTCACACACAGCATGTAATACCACAAAATTTAAATTGATAAATTAGACTCCATCAGACTGAAATACTTCTGCTCATGAAATAACAACACTGAGAAAATTTAATAGACAAACATCAAATTTGGAGAAGGTATTTTTAGAATATTTATCTGACAAAGTATACATCTCCAGAATATGTAAAAAGTTCTTACAACTCAGTAGTGAGATAAAAAATTTACTTTGAATGTTTGTACTAAGGCCCATTTTGTTAGAATTAAGGGTCTTTGGGAGGCCTTAAATCATGAGGGGGAAGCCCTCATGAATAGGATTAGCCTCTTATAAAAGAGACCCTACATAGCTCCCTGAATTTTCCATGCTATAAAGTTACAGCAAAAAAGACAGCCATTTATGAAGCAGAAAGCAGACTCTCACTGACCCAAACAAGACCACGCTGGTGCCTTGATCTTGGACTCTCCAGCCTATAGAACTGTGAGAAATTTGTGTCTTTATATGCTACCCAATATATGGTATTTTGTTATAGCAGCCCAAATGGACTAAGACACAACCCAGTTAAAAATTCAAACACTACACAAAGGAAGATATATATATCTTACATACAGTGCTCACACATAAGAGCTCAATGTTAATGGTCATCAAGGAAATGCAAATTAAAGCCACAATGAGACAGCACTCTATCTTCCCTAAAACTACTAGCCTTAAAAAGTCTATACCAAGTTTGGCAAGCATGTGAGACAACCAGAACTGTCAGCCCCTGCTGATGGGAACGTATACGATATGACCACTTTGGAAAAATATTTGGCAGTTTCTTACAAAGTTAAACATACATCTTTCCTTTGGTCTAGCAATTCCAGTCATACAGACTTATCTAAGAGAAAAAAAAATGTTGTGCACAAAAAGGCTTATACAAAAATGTCCATAGCAGCTTTATTCATAGTAGCCAAGAACTGGAACCAAACCAAATGTGCGTCAACAAGAAAATGGATAAATGAATTTATACAAGGAAATACTACTCAACACCAAAGAGGAAACAACTACTGGACATGTAACAACATGAATCAGTCTAACAGACATACTGAAATCAAAGAGGATGTTCCACTTATGGGAAAATGGGTGTTGGGAGTGGGAAAGGAACATTAGGGAACTTTTTTAGGAAGATGGAAATGTTAGGAGTCTGAGTTACTTGGATGTATCTGTTTATCATAATGTGCAGCTAAGAACTGTGCATTCCAAGTTTCAGATATGTGTATGTACACTTTGCAAGCATCTATAAATTGATTGAGTGGGGAGGGTTGAAGTGGGTGGAGACTAGGGGGAACAAGAATGACAAAATGTAGATAATTATGGAAGCAGGGTGGTAGGTACCTGAGGGCTCCTTATACTATTCTGTTCACTTTACATACTGGAAAATTTTCATCATAATGACTTTAAAATTTATCACATACTTCTTACAAAAATGATGCAGGAAGAAAAACAAAATGAATGTAACAGAAAAGCAGTCTTGTGGGTGTATGAAGGAGGGGAGTGGTGAATATGAAAGGCACACAGCCCGTGTACTATGTAGAATTTATTCTAGCTGTATTTGTTTCCTATTTGGCTACAACAGATTACCCTGAATGTAATGACTTAAAACAAAACAAACTTATTATCTTACTGTTCTACGGGTCAGACTTAAAAAATGGGTTTCGCTGGGCTAAAAACAAAATGTGTACAGTGCTGCTTCCTTTTGGAGGGCGACTTTCAGGAAGAAGCTGGCTTTTTGCCTTTTACAGCTTTTAGATGCTCCCCACATTCCTTGGCTTCTGGCTCATTTCTGTCTTCAAAGCTAGCAATGACTGGTTGAATCTTTGTTAATATCATAGCCTTTGACCCTGACTCCCCTGCTTTCCTCTTCTGCATTTAGGGACCCTTGTGGTTGCATTGGGACCATCCAGAGAATCTAGGATAATCTTCTTATTTTATTTTATTTATTTATTTTCCCAAGATTTTATTTTTATTTATTTGACAGAGATCACAAATAGGCAGAGAGGCAGGCAGAGAGAGAGGAGGAAGCAGGCTCCCCGCCGAACAGAGAGTCCGATGTGGGGCTTGATCCCAGGACCCTGAGATCATGACCTGAGCCGAAGCAGAGGCTTTAACCCACTGAGCCACCCAGGGGCCCCATAATCTTCCTATTTTAAAGTCAGGGGTTAGCAACCTTAATTCCATCTGCATCCTTAATTCTCCTTTGCCATATTCACAGGTTCTAGGAAATAGGATGCAGACTTCTTTGTGGGAGGCATTATTCTGCCTATCTCACAGCTCCATTTAAATTCTTTTCAGTGAGGTCTCTCTGATACTAAGGAGTGTGTGCATGTGCTTGAAGTCTCAAGTTTATGCAGCTTAGTCACACTTGGAAATAGCTGTTGCTTTAAAACTGTACTTCTAATATTTGTTCTTTGTATTTATCATTTTCTTAGTTTTAATGACTTTCATACCTTTTTCTTCTTTTCCTGAAATCTAAGAAGAAACCTCAAGTCTGTATTCCATGTCACAAATTTCATTTTCTACAGTGGCACTTTTGCCTTCTAAGTAGTTTCTAAAATTTACTTTTGCATTGTAAATCTTGAAATCTTTCCTTTACTTATCTTTATTGCTTTCTGGAATGTGTATCTTAGAGGTCAAGGTTTTTTTCATCATATTAAAGATGTAAAATTACATCTTTAATATTTAACAATGTAAAATGTAACATTTGTAACAATGTAAAATTCTTGTCCCTATAGTGAATAAACTCATAGATAATAAATTCACTGATATGCATTTGGATCTTTTATTATGATGGATCTTTTTATTATGAAGACTATTGTTATTACTATTGCCAGTGGACACCCATGTAATGTGCTAGGTGGTATGGTTACACTTTATGTATAATATCTCCTTCCATTCTTTCCTACAATATTTTTTCACAGGCTTCATCTTTTCTCCCTCTTTCTTGTTCTCCTAAGGCCAGAGGGTTTATTTTGTTTTATGCAGCAAAAGATGTATTGGTCAATGACTATAATCTTTAATTCTCCTGCACAGGTCTTATCCTTAGTGGTTAGTCCTGTGAATCTGGTTATAAATGTTCATATTTTTATTGAGTTTCCACAAGTATCTTAGTAATTGACTAGGGAAAAAAAACTGCATCAAGGACTGCTAGTCAAATACCTTATTGACTAAGAAAATGTGGTTCCACTGTGGACACTCAAACCGAAAATGAAGACTTTCTCCAGCTGTATACACTACTTAGTTGAGCTAAACTTTTGAACTGAATTTATGTTAATTTTCCAGACTTCTCTTTTCCTTCCCCCATTGAAAGGAGAGGTGGTTTTTGTAATTTCCTTGTCTCAGGGATGTTAGCAGGAAGGAATGTGTGGGGAATTCAATGGCTCTTTTGGTAAAAGCTTTCTAAGAAAGCTTAAGTCTGTCCTGGGATTTTGCTGGGAGCCTGGGAGTAGAGAGGGCCTTGGAGAAGCAAAAGTTGGAAGGTAGAGATTTATAAAGGCCAGAAAGAGGAGAATGTTCTCCCCTAACTACCGTTCCCATACTTGGGAGACATCAAGATCTCGGAGGGTTCTCAGCCCCTCAAAAGATTCCACCTAAGCATGATCAGAAACAGCGGATCCATCAGATTCAAAAAGATCATGAAAATTAGGAATTACCTAATTTTAGAGATTACCTATGACCACTAATTATAAAAAGAACTATTTTCTATGCACACTGTTATCTATATCTAGTAAATCTGTGTGGGGAAAATAATTATATAATAGCATGTTATTGTGTATCTCTTTCCAACTCTACATTCACTGACATCTAGTTGATAGCTTGACATTAGTTTTGGTGGCAGTATTTACACCACAGAAATAAGCAAACTCTACCAATCGGGGCTCTATTTATCATTCTATGGATTGTTTAGTCTCAAGAAAGTTATGGAAAAACAGTGATACTACAGGTTAAATTTTAAAGTGTGTTGCGTCTGTGGCTATTTCATTGTGAAGAGCATGGAAAACTGAGGAAATATTCTTCCAGTATTTAAAAACTTTTATCTGATTCAGTAAAGAAGTCATGATGTTTTCATGAATTATTTAAGTTCTCACATATATCTTTGTTGTTTCACTTTCTTCTTGTTAAAGTATAGGCAAATAGCAACCAGTATTCATGTCAGATTTAAACTCATAGGTCAATGATGTGAGCAACTTCTTTGCTGAATAGCTAGCAATCAAAATAATCAAGCATTTATTCCTACTAAAACGTATAATAAACATGCATATATATGCATATATATATATTTTTTGTAGACCTGATTGCTGAATATTTAGCAGCATACCGCTGGTATGTATATGTATGCTTGAGCATTGTACCAGTTCTTTCCTTTGATGTATTTCCATCTTTCCATCATAGAAAACTTTTTTTTAAATTTTTTATTTTTTATAAACATATAATATATTTTTATCCCCAGGGGTACAGGTCTGTGAATCACCAGGTTTACACACTTCACAGCACTCACCATAGCACATACCCTCCCCAATGTCCGTAACCCCACCCCCTCTCCCAACCCCCCTCCACCCAGCAACCCTCAGTTTGTTTTGTGAGATTAAGAGTCATTTATGGTTTCTCTCCCTCCCAATCCCATCTTGTTTCATTTACTTTTCTCCTACCCCCTTAACCCCACATGTTGCGTCTCCACTTCCTCATATCAGGGAGATCATATGATAGTTGTCTCCAATTGACTTATTTCGCTAAGCATGATACCCTCTAGTTCCATCCACGTCGTCGCAAATGGCAAGATTTCATTTCCATCATAGAAAACTTTTGCCATTTAGTTCCTAATTTGTTTCAAAGTTTCCTATATCTCTGACTACTTATACACTGTCTCATTTTGGGGACACAATGCCATGACCAAAGCAGGCAGAAGTATTACCTTCTTCTACTCTCCAGGTTCTGAGGCTTTCTCCCTCCTGCTTGGATGTATTTTTGCTCACACTTTGGAACATTTGCTTTTTGCTTCCTTTTTAGACTAAAAATATATCTTCTACTTTCACCATGTTCCCAAACTTGGCCTATGCAAGAAATAAAATACATATTAGTCCCTAAGTAATTCTGCATGGCAGTCTATTCTGGAATTACCTATACAAACTCCTTTTTGTTTACTAGTTTCTTCTTCAGTAAGAGGAGTTGGGACTATGTGCCTTGCAGAGGGACAGGATCCCATACCCTTGCTGCTCATTGTTACAAGCTGTTGACAGCCTCCTTACTTTCTCATCTTTTGGGTGGTCTGGAGTTTCTTCTGCAGTAGGAAGGGCCAAGATGAGCAGTTGAGGCAGTAGCTTGTTACAAGTGCTGTAATCCTAATATAGCTCATGAAAGCCATCAGAAAAGTGAGATCTACCATCTCCTGGTCTGGAGACCCACCTACACAACAATGGTGCCAGCATTTAGAGAAGACAAAGTGATTCATTTACCTGTTTATTCCAGTAGGAGAGATGATAGGAATGCACAATACCCAAGGAATTCTGAGCAAGTGGGATTGGATTTACACATTTACATAAAACAGACAGAAATTAGAACCCTTTCTTCCTTTGTTTTCTTTGTTTGCCATCTTCTTTCGTCCTTGGGGATGGGTGAGATTTAGAAAAGCGAAATACTATAAGGATGTGTGTGGTGAATTTGTAGTTCAATGACTGTTTTAGGTTTGTACATCTGCATTTTTCTGTTACCATGACACTATACTACAGGCTAATGTGTCTATCTCATTATTAAAAAAGCTAATAGATGTTGAGGCATTTAGAGCTGTGCCTGGTATTTAGTAAACACTTACTAGTTGTATTAGTTGAGGTAGGGTGGGATATGATGCTCTAGAAAATATATTCCCAAATTTCAAGGACTTAATCACAAACAGAGCTATTTCTTTCTCAAATGACAGTCTAATGTACAATGGAGGTGGTGGTGGTTTCTTGAAGCCTGGAGACTCAGACCTGCACATTGCTTCCTGCTTGAGCCTACACCATCTGAAACATCTGGTCTTTAAGGTCACTTTGGAGAGCCCAGTGGGTTGTCTGGGATGATTGTTAAGGACTAGAATAGAAATAACTTGAAAATGACCACTCTGAGAATAGTCAAGAGGTCAAAGATAACTTCTGCCCACATTTTATTTGCCAGAACCTCATCATATGGCCAACTTAACCACAAATAAAGCTGGGAACTACAGAGGAGCACATGAAAGCTGTGCAGACTCCCTGGCTCTGCCATTATGAGCATCAGCTATAACAACAACAACAACAACAATCATATTATTCTCCCATGATAATGTTGTTATTCTCCAAGAATGGAATATTGTCTTCTGGTTACATTTGCTGTCTATATTCCCATTGAACTTAAGAGTTTTAGATTACTTTGTAACCTATGTCTATCAATATCTAAAACACCATGAAACCCACTTTTATTTTATTCTCCATAATGGTAGAGTACCTAATTTTATTTTACTCTCCATAATAGGAGAGCCACCATATTGACAGGCATTAAATTTCCTATAAACCAACTAAACATGGGCTCAGAGTTAAAATTCAGTTGATATAAAGAAATGCAGTATTTATTGCACACCTGAGTTTACAGTCTGAGACTGATTCCTACCGCATTAAAATATACACTCTACACAGAGAGATTGAAAGAGATTGAAGTATTCTCAACTTCAGGACCATTCCATGGACCTGTCAAGAAGGCCTGGCTAATTTAAGAGAACTGGAAGAAAAGGTTAACATGAGCTACAGCCTTTCATATATTAGGCTGCAGCTTAGAGATCTGATTGAGAAAGGGTTGGACTTGGTAGTCCTACTGCATCAGCAAAAAGCATGAGAAAGACTGTGCTAGTGCTTACCCTCCAGTTTCGTCAAGACACAGGATTTGAGGCTACCAGTTCTGCAATGAGCAGCACAGATAAGAGGATTTCTATTTTGTATTTTTATGACTCCGGAAAAATATATTAATTTTCTCAAGGTCATACAGTCATTTGGATGTATTTGGTATATTTAGGATCAAAATGCAAACCATTTCCCTGGAAGAGTTTTGGCAGAGAAAACTAGAAACTAGGTTTAGAACAGATTATAAAGTGGTTTGAAGATTTCCAATTATTTTTGGATATTTTTCTTCCAGCAAAAGAAACATTGTGCAGTTTCTCTGCAAGAAAGCACCATGATTCAAATGGTATTCCATGGAAGTTAATCTACCCGTGTGTGTGTGTGTGTGTGTTGGGGGGTGGTGGGTAAAGGTGGGAAGCTAAAAGCAGAGAGCCTAGTTAGGAGGCTATCATAATTATCCTAATGTGGTCTGATCTAGATTATGGTTAAGGGGTCAAAGATAGCAACTAACTTTTAAGCATAAGTGGCTGAATTTAGATTTTCTATGTTAGGGCTGAAAGACATTTATATGCTTGTAAAATGGACTTTTTTGATGTCATGTATTTTTCCCCCCTATTTAATCTGCCATGTTTCATCCCACTGAATAGTCAGCCTGCATAAGATCATTTCAGTAATGCTTCATTAGGAATGAGATGGCCATTGGGAGAAGCCAGGATGCTTTCAACCAAAACTTCCATCACCTGTCATCTGGCTGGATGAGCAGCCCTTCCGGTTTGGGGTGTCCGGGTGGTGCTCTTCAACAAAGAACGATCTCTGGGCCGGGGCCCGAGGAGCACTGCATCCAGTGCTGCTGTCTTACTAACTTTTAAGGTCCGGAGAGCCTCCACCAGGGCATCTTGATTGACTGACTGACATTTACAGGTGTGTTAAAGGATGTGGTAAAAGGTACGAATCCGCAGCCAGATGAAGAGATGCATTGGTGTGGAGAAAGGGTGCAAGCTTCCATGTCTTCTCCAGGCTGCCACTCTCCTGCATCTCCACATCTTCACCAACCTGGAAGCTCTTCTCCTTTCCTCTTTTCAGGTATCCATTCTATCTGATGGCTATGCTATCCTTCCTTCCTTCCAGCAGTGTCTCTGACAGCTGTGGGAGCACTGACATCTTCATAGTCCTGTTATGGAGTTTGCTTCTATGAGCTATTCTTTTCTGTGTGGTCTCCTGGCCCCTTTCTTCAGCCCTTCTAAGGATTCTCTGAGATGCCCATTATTAATACATTCCTTTTTTGCTCATTTTTTCCTGGAGGCTGTTTCTGTTATTTCCAAATAAGATGACTGGTTCATTTGTTAGCTTTGATGCCATAACCCAGATGTTAACTAGAACCACCCTGCCCTGATGATTTAGATAAGATTGATTCAAAGTACGTTCAATGGATGCTAGAAAGTCCAATGTCTTCTCCAAGATTTCTACAAATTCTGCTGGAGATTTAGGTTCTCATGGACACATCTGACTCAGATCTTTTGCTTCCTCTAAATAAGGATTTCTCAACCTTGATATTTTAGGCTGGACAATTCTTTATTGTGGGTGGCTGTCTTGCATATTGGAGCAATTTTGGCATCTGCCCACTCGATGCTAGTGGCTGCCCTGTCCCAGTTATGACAATTGAAAGTGTCTCCAGACATTTCTAAATGTTGCCTGGGGGTGGGGAGCAAAATCACTCCTATTTGGGAACCACTATCCTGAATTAGTTAAGTGTTGGAAGTGACACCTGTCCCTGTTGTCACCAAGTCAACATAGGTGTGATACTTAAACATTTTTCTTAGTTTCCACTTTTCTTTCTTTCTTTCTTTCTTTCTTTCTTTCTTTCTTTCTTTCTTTTTTAAGTCACAAAAGATATCTATACTGGTAGCAAATCTGATGGGAGTTCTGGAGAAATTCAGATTTTCATCATAAATATTCAACCAAGTCAAATTTGTTAGATGTCTATGTTTTTAAAAACGTCTCCTGATCATTTTTGCAACTTGGGTTCTAAGTTCTCTTAACTCTTTTTTCCTAGGTCTCTGATGCATCAAAAACCTAGACCTCAAGTCTGAGTCTGATGCCATAATGGAATGAAACTTTGGGGGGGTCCTAGGCCACGTTGCTTTTCCCTCCTTGGTTTCTCTTCCCTTATCTCTCTTTACCTCCTCTATTCTCTGTTCTTCCCTACTTCCAAATTTCTGTCCATTTTCAATTTAGAGTGGTTTAGTTTTATCATTTTACTTCTCTGTGCCAACTCATCCCCTCAGGGTCTCGCCTCCCACTCCTAATTGGCAAATCAAGGTATTTTTCTAAACAAAAAAGGCCCTTCTCCCATGGTAATTCTGGAACCTATTATGGAGATAATTAAAATAGAATCTTGTCGCAATTCTCACTACAAGTTCTTTTTGTGTAGCTACAGTAGTATTAACCCCCCTTTTGTAGGAAGGAAGCTGTTCTAATTATCTGTTGCAGCATAACAACTGACCAAAACATAGTGGCTTAAAACAACAACGATTACATCGTATTTCTCTTCAAATGGCATATCCACACGATTAGCTTGGGCTTCTCCAGAAGGATACTTTTGGACTAGTTCATTTTTTACATGGTGCTCAGGAGTCCTAGAGGAAAGGTTTTATGTGACAGGAAGAGAGAGCCATACCAGTCTTGTAAAGTCTTGGGTCTTTAATGTCACTTTTTGCCATATGGGTCAAAGGGGTCTTAAGTCTGTCAGATTCAAGTCAATGTGTGGTGACACACATTGTACAACATCTGGCCATAAATTTTGACATTACCCCTTCATTCAAATAACCCTCTTCCCCTCCTAGGACCCCCCCAAAGTTTCATTCCATTATGGCATCAGACTCAGACTTGAGGTCTAGGTTTTTGATGCATCAGAGACCTAGGAAAAAAGAGTTAAGAGAACTTGGTGTTCTGAAAGCTGAGGAACAAGTGGGTCTCAAGGAGAGTGGTCGGTAGGGTTAAAGATCAAGTAATCCAGAGACTGAAGAGAGGAGAGCTTTGACTTTGCCCAATGGAAGGCTTAGGTCCTTCATTCCCCCTCTTTCACTGTGGTGTAGATGCTGGGAGCCAAAGACCTTGTTTATTTCCCTTCTTATCTATAATTTTCTTTTTCTGATGGTATAGAATATGTTTCTTCTAGAAATTCAGAAAATATGGAAAATTATTAAAAAGAAAGTATAATGTGTAGATGACCACTGAAACCTTTCATTGAATTGATTTTTCTATTCTTTATATGAACATGTATACTCACATAGACATGTATATATGAGCATGTGTGTATATATTTGTCCCTTTTTACTCTCATCCTTCCTCTGATTGTTTAATCACCAGCAAAACTTTTTTGTGTGTGCACTTAGAGTAAGGTTACAACAGGAATGCGAAGAGAAAGGAAAGAGACAATTTTCATCATTTACAGTTTCTAAATAGATTTGAAATTCTTGGAAGAGACATTACTTAGAGAAAAAGGATTTCTGAGTCTCCAAGTTTGTCTTGGGGGACAAAAACTTAATTTTATTTTCATAAATAATAGGCCTTGGAAGCATGAGTGAAGTAAGAGCCAATTTTCTTGCCATGAATTTGATAGAAATGTCACAGCTGAGGGAGGAGAGATTTGGGAGATATGATTGGGTTTGGTGCTGGTGTCAGTCTCAGGGACACTCGCACACTTTGCGGAATGGTAGAAGTCCTAGAGGGATGGGGCTGGGACCTGAAGCAGAGAACTATGTCCTGATTCCTGGGGAAATCTGAGGGGGTAGTGATGATGGCACAGAAGTCCTTCATACTCACATGTCACAGCAGTAGTTGAGCAGAAATGGGAAAAACCGAGCAAGTCTAGCTAGAGACCACACCGCACATTGCCTGTGGCCCAGCAGGACAAGTGCCCTAGGGTTTCATTTCCTCTAAAGGGATAGAGAAGGCAGAGATAAAACTCATGCACATGTTGCAGAGGAGGAAGCCTAGCACAGGCAAAGGACCAGATAAACAAAGACAAGTGATGGCTCGGCTTATGCCAACGGAGCACAGAGGATGGGGAAGGACCCACCTTTCCTCACTCTGTAACACCAAAATCTGGTGAATATAGGTGCCAGTCTAATGGGAGAAGGAGGGAAGGGGTAAATCCTTAAATGATTGTTTAAACATAGAGTGCTGAGGAATACCGTGGGGGTGACTAGGCTTTTTCTGCCATCAGGCAAAATGAGGGATTAAAACAAAATCAAGTTGAGTTATTAAAAAAAAAAAAAAGTTACATTTTCTGAACACTGTGACCTAAGAACTACGTGTCATTGTTTATTTGTGTATGTGTCTGTATGGTCATCTGTATTATTTCCTGAAGTTTTGATCACACTGTTGATATTGTTTTACTAAACATTGTATCAGGAACAGTTTAACCATGTCACTAAATATATTCAGGAATGCCTTTATCAACTGCACAGTAGTGCAGTATATAGATACAGTTTTCCTTCTTTCCCCTTCCATCTTTTCTTCCTCCACAATTCCCTGATTGTCAAACACTTTGTTTCAGATTTTTCATTGTTATATATAAAATTAAAAAAAATATTTTATTTTTTAAAGGTTTTATTTATTTATTCGAGAGAAAGAGAAAGCAATCACAGAGAGAGAGGGACCACAGAGGCAGAGGGAGAAGCAGACTTGCCACTGAGCAGAGAACCTGATGCGGAGCTTTATCCCAGGACCCTGAGATCATAACCTGAGCTGAAGGCAGAGGCTTAACCGACTGAGCCACCATGGCACCCGCATTTTTAAAAAAATATTTTAAATATTTTACTGTAACTTGCATTATTTCCTAGGGAACAGTTTCCAAAAGTGAAATTACTGGGTGAAGACGCATAAACATTATTAAATCTTCCCATCCACACCGTCAAACTGCCCCCTAGCCTCTAAAAATGCCTTTTACACTAGCCAGTTCCCTCGCATAAATGTGTCTCTCCTCTGAGACCATTCAGGAAGGTAAAGTTCTTGCATATGAACAGAGTAGGGGATGGTTCCAGCAGAGTGAAGGCCCTTGAGTATATTCTGGCACTTGTATGGACTTTGAAACATCAAAAGTGACTGGTACAGGTAGACTTTCCTGTGCCACTAAATGTACATAAAATATTAAGCCACTAGAGGGCAGAGTTATCTCACTAAACCAAGAGGATTTTTTTGTTGTTGGTTTTTGTAAATCCCAAGACGGTTTATAGCACCAGTCCAGATCAAAATCCTGACATTGCGGTCAAGGTGGCTTTAATTATTTTAACAAGGTGATAAACAAAGGCAAGGATGCTATAAATTTAAACCAATCAGTTCCCAATTACTATAATAAACACATTGCATTCACACTGCTTTTTAAAGACTAAACTTTTAATATCAGAATAGTTTTTGATTTACAGAAAGATTGTGGACATAGTACAGACTTTCCATGTGCTCCAGTCCAGTTTCCCCTATGGTTAACATCTTGCTTTAGTATTTCATATTTATTACAACTAACGGACCGATATTGACATATCACTGTTAAGTAAAGTCTATAATTTATTCAGATTTTCTTAGTTTTAACCTTGTTTGTTCCAGGAAACCACATTACACTTAGTAGTCATGTCCCTTTAGGCTCCTCTTAGCTGTGACAGTTTATCAAACTTTCCTTGTTTTTGGTGACGTTGACAGTTTTGAGAGTACCATGGGCAGTGGTGGGGAGTGTTTCATGGAATGTCCCTCTACTGGGGTTTGTCTAATGTTTTTCTCATTATTAGACCAGAATTATGAGTTTTCGGGGAAAGGGAACATACAGAGGCAAAGTGCGAATCCCATCTCATCTTGGTAAGAGCAGATATCACCAACATGATTTATCATTGTTGATGTTGATCTCTGTCCCTTGGCTGAGGTGGAACTTGTCAGGTTTCTCCACCACAAAGTTACTTTTTTTTTCTTTTCCTATCCTGTACTCTTTGGGAAGGAAGTCACTGTGTGCAGCCCACACATGAGGGGAGACCTGTGTTACTCTCCTGGGGTAGGGTAGGATCTATATAAATTATTTGGATTGCTCTGCGTAGAAGACTGAGCTCTTCTCCCTGATTTATTTATTTACTCTACCCTTTATTTACATCAGTATGGACTCATGGATAGCTATTTTATACTTTGGGTTATAACCCAAATCCAATATTTAAAATTTTTTTTTAAATTTTTATTTTTTTAAATTTCTTTTCAGTGTTCCCGAATTCTTTGTTTATGCACCACACCCAGTGCTCCATGCAATACGTGCCCTCTTTAATACCCACCACCAGGCTCACCTAACCCTCCACTCCCCTCCCCTCCAAAGCCCTCAGTTTGTTTCTCAGAGTCCACAGTCTCTCATGGTTTCCGATTTCCCTCAATTCACTTCTCCTCTCCTTCTCCCAATGTCCTCCATGTTACTCCTTGTGTTCCACAAATAAGTGAAACCATATGATAATTGACTCTCTCTGCTTGACTTATTTCACTCAGCATAATCCCAAATCCAATTTTTAAGTTCTGTTGCTCAGATTGTTGGAGCTTCGGCCATGGGAGCTCTTTAGCTGCTCCCGTGCCTTTGCGGTATATCCCCACCATTGTTTTGTTTTGTTTCTGAGCACGTCTTTAGTTTCTGGTACTGTAAGAGGCTCCAGACTCATCTTGTATACTTGTTGCTCTGGTCCTGGAATCAGCCATTTTTCCAATTTTTATTGGAAGATGGTATTGGAAACAAAGATCTGAGGGCTAGGTGTATGTTCTCCCATGGACACATTTTGTACACTTTTCTGTACATTATTAGTTCTATTTTATAGATGGGCAGTCTTGCAGCCTTGCACAGGCTCCCCCATTTAGTGGCAGAGTCTGGCCTCCCATCTGGACTTGGGGTGACTACAGACCCATGTTCCTTTCAGTGTGTCCAGAAATAATGGCTAAAGCAAAGAGGAATGTCCCTTATTGCATGCAGTTGGATGAACAATTTGCCTTTACTTTTACTTTTTCTCCCCAGAGAATGAAGCAGCTTTTGTGGTAGAATCAGTTGTTTGCCAAAGCTCTCTGGCAGTCAAAGGCAATGGGTGGTGCTTCCAGGGCTCCCAGTTTATTGAAGGGCACCACTGGGGACCTCGCATCTCGGGCAGGCTGCTGTGCCCAGGCTCATGTGAGCAGGGGAAGGGGAATCTTCTGGAGGTCCCTGGGCAGGCTATGAACGGGACCAGGGCCAATTGGGTTTGGGAGAGGCAGGGCCTGGAGGCAAGAAAAGAAGCAAGGGACACTACGGAGATGAAAATTTCTGGAAGAAGTAAACATCCCCAGGGGAAATAGAAGGTCTACTCCACGGGAGCTAAATCTCTATTTCTTGGGCAGTTCCGGGAATTCAGTGCATCCTTAATGAGGATTCATCTCCTGCTACCAAGTGAGCTGTACAGCTTCTTTATTTTGGTATTTTCTGTGCAATTGGAATAAACTTGCATTACATTTCCAACTCCATGTTCTTGGGAATACTATTAACTTCTAGCTCATGGTTGCCTTCAAACAGAATGACATTCTGCAGCTCCCAATGAGGGCAAGCAAGGTACTTGGCCTGTAATAGAAGTTAAAAGAACGTAAAGAAATTATGCTATAGCAAAAACCATGATTAATAATATCTTTTTCTGATTATGCCATTAAAGTATGTTTATTATGGAATAATAGATGATACAGACAAATGAATAGAGCAAATAATTATCTCACTCAGAAATATTCACCATTAGGACTTTGCTCTATTTTTTCTTTTTCTTTTTCTTTCTTTCTTTTTTTTTTTCTTGTCTGTGCATCCATGGGTAATATTGGGCTTGTGTTGCATATTAAACTTTGCCTCTTGCTCTTTGCTTAATATTCAATTACCTTTTCCACATTACTAAATATTCCTAAAAATTTGATATCTGAGATGCATAATACTCCATCAAATTGGATATATTCAGTTTGAACTATGCTGTCATAAATTTCTGTATACATTCATTTTGAATATAGCCAAAATTATTCCCTGTGGAACAATTTCTAGAAGGGGAATGAAGTGGTGATAATAAAAATGTCTACCTCATTGAGTTGATGATTGGAAAAATGAGGTGAGGTGAGTTAGCTTATACCACTGTTTGGTACAGGCAAGCATTCAATGAATGTTGGGATTGATCATTGTAAATATATTCCGCTTGATAAATACTAACAAATAGTCTTCCAGAAAACTCCTTTTCATTCTTAGTATGAACATGTTATCGGATACTTTAATAGTAATTGAAACTATTGTGAACCGTAACACTATGCTTTGTGAATGCTGTCTGGGATAAGAGATGGGGTCTTGACCAAAGGGATTGAAGAAATTAGGAGTAGACCTCCCAAAGAATGAAGGGGTGAGAAAAATCCTGGAAAGGAGTGGTGAGATCCATTGGATCTAATGGGAGTGTAACCAGGGCATATGTTGGGATACTGAGATACACACGTGTATGTGTGTGCATGCATATGTGTGTATGTGTGTATGTGACATCATGACATCAGTTTTGGGCTACACAGCCAAGAGCATTCACAGATTCTTGAGGGTAGAATACAAGCTAAATGGGGTCACCAGTGCTTTGAGGAAGGAGGCAGGCCAGCTGCTGCCCAGATAATGGAATGTTCAGTTGTGGAGAATGGATGAGTTGAAGACCATCTGTTCTATCACAGGAGTTATAAAGATCAAAGGAAAGAAAAGCCTGTGGATTCCAAATTAAAGATAACCTCTGAGGTAGTAAATTCTAATAAATGAAACTGGAGTTTTGGGCAGTGACAAGAAGAATAAGTTAAGAAACAAAAGACAGGCACCTGGGTGGCTCAGTCCGTTAAGCGTCTGCCTTCAGCTCAGGTCATGATCTCAGGGTCCTGGGATCAAGTCCTGCATTGGGCTTTCTGCTCAGTGGGAAATCTGCTTTTCCTTCTCCTCTAGCCCTCCTCCTACTCGTAAGCTCACTCTCTTTCTCTCAAATAAATCAATAAAATCTTAAAAAAAAAAAAGAAAGAAAGAAACAAAAGGCAGGTTCGAGAGAACCATGGTCTAAAATGCATCTGTGTTACCAGGAGGGGAGGAAAGCCCTTGACTTGTTCCAGCCAGCAACTGCACAGGCTTGTGATTTGAGGACGCAAGCGTTCCCTCTATGTTGTCCTTACTTCCCTTACCTCACAGATGCTCAATGATGACGGCCTCGTGACCTGTCACTCATGGAGCACTTAAGTCTGTCCTGGGCAGTCCAGTGTCAGGAGGATGGTGCAGACAGGATCAGTTCTATTGCACAGATGAGGTAACTGAGGTTCAGAGCAGTGAGGAGACTTGTTGAAGGACACATGACGAAAGAACGAGAGACGGGAAGTGGATGTGTTTCCCACCTCCTATTCCACAATAAGTGCTATTTCACAGTGTTTGGTGTGCAAGCTCCCTGCTCAGATGCCAGCTGGGGAAGGTCCCTGTGTGGTGGCAGGGGTGGGAGGAGCACGGCAGGGGGAGAAGAAGAAGGCTGGGACACCTCCTGACAGAATGGGACTTCTGAGTGGGACTTGGACGGCCAACCTCTGATGCTCCTTCTCGTGCCAAAATAGTCTGGCTCTGAATTTCTCTCATTTAAAGGGCCAGGGTTGCCCTCATTAGACAGTGAGACTGGCAGAGATCGGCTAAGATTCTTGCCCTTTTCTGTGCTCTGCGATGTCCTTTCAAAGAGCCCCCCAGGAACTCAAGGCCTTACAACAGCCCTCTCTTATATTAAACCACCCCTTCCACTATGAAGAGCTTTGCAGAAGTCTGAGCACGCAGTGTGGGCAGCGATGGTTGTCTCACCCAGACGCAGGGCCAAGTGCTTTACGTGCCTCTTCTCTCCTAAGCGTCTTGTCAATTCCAAGAGATTAGAGGTTGAGGAATTTGTTCTCGATCACGCTGACCAGAAGGGCCAAGGCAATCATTGGAGCCCAAAGCTCTCTGACATTAGGGCGAATACCTTTTTCTACTTTATTGAAGTATAATTGAATTACAATAAACTGGACATACATAAATCACAAAAAAAGTCAGGTGCACACCTGTGAAGCCGTCTCCACAAACAAGAGGACTGAAGCCCTTATTCTTAACTGGGAGGCAGCAGCTTCCTCCTGTAGTATCCACCCCATCCTCCTACGTGATGAGAGGTCAGGTATTGGAAGATGACCAACTCATGCTTTCTAGATCTCCCATTCCTCCAGACAAGCACCTTTGTAAATTTCTGTAAATTCATTTCATAATGCACAGTTGAGTTTCTTTTACCAGCTTGTTAACCCTCCCATAGGGATTTTTGCCCAGGTAATTGGATATTTGGATGATTCTCCAATATGTCAAAAGCCATTCAAGCTTCTGTCACAAAGCCCATAGGCTGGGACCAGGCCTGCAGGTGGCAGCCAACAGTGCCCACTGCAAGGCCGGGTGGGCAGGCAGACCAGGGCTGGGAGGTCTCCAGGTTAGCAGGTCCCGCTCTGAATGTTCTCGCGCAAATAGGCTGATGGCCTTCGAGTAAGCCATCAATTTGCATGTGTGTTTATTTTAGAAAGATCAATAAAAACATTTGAATGGTCTTTTCCCCTGTTTTTAAAATATATATATAGAAGACAAAATTTCCAAGTACAGCTTATCTCCAACTTCTGCTACTACATATATATATTTAAAATGTTTACATTTAATATCTTTTCTTTAAAAACACTCTTAGGCATGCCTGGGTGGCTCAGTTGGTTATGCGGCTGCCTTCAGCTCAGGTCATGATCCCGGGGTCCTGGGATCGAGTCCCGCATCAGGCTCCTTGCTTGGCAGGGATCCTGCTTCTCCCTTTCCCTCTGCCCGCTTGTGCCCTCTCTCTGTCTCTGTCAAATAAATAAATAAAATCTTTTAAAAAAATTAAAAAATGAAAGCACTCTTAGAAGTATTCTGACACTAGGCTGGACATGTATACATTACCTTATATATCCTTATTACATCCCATAGAATAGAGTAGTAGTATTCCATTTCACGGGTGAAAAACTGAAGCTTTGGGTAATTAAACAACCCGGCAAATTTTCCACTGGTATTAAATGGTAGAGCCATAATATATAGTATCTGCTCTAAGGCTGTGTTAGGTTTGAGTGCATCAAGGGTTTGGGAGGTGGATGGCAGAGGGAAACAGGGATTAGTGACTAAAATCCTAAGTCCAAGGACTTCTTTTGATTAAATACCCTCAAATATACCACATCACCCCACCCCCCCACACACATACATTTTCTGCTGTTACAAAAATAGGATTATATTCTACACAGTGCTCTGTAACTTAACTTTACAGGTATGTATCATAGACAGCTTGCCATGACAATAGACCTACCATATTGTTTTATTCACTTTTTAAAAAATATTTTATTTATTTATTCGAGAGAGAGAGAAAGAGAGAGAGAGAGAGAGAGAGAGAGAGAGAGAAAGAGACCACAAGCTGGGAGGAGGAGCAGAGGGAGAGGGAGAGGGAGAAGCAGACTCCCTGCTGAGCAGGAAGCCTGATATGGGGTCCAGTCCCAGGACCCTGAGATCATGACCTGAGCCAAAGGCAGATGTTCAACGGACTGAGCCACCACATGTGCCTATTTACTTTTTTTTTTTTTTTTAAAGGAATGCAAGCATAACAAGTTTATCTATACTTGCCAAAAATGTAGATCTTATGTTTCCTCTCCTAGGGACTCTGCTTTGGTAGGTCTGGGTTTAGACCAGAACTTGCGGATTAGAAGAGCTCCTGAGGTGACTGACTTTCAATGCCACCTCCTGCAGGGTGAAGGAGACATAAACGGAGTAACAATAAGGTACACTACTAGGCAACTACAAGGGCCCTCCAGCCAGAGAAAGACAGAGGAATGGGGAGAAGACTGGACTCCCGTCCAGTGGGGGGAAAAGTACAGTAATACTCCTGTGGCAGACACTGGAAGAAAGGTATGGATTTCGTAGAGGCTTGTAAAGGAGGGAAGTGCCGAGACCATGACAGCCCCCAGAACCCTCTGGAAGAACAGAGACTAGGCTGGAGGCTGGAGGATAACTTTAAAGCTGCATTTGAGTGTAAAATACTGTATTTACTAAATTGTTGATTTGAGGTGCTTTGGCAGAGTTAATGGAAGCTTGAGGGGAGAACTAAAAAAAACCTCAGGGAGTCCCCCTCTGATGTCACGCATGCTAACTGGGGGAGGGTCTGAGTACTAGGAGTGCCTTAGTTTCACTTCCCATCCTTTCTTCCACCAGGAAATAACATATTCCCCTGCTTATTTGCTTAGGGCCTTGAAAGATATGTATAATATGGACAAATAAAACCTCTGAAATTCATTAGTTCATTTTAGTCTTCTCCCAAAATATCATTGATTGATCCCCTTAAAAGTGTCCTACCTTTGGTGTGGCTTTCTTGCTGATGAAAGCAATAACTAGCATAAAGTGAACACCAGGAAGGAGGTAAACAGAGAGGCCCAATAGCAGTCCCATTTTGCCTCTCTGTTTCCATCTCCAGCAGGGAGCTATTCTTGATTCCCACTGGGTAGCTCAGTTCTGTGCCTGGGTCGTTCTGGGCCCATGGCAGAGGTCCTGAAGCCAGCCCAGACCAGTTCTCCATTGCTCAGTGATGTCATACTCCCTGCCAGTTTGACTAGATGTGGTGCCCTGATTCTTCTAATTGGGCTCCTGCTTCATTTCTTAAGCCTCTGTCCCACATTGCTGTCTGAAGGCCCGTATTGAGCCCAGATCCTTCCTAGAATTATGTACTAATCATTCTCTTGCCAGGCTCTCACCTGGAATTGGAACCTCGCCCTAGGCCCAAAGTCACTGGTTGGGATTGGTCACTAGAGGACAGACTCCTGGAGCCAGCTTCCTGTCTGGATTTCCAGGTATCACTTGCCTTATGGCTGGCCTCTAACTGCTTAGCCACCTCTAACTGCTTTTTGGGAATATTCCACTTTGTTTTATGTCCCTCCCCCAACCCCCTTGGCCAACTACTCTCTTGAGCTCTAAGCAAAGATTGCTGTAAATTTCAGTTGCTTGCTAGATTGAACTTCCTTTGTTAGTCCCTGCGATTTCATCAGTTCCCCAAGAACTGATTTTTTTTTTTTTATCTCAGTGGGTGTGTCCAATGCCATGTCCCAAAGCCTCTCTATCCCGCTAAAATAGTTGGATATATCCTACAATTCTGTGGTATGGCCACAGCCTACACAATGGGTGGGTTCTAGGAATTTTTTTATTTAAATCGAACTTTTCAGATGAAATTCCCTTTAAGTATTCTAGAGAGAATGTTTCATATATCCAACTCTGATTCTTTTACAAAAGGTAGACAGCAATATGGTGCTACATGAACACCTGAGTCCCTGATTCGAGTCCCATCTCTCACAGATTGTAACCTTGGGCAAATCATTGTTCAGTCTTCCTGGAACTTTTTCTTTACCTGAGAAACAATGAGGTCATTTATTAATTTCTAAGGTGGAGTTGTAATAGTCCATGATTTTTTTTTTTAAGATTTATTTATTTATTTGAGAGAGAGAAGAGGGGTGGGGGCAGAGGGAAAGGGAGAGAGACAATCCTCAAGGAGACTCTGCGCTGAGCATGAACCTGATGGGGGCCTCGATCTCAGGACACTGGGACCTGAGCTAGATCCAAGGGTCAGGTACTTAACTGCTTAACCAACTGAGCTACCCAGGCATCCCTGGTGATTCTTAATAGTTGCTCTCTAACATGTATTATTTTGTATATTCAAATTTCCAGCTTGAGAGTTCTCAAAATTAGTACACTGGCATCAAGTTTCTTTCTGGGCATTTACTCTTTTGGCTTTTTCTTCTTCTTCTTCTTCTTCTTCTTCTTCTTCTTCTTCTTCTTCAAAGATTTTATTTATTTATTTGACAGACAGAGATCACAAGTAGGCATAGAGGCAGGCAGAGAGAAAGGGGGAAGCAGGCTCCCTGCGGAGCAGAGAGCCTGATGTGGGGCTTGATCCTAGGACCCTGGGATCATGACCCGAGCCGAAGGCAGAGGCCTTAACCCACTGAGCCACTCAGGCGCCTTATTATTATTTTTTTAATAGACTGTCCTTCATGACCTGGAATTACCATATGAGTTGCCAAGTGAGGTAAGCTTCACAGAAGGGAAGCAGACTTACCTCTAAAGAGGAGTCTTTTATTTTATTTTTGGAAAAGGACAGAATGCAAGGGGATGGGGCTTTTCTGTGTGTGGATATATGTGCCACCACAAGCCACATTAAAGAAGGTCGGAACCCAGTGCTGAGCAGGGAGAATTGGGAGCAATGCCTCTGAGAAGTAGAAACAGCCATTAACCAGCTCTTTTCTTCTGTAATTAATGGGGAAGCCCTGTATCTTTGTATTAGACCCTTTAATCTAAGGGTTGCTAAATGTTTTATAAACATTAATTAATTCAATTAAACTTCACCTCACCACCTTGAGGTAGGTAATTCCTCTTTGGGACATCACATCTTTGCTTGCTCCAGTATCATCCACACATTAAGCATTAGTGCAGATTAGGACAACGCATAATAACAGTAAAACCTAAATAATAGAAACCTAAAGTTCTATAACTAAAGATCTCAAGTACTCTACAAAGAGCAGATTTGGGTAATGAGGACCAAAGAGAAAGCTTGAGGCAGCTCATTGCCAGTGATGAGAAGGCATCAACATTACATGTGTTTCAGGTTCCACTCCATGCCGAGGACACATGACCTTGATCAGTTCTCTGTGACCCCTTTGTGACTCAGTTCTTACCGCTCTCAAGTGGGGGCAATGATATTACTCATCTCTGTACTTCACAGAGATGTTGCAAGGAATAATGCTTGTAATATGCTGTGGAGTTCTCAGATGAAAGTGGAAATTAATATATGATGAAACATTATTACCGCTTATCTTCACACTATCTAAATGGGTTAGCTAGTGAAGTATCAGCATCCCCACAGTCCTGGCAGAGTCTGGTACTGCCATTATTTCCACTTAATATCTATTATATACATCCAAAGAGGTTGAGAATTGCTCAGAGCAGCAGGCTTGCTCCTAGGATAAATGAAAGCAAGCGGAGATACCAGATCAACAAAGAGGTAGCTAATTATTTCTTTTCTTCTTGCTTTCCTTTTTCATTCTCATTTGAGATGGCTTGGTTTAGAGGAAATGAGTGCAGAGAGAGAATCAGGGAATGGATGAAGCAACTTTTCTTTGGACATTTCTCTCAATTCTAAGTCATCAACATCTGTGCATGATTCACAATCTCTGAATGAGCTCATGGGCAAATCCTCCTCTGTGCCTTTGCCCTCTGTCTCCTTTTTCAATAATGTTTTCCCTATTCATCTCCATTTACCTAGGCCGGCACAGAGCTCCCTACCTCCATGGAACCTTCCCGGCCTCACTCTCTACCTGAACTCCCTCTGACACTCCTATACGGTTAGCACATGTTTTGGAATGTATATTTTGATGTTGGTGTTTCTTTCTAGTAGACTTAAATTTTCAAAGGCATATTGTACTAATCTCTATTTTTACCTACTACAAGTCTTGGCACACTGAAGTTAATCAAGTAAGTATTAAATAAATGAGAAAATGGAATCTGTCAACAAAATGTCAAGATTCCAATTCAGACCAACCAAATCTACATCCACTATTCCCACCATGCCATATCGTACCTGTGAGGCACATGTAGTGAAGAACAGAAATATTGAACAGGCAAAATTGGGGAGAGACAGCCTGATTGAAACTTTCCACCCCTTCGGGTAAATCCCAAGGAACACGATTGCTGGATCATATGATAAGATGTCTAATTTTGTAAAAAACCTCTAAATTGTCTTCTATCATGACTGTGTGCTTTTGCATTCCCACCAGCAAAGAATGAGGAGAGTTCCTGTTACTCCACATCCTTGTCAGCATTTGGTATTGTCAGTGCTTTCAATTTTGGCCATTTTAATAGGTATGCAGTGGATTCTCATTGTTGCTTTAATTTGCATTTCCTTGATGACATTATCAAATGTGTTGAAAACATATGTCCACACCAAAGTCTGCACATGAATATATGCAGCTTTATTTCTAATTGCCAAAACTTGGAAGCAACCAAGAGGTCCTTTGGGAAGTGAACAGATAAATAAACTGTGGTGCATCCAGGCAATGAAATATTATTTAACTCTGAGAGGGAATGAGACATGGAGGTAACTTATATGCATACAACTAAGTGAAAGAAATCTCTCTGAGAAGGCAACATACTGTATGATTCCAATTTGTAATATCCTGGAAAAAGCAAAATGGGGTAATAAAAGAATCAGTGGTCGCTAGGGGTTAGGAGAGACATAAGGATGAATAAAGGGAGTGGAGGGAATTTGAGGATAGAGGAACTACTCTGTATGATACTGTGATGGTGGATACAAATGTCATTATACATCTGTCAAAACTCATAGGATGTTTGACACCGAGAGTAAACCCTAACCTCAACTATGCACTTCGGCTGTTGAGTTGAGGGTGGTTCATTGACGGTAACAAATGTATCACTGGTGGGGGTTGCTGGTAGTAGGGGAAGATGTACATATAGGCAAGAAGTATATGGGAATCTGAAGCTCAGTTTTGGTGTGAACCTAAGACTGCTCTAAAAATAGTCTATTAAATTTGTTTTTGATGAAAAAAGCCCACTTCCCAACAGGCAAATTAAAGATGTAACTTACAGTGTTCAAGGAAACTCTCCAAAGGGATATGCTATCTAGAAAGACTGAGTCACTTTAGAACCCACTTATGCAATGATTCCTATAATATTTACACACAGGCTGATCACTAAAAATGTGAGTGTTTATGACATCACTTTGCCGTCACTGGTGTCATTGCTCATTGCATTAAGTCCAGACCTCCCTGGAATGCCTTTATCTGTATTTTCTGCCACATCTCACTCCCCTTTTTTTCCGTCACACACACACCCTGGTTAGAGCTAAGGTAATGGGCTCCCTCTGGACAAACCTGTGTTTATCCTTCTGGTGGTTTCTCAGCTTCAAATGCTTTTTCCCGAGGCCCCGCTCCCAGTCTGCGCTCTAGCATCTCCACCTGTTAAGGCCTTTCCTGTCTGTTTTCAAGGCCCTTCTCAAATGCTTCCACAACACAAAGGCTTTCCTAGCCAAATAAAGGCAACATCCCTTGCAGAACACTTTAGATATGCCAAATAAATGTGCATATAATCTGTAAGGGCACCGCCCATAAGTCTTGCTGTCAGAGAGGCCCTGGGATGTTTTGCTGTTAGGACTCCCCGAGGAACATGAAGAAACTGTCACTATTTCAAAGTCCTCAGTCCTACTGAGCTATGTTGCTGGAAAATGATTTTCCATAGATTTTCCTGGTTTTCACAAAAGTTTTTTAGGGACTGATTTTGCTATTTGAGTGTGGCTTAAATATTGTTATTGCATAACCAGATTCCTTGAGTGAAGTAAGTTTGTGTGAGGGTTTTCCTTTAACTCTGAATCAGTTACACACTCATCTTCACCCACAATGGAGCCTGCCTTGCCAAAGGTATCCAGGAACCCAGCCAGAAAGCTACAGTGTGCGGATTACCAATTATGGACACTAGAATGAAACCCTCTTAACTACACACCAGCACAGGTATGGTTTCACCACATTGTATACTAACACTCCTCGACCCCATCAGTTGAGATAAAGTTTGAAATCTTCTTATTCTGTTTCTTTCTTTGCTCAACATTGGAATGACTGCCTGCTAGAGTTCTAACAGTTTCATTTAATTTTTGGAGGTATAATTTTTTCTTAAGACATAACTCACATTCATAAAATTCACTCTTTAAAACTATACAGTTCAGTGATTTTTGGTATATTTGCTAAATTGTGCAGCCACAACCACTATGTGCTTCTGGAATGTTTTCATCCCCCTAAAAAAAAAAAAAAAAAAAGCCTTTTGTATGTTGATCTTGCGATCAAATGTGAATTTCACTTATTTATTTGATTAAATTGTGCTAATAATTTTTGGAAATTCAATGAACAGCATGTATATATAGTAATTAATATTATAATAGCTCGATATTATTAATGTTTATCTTGCTTATACTTTACCATTTGATCAAGGTGCTTGCACACACACACACACACACTTTTGTCTTGCTCTTGTTAGGGCTATTAGTTCCAGGTTGGGATACTAGTGCCACGAGTTGTAGCTTGAAGGAGTGAGTAGACATAGCGAAGGTAAAAATAATTCTCCTTTATTGAATAAATACTGTTGTCCATGTACTGTTCCTCACTTACGTGGGCAAATGGAGGCTTATAAAACTTACGAAACTTATTATCCTAAGATGGCGGAACTAGCCCACCTTGGTTCACAGTCCAAATTCGAACCGAGGCTCTCCAAACTCAGAGCACACACCCCTAACTACTCTGCTCTACTGCCTGCTGTTACCTTGGGCATTTGGTTTAATTACACCAACAGCTCTTGATCGGTGCTGTGAGGTATGCTTTCCCAAGTCCTCGTGCAATGCCCCGGATTACCGGATGAGAAGAGGCAGCTCCTGTAGGTGAAATAATCACACACACAGCTCAACCAACATGGATAGGAGCTGGAATCCAAGGTTCTCTGCAGAGCCAATGTGGCTGGGTGACCCCTATACCATGTTGAGACTTCTGACAGATATCTTCGACTTCTCTGTTCCGGCTTTCATAATAACAAAATGCCTTCTATTGTATTTATTTGCATGCTTGAATGCCTGTCTCAGTCTGAGGGCAGCAGATAGGACTTGATTTACATGTGTTGTCCCTGTGCTCAGATAGTGAGTATTGAATGGATGTGTGGATAAATTAAAAAATGGGTCTTGCCACAAAGTCACTTGAATATTTGGTTTCTAGACCGCGTGAAGAGTTTAACCAACCAAGATTTTAGTGAAAGGAGACCACATAAAATAGTTTGATCACACCTCTGTTCTCTATGTTTTTCCCAAAGTGAACTTAATTCCACATACACATTAAGTAGAATGCTTTTTGCATACGCAAAGAAATGTGGCCACAAATAACTTTGGAAGAGGATTAGTCATTAACTTGTACCTTTTGTAAGCAAAATGAATGAGGATACTATTAAAAGCTGGTGGATTGGGGCTTTCATTAATCAAATAAAATCTGCAGCTCTGTTAGCCCTCCCCACCCCCAATTCCTTAGCCTCTGTGAATAAAGCAGTGACCTGGGAGTTCTTGAGCCCGCTCCCCCACTCCTTGGAAAGGTCCTGCCAACTCCCCATTGTCCTGTTGGATTTGCAGTCAGATGTCTTATGCTGGCAGGCACTGGGCAGGCAATGAGTTCTTTCCCTGGAAGTTGGGCACAAAAAGACCGGCATGGGAGCAGCCTGTTTTGGGACAGCTGCTCTGAGACAATGCAGTAAGCAAGGCAGAAATTCCTCAGAGCTGAGGGTGACTCGTGGGAGGAGTCCAGTTTGCTAAGTATTGTCATTTGCGGAGAGTAGGTGTGTGTTCAAGAAGGAGTCTTAACCTGGAGGATCATTAACTCTTTCGGCCGGCTGGAGAGCTGCGGTGGTTCGGCAAATTGGTCCCGGAGGCTCCTGCTCAGGAAGGCCAGGGAGGAGCAGTGGAATCACTTTTTCATGGGGGACCACTTTGAGAAGGGCCAGCACACTCTGCTCAATGAAGGTGAAGAGAATGAGATGGTAAGATTCTAGCCACACTCCCCTCTTCCCATTCCCATTTCCTAGCCTCCAGTGCTGTCCCCTGCCACACACACACACACACACACACACACACACATCACATGTGTGTGCGCAGGTACGCACACTCTCAGACACACTGACATGCTTCTCCGCAATTTGATTCCGGTATTACGTGAGAAAAGGTAGCGTCCAAGAAATCTCTCTGTCCTGTAAGTATAATCTCTAACAGCAGAAATTTGCTAGGCGGAACACATTGTATTCATTTTATCAAGAAGGGAGAGAAGCACAATGCCAATTTATGATGCCTTTTTGAGCCTCACGAGTCCTGCAAGTTCTGTTCAGAACTTAAAGAATTTCAGCAAACCCCTAATGTTGGGAGCAGTGCATTCCTTGATAGGAAGAAGCAGAATAGCCACTGTAAGGTAGGAGTGCAGCTGAGTCTCTGTCCTCTCTTCTCACATATCTGTGTTCGCAAACAATGTTGGCTGGGGAAAACGTAAAATATTAGCAATTATCAGCCTATACACTTTTATGTTTACTTCTCAAATTTTGCTCATAGGTCTCTCGTTGTGGAGATTTTTTACAGACAACTTTTGGTAGTTCATGGTCTCTTTTATTTTAGATGTGCTCTCTTCTGGGGAACTATAGGAAAGTCAGAGATGATTCTTATGTTCTTGCTGAATTTAAAGCTGTATTTCTCATTTACAATGCAATCAAGAGAGAGTTAGAAATGCGTACTTTTGGTTAATAAGGCCTTTCTGTTAATTGAGTAAGTATAGTCTTTTATGCCAGTAATGGTGTAATTAAAATGCAATACTCCCATTCTATAATAGAGATCTTCCTGGAATTAATAATGAAATAACAAACCCAAAAGATATTTATTTAAATTTTATCCTGGTTAATTGTGTTAGCCCTGACTATTAAATTCTTTGTTCCTGAACTGGTCTTTCAAGTTTAATCTGCTTACCTGTTCCTATAGCAACAACATTTTTTGGACCTTCAAGAGTAGATCCCTTGTGCTATCAAAGCTGAAAAAATTTTAAGGGAATAGAAAGCACCCGAATGGATATGGGCTTCTTAACCATCTCCTTACTTCTTTCAGATTGGACTGCTGAATGACCATTCTCTTTAGGTCCTACACAAACATCACTAGAAATGACTTTCTAATGCTCTGTTGGCTATCACCCTTGTTTCTCCAAAATGTTTTCTTTGGAGAGTCAATATTCTGTTATTCTTTATATTAAGTTGAAAACTTGACCCTCATCTGGAATGCTCTTCACCAGAAGGCAGGGGCTCCTCCCTCACATCTTCAGATGGAAACACACCCACTCTCTTCCCATACACTCATTTCTGCTCTTTGACAATTTGCCACTCAATAGTCATTAAGAATCATCCACTTGCTATCAGACATTCCTAGTGCCAGGGAAATGACTCCTTCCCTAGCCTACACACTGCAGTGCGCCGATTTTGTTCAGACTTCATCTTCATAATGGCACCGCCCAGTGCGTCAGGGTGTCCATATCATGTTGTGGGCAGCTGGAAGTCCAGTTAGGAGAGGTCCTTTGGTATGGAAAAGGGGCTCTATGCTTTCTGGCCCAGAGTCATTTGGCCAGCAGTCTCAGCGGAGGTGAGGTCATTAGTATGCAGTCTTGAGCACTCCATCTTGTTCCGCCTGGAGAAACCTGGCCACCTGCCTGTTGCTGTGTCTGACTCTCTCCCTTTGTAACTCACTACTCCATTCCCCATGCCCCCCCTCACCTAGAGTTGTAAACTTCCAAAATTCTGAAGATCTCTTTTTATTTGTTTGGTTTTGATAGAGTACAATTGACATACAAGGTCATGTTAGTTTCAGTTGTACAGGATACTGATTTGACAATTCTCTGCATTATGAAATGCTCACCACAATAGGTGTGGTTACCATCTGTCACCAGATAAGTTATTACAATATTCCTGACTATATTCCCTGTGCTGTACCTTTCATCCCTCTATAACTGGAAGCTTGTACGTCTTTGTCTCCTTCACCTATTTTGTCCATTCCCTCAGTGCTCTCCTCTCTGGCAACCACCAGTTTGTTCTCTGTGTTTATGAGCCTGTTTTTGTTTGTTTGCTTGTTTTATTTTGTTTTTTGGATTCCACATATGAGTGAAGTCATATGGTATTTGTCTTTCTCTGTCTGACTTCACTTAGCATAATACCTTCTAGGTCCATCCATGGCGTTGTAAACGTGAAGATCTCACAAAAATTATCAAGATAGCTTCAAGATAATCCATGTATTTTTACAGTGAGTTTTCATTTACCAAGTATTTTCTTGGCCGTTAGCTATTTTGATTTTTACTATACTTTGTGAGATACATGCTATGATTCCCACTTTAAGGATGAAGAAATTGATGCACTGGGAATTTGTCTAAGGTGGCATCAGTCAGTAAGTCCAGGGGCTGAGGCCCCACATTAATTAAGTTGGCACCTCTTTTGTCTCGGGACCTAAATATAGCCCAGTGATCCCTTTTTCAGTCCTTCCCCAGGACATTGTACTGTTAACATAACACACTTTTTCTCTTAAGATAACAAAGCTTAAGAGAATGTCTGATCTTAGATTCCCCAAGATCTGTTTTGTTATATATAATTTGTAGACTTGTATTTCCTGAATAAGTCTGTCTCCTCTGACTCAAATTTTAATCCCTTTTAGAAAGCCAAGAAATTGTCTAGAAATGTGTCACATCAAAGTGTTTATAGTTTCTTGCTTTATAATACACACTATTTGGACCTTTGCAGAAGACATTCCTCTAATAATAGAAATCACTTCAAATTTCAAGAAAAAATAACATTCTAGAGTGTAGCCCTCCTGTCAAATGAAGAACAGGAATGTTTCCAGGCCTAAAGATGCCTGGGACTGTCTTCCATTCTAGAACAAAAGAAAGAGGAATTAAAGAGCAACTCTAGGTGATATGAAAGTAATAATCTTAAGTGCAAAGTAAGACAGGAGTCAAGAGAAGAAAGAATTTATTTGAAATTTAACAAAGAAGAAAACGGGAGAAAGTAACCTTCAGAGCAGGTTCACCCAGATGACTTCCTCATAGCCTCAAAGAGCAAACTGTTTCCTAGCCAGTGCTTCAAGTGGACCAGCGGCCCCGCTCTCACTAGCCTTAGGCTAGTCACCTGCTGCTTTACCCTGTTTCCAAATCTGTCCAATAGGAGTGGTCCTTTCTACTCCACCTGCCTCACAGGGCTTTTATGAGGATCAGCTGTAATAATCTATGGGCAAGTGTTTTGAGAAATACAAAATCTTAGGTGAGTATAAGCTGCTATTATCTAAATGAAGATAGGAAGTGTCAGGGCTTCAGAAATTAACCAGTTGAATGACTACTAACCCCAAAGTGAGGTCATCTAAGTAACCATAAGTAAGGACTGTATACTTTTATTCATTCACAAGCTACAGAGACCATTTATAAATGGAGAGGAGCGAGCTACCTCATACCCAGCCCTGTACTGCTTACTTTGGGAAAACCACAACTCTCCTTGGAACTAAGTTTCATTATTTGTAGAAAGGGACTATCAGACCTCCTGAGAGCTTGAATTCCTTTGAAATTCTGTGGGTACACATTTATGTTTTGAAATGCCTTAGAAATACTAAGTGCTTGGGTGTCTGGGTGGCTCAGTCAGTTAAGCGGCTGCCTTCGCTCAGGTCATGATCCCACGGTCCTGGGCTTGAGTCTGGCATCTGCCTCCCTGCTCAGTGGGGAGTCTGCTTCTCCTCTCTCCCTTTGCTCTCTCTGTCAAATAAGCAAATAAATAAAATATTTTAAATAAAGAAATACAAGGGCTTATTTCCTTATACTATGACTTAACAAAGTGGTTAATTGATTAATATTGTGGTTTAATTGTTTAGAACATTGCTCACGGTTGTTCTTCATTATACCATTATGAAATCATACTCCTTTTGGGGAAGTGTTTTGTTTTTATTCTAGTAAGACTTGTTTTTAAAAGTAATTGTTCTCTGATTTTTTTTCTTTCCTAGTTTCTAGTGAATAAGAAAACAAACCTCTTGATTCTTCTGATTATAAAGATAACATGTTTACCATAAAAATATTGAAATGACATATAAGAATCTAAAAAATGAAGTAAATATGATTCGTAAATCTTCCACTCAGACATGATCAGTATTGTTGACCTTTCTTCTAAAGACTTATAAAAGATGAATCCACAAAATTCATCTAACTCATCTAACATACGAAACTTTATAATTTTTTACTACATTTTAATATTCTCTATACCGTTGTGTTTATTTACATCTGTGTATTTGTATCATGGAAATGCTACATAGTGGTGTGCTACTGTTCAGCTCTTTCTACTCCATATTCAGTACCCCGAAATGAGTAATGTTGGGAGTATTTATGCCATAGAAATCAGCAATGCTACACAGGACTTGCGTCTTGCCCCACCTGAAGGCCAGTTGTTAAATATTTACCAGCATACTACTGAACATCTCATTTCTTTTTTTTTTTTTTTTTAAGATTTTATTTATTTATTTGACAGAGAGAGATCACAAGTAGGCAGAGAAGCAGGCAGAGAGAGGAGGAAGCAGGCTCCCTGCCGAGCAGAGATCCCGATGCGGGGCTCGATCCCAGGACCCTGGGATCATGACCTGAGCCGAAAGCAGAGGCTTTAACCCACTGAGCCACCCAGGCACCCCCTGAACATCTCATTTCTTTAAGACTTCCCTTCTCCCCCAATACATGTCTAATATAGGAAGTATGTTGTATTTGAATATCATCCATTTATTTGTACTACGGATCATGCCAAAACACAATAAAACCAGTCATAATCTATTCGAAAAAGCATGCATACACATATTCATAAATATATTTTTTGAACAAAAAATGGAGTCATTCCATCTATATATTTTTTAAGCTGTCCTTTTCATTACACCTGAAAATATATCATGGCTACATTTTTCTTCTGAGAATTGTAGCTCCACGTAACTATTTTAACATTTAAATTGTATTTGGATGAACTATGTTATATTAAGCAAATCTCTCATGTTGCTCACTTAAGTTAATTCTAAATTTTTTTGGACAATTTGCACATGTAATTTCACATACTTGTCAGATTTTTTTCCCTTAGATAAAGTCCCAAAAATAGCATTGATGCATAAAAGGGGATGTGTGTTTTAAATTTTGATTGATACATAATGCTAAATTGCCTTTCAGAAGATTGTGCTTGTACTAATTTACACTCTGACAAGCAATCTTTTTAAAGAATACTTACCTTTTCTACCATACTTGTCAATGTTGAGCACTATCAATCTTTTCAACTTGGGCTCACCTGCTATGTGAAAATGATACTTTGTGGCTCTATTATTTCTGCATTTCTTTGATTTGAAATTGAGCACATCTCTATATGTTTATTGGTATTTATGTTTGTTTTTTTTTTACTAGGCTCTGTCACTCTTGTTGGGTCAAGTAGTAGAGTGGTTAAGTAAAACCTGTTGAATCGGGAAAAGCGAGAGAAACTCTCTTTGAACTTCCATGTTGTTTCTGAGAACAGGAAGAAGTTAGTACTGCGGGGAGTGCATAATAAGGCAGCAGGGTGGTGTGTGGTCTTTGCCACACTGGAAACCCGATCGTGCCTTCAGCATGAGCAAGGGACATCTGTCCTCCCCAATTACTTGGCTCACTTTCATAACTGATGTTTGTCTTTTCTTCTCTAACACCGGGAAGCAGAAGCACCTCCCCCCACCTCAATAGCTACTTATTTATTATGCTCCATGAACACCTCCGAGTTGGTTGCCCATGTTAACTAGTGAACCCACAGATCTCATAGTGGGGGAATTGTGTTCAGACTGAGACATTTTGTCAGTTGAAATGTTCAGGAAGCTGGGCTACTGGCCAAGTCTAGTGTCTTTATTCTTGATTCATTGCTGCTGAACTCCCATGAAGTCAACTCATCTTTGATATAAGCTCTTGAGGAGTAAGATTTAATTGCTTCTTGAGGACAGGGACCCTGCTTAGTTCACCTTTCTGTGGCTTCTCCCTTCCCTTTCTCACTATTCCCAGAATTGAGCATAGTAGTGCTTGGCACAAACAGTCAGGGCATATTTGATAGCACAATTCCAAGCTCCATTAACCTGCAGTTTTGCATTCTGAGAAGAATAGGGAGGCAGCAGGGCTTAAAGGGAGAAACAGTTTGAATAATCAAAAAAGAAACTTAGGAAATTTTGTGTTATTTATTTGGAATGGCCAGTCATTTTGCGAATTTATCAGTCGACTCCTCTTTCCCCCAAGCAAAAACAAAGCTTATTCTTCGGAGTTAATTAGCCATACTACACTATTTTTGTATGAGATGCTTTATGCTATCCTTTCATCCATTCATGTATAAATTCAACAAATATTTACCAAAAGCTTGCTCTGTGCCAGGACTTCTCTGTGCTAACCAAGGAGGATTTTGAGTGAATAGCAAAAAGCTTTTGTTTTTAAGGAGTTCACAGTCGAGCGGGCAGGGCTGAGTACATAATTTGTGGGGCCTAGTGCAAAATGAAAATGAGTTGTCCTTTGTTCAACAATTATTAAGAATTTCAGGATGGCTCTAGCGGAGCTTTAAAACAAGTTCAGGGCACTTTCGAGAGCAGGGCCCTGTGGGATTCCACAGACACGTGGCCATGTAGCTGACCCTACAAGTGGAGGAACCAGGGGTACAAATGCAATGAGACTGATGAAACAGGTGCCGATGTGGAAGTCATGAACACAGAGCTGTGGGGGCACAGAAGAAGGAGCAGCACAGCCAAGGGGGGAGAGGGCACTTAATTTCCTCGGAGGAGTAGCTGAGGGCCCAAACATGAAAAACTTTGTAAAACACCCTCACGAGTGCACATTTTATCCTTTCCAATGACTACCAAACACTGGTCGACAAAAAAAAAAAACTGTACTAGGATCAAGTTGGGGAGTATATAAACAAGAGATTCAGCATGCTATGGCAGCCTTAACATAGAGGATGCAGTGTAGAGAAGGGATTTGAAAGATACTTGGAAATTAGAATTGAAAAGACTTCACAATCCATAGACCGTGGGGTAAGAGAGAAGAGGTGAACAGGATGAGTAAGATTAAGGATATCTTTAAGGTTCCTAATCTGTACAATGGGAGAAGATGACACAGCTCTGAATCCCACAGGTAAAATTAGTAAAATTAAATTAAAATTAATAAAATTGCCGCAGGTTGGCAATGGAAATAGAGATTGTGTAGCAGATACCTAGACGGTGATTGATACGGACTGGGAACTTTATATATAGTAATGTATTTGATTGTCTCAGAAACCCTAAGAGAAATTATCATCTCTCTCCTGCACATGTAGGAACTGAGGTGTAGAGAGGTTAAGTAATATGACTAAGTTCCTTTGACTAAGTATATGGAAGGCTATGGCTTAAGACCCCTGTTTAAATACAAAAGTTTACTGTCTCTCTCTCTCTCTCTTTTTTTTAAGGATTTATTTATTTTAGATGGGGAGGGGCAGAGGGAGAAAGAGAGAGAGGGAGAAAGAGAGAGAGAGAGAGAGAGGACTCCCTGCTGAGCGTGAGCAGGACATGGCTGATCCTACAACTCCAGGATCCTGACCTGAGCCAAAATCGAGAGTTTGTCACTTAATTGACTGAGCCACCCACGCACCCTTGTTTACTGCCTCTTACTTTTTCCAAATTCTGGATGCACTCCTTTAGTTGTTAATGGTGGCAAAAATGGCAGGGCATAATTGTAAGAGACACATTAGGAGACTGGAGACCAGCATTGTTTTGTTGGCTCTGCCATTATTTATCCTTATGGCCTTAAAGCAAATCATGTTCACATCTCTTTTGCTTTGTCTCATTTATAAGGTGGAAATAATAATACTTTACTAGTTTGAACCAGGGACCAATGCAGGTGTTTTATTGAGGTCCTTTCCAATACACACAATGTTGTGATTTCAAAAGTTTTTAAACAGGTGGGTAAAATCGCTATGAAATGTCTTAAGAAATTTAAGTGACACTTTTGATTTTTTTTCAAAGCCCTATGAGTTTTTAGTCAAGGAAAGTAGAACATGTCTGGAGATATCAAGTGAGAACTGGAAATTTATGGAAGTTGTAATGTGAATTACTTATGGATAAAGAGTAAATCCATTGGTAAATGATTAACCAGTGCTGAACCCTATAGGGTCTTCAGGCCTACAGAAGACATAGAGCACAGGAACTTGACCTTCATAACCATTAGTGCACTGTTGATGTGTCCAGAGGAGATTCATTCCTGGGTGCCATTTTCAAGTCTTTGTCGCTATTTTAAAGCTTTGTGAAGACTAACCAGAGTGCGATCACCTACCTCCATGGCCTATAGCTATTTCTGGATGCCTGTCAAGTAAACCTCAGTGAAACCAGAGCCTGGGTTGAGATGGAAGGCGGCTCAGAACACTGTCTCCTCAACTCTGTCCTCAGGCTAAGGCTACTCTTCTGGACAATGAGCACAGCTATGCCCTAGATGCCCCCTCAGAAATCAGAACAGAGAGGAGGCCCAATGTGCTGCATACTTTCCAGAGAAATATGTCCCTCAGGCTAGGACACTTTCTGATTTTGGTGGTTGCACACACACAGCTCTGGCTGGGACTGCAAGATTTCAGCATTTACAGAATCTATTAGCATCTTGGAGCCGTGGATGGAGGATTTTGAAGCTCTGGTACTTGAGTCTCAGAATCAGTAGAGATGATACTGTGAGATCAATGATTTGAGGCCAGTTCAAAAACAAAAGAATCTAAGAAACGAGTTTGGCTAGATAAATGGTAACTTTTACTTGCCTTTTTTTTTTTAAAAAGATTTTATTTTTTATTTATTTGACAGACAGAGATCACAAGTAGGCAGAGCAGCAGGCAGAGAGAGAGGAAGGGAAGCAGGCTCCCCACTGAGCAGAGAACCCCATATGGGGCTCAATCCCAGAGCCCTGGGATCATGACCTGAGCCGAAGGCAGAGGCTTTAACCCACTAAACCACCCAGGCGCCCCTTACTTGCTTTTTAATGGAAAAATAAGGTCAATTTTTATGGCACACATTTACCTGCAATTATGCCCTCTTTCAACTTGGAATCATCAAGCAAAGTAAGGATCTTTAGCTTGGAGACCAAGCCATCCTGTGTAGGATTTTCCTTTAGTCAATTTCAGCAGTCAATTACTTACATGCCATTTTCTCTGCTTACCTAAATGTGGTCTGCTTGTTTTCCCAGAACACATTATGGACTTTCTCTTTCATGTCTCCACCTTGATACCTGGCCATCTGAGTCCTGCCCATTTACCAGAACCCATCTCAAACCTGATTCCTTTCCTTAAAGCCATCAGGGAGACCCTATGTCACACTCCACTTTCTTGTTTGGAGTAGATTTGAATGCTTATCTTGGCAATTTTCACTAGGTTTTATAGTAGAGTCATGTGTTAATCCTTCTCCCTCTACTGTTTGTGAGTTGTTATCAGCAGAGACAGGGTCTTATGTCATGTCTATATCTTATATACAACACTGAAGTTACTGAAGATGTTTCTGATAAGGTCATCTTGTAATGTTCGTGCACATCTTAACAAGAGTTTTTATCTTCTTTACGGACTCTTGAGTGGTCAATGCCAATTTTACAAAATGATACACTGAGAAATTACATAATTTGTCCAAATCTGGAAACTAAGAAGGAGCAAAAACAGATCTGGCACCCCCCACACAGCTGGACTCCAAAGCTCCTACTCTAACTGCCTTAGGTCTTTTACATGGCCTTGCGCTAGCTACTACTACCACCACCACTGCTATTACTATTACTGCTGCCACCACCCCACCACTACTCCTACCATCACTACTACCACTACTGTGACCACTTCAACAATTGCAAAATAAGCCAAGACCATATTAGTTTAGCAGCTATTTTATACTTTGGACTCATTTGCAGCTTGTGAGAGATAAAACCTCCAGGTCTATTTTTACAAAACTCACAGATTTCTGATCTTGGGCATAGAAGGAAAGAGGGTGCAGGTGCTGGAACCAGATCAGCCATCAGTGTGTGCCTGCATTACTGAAGTGGTCTCTCTCCGAGCTCTTGCTCCTCCCCCTGCGGTGGCCTCCTTGACTTGTCACTCAGGGCTAAGCTTCTAGTAAGGGTAGAGAGGGTTGTCTGTTGCCCTCATTCTACTTAGTCTTGGGAAGTCTCTTTGTGTCTGGGCTTGGAGGAGTAGGAGTGGAGTTTTATTAATATTCCTGTTCAGCCTCCGTATGGCAGCTACCTCTGTCTTTTATCTGAATTTGGCTTCAGGTAGGAGTTTCCTGCCCTCCGCTAGCAGTTACCTGGGCTTGATTTTATAGAATCTTGACTTCAGGATGGTAAGCTGTAGAAGATATTTGCTTCTATTCTTCATCCAGCATAAATTGATTTTTGCTTTCATCCTGGTAGAGGATTTCCTATTTAGAAGTAATGGACCTGTGTTGATTGGGCCATGATGGTTTCATTTTCAAACTCTACGTGAGGCCCTCTGGTAACCGAGGATATTACATAGCATCAGGTACTATACCAGTGGGGGAAAAGTTGCCCTTCTTTCAAGAGTCTCAGGAAAATACTCATTTTGTTTTCTAACTGGCTTTGATTAGATCATCTCCCCCTACCCCCCGCCCCCTTTTTAAAGATTTTATTTATTTGACAGAGAGAGAGAGAGAGCGCGAGCGAGCACAGGTGAGATCATGACCTGAGCTGAAGGCAGATGTTTAGCTGACTGAGCCACCCAAGCACCCCAAACATCTCCCTTTTCAAACTTAGTGTGACCAGAAGAATACCAAGCTGTTGGTTACACGTCCACATCTGGAGTTGGGATCAAAGTTAGTTCCACATGAAGAACGGCTGACAGTGAGGAAATGGCTGGTGTGACAGAAAAACGTGAGTGAGATAAATGGAGATTGAGTGGTCTCAACAAAAAATATAAATGGATAAACAGAATCTCCAACCTGATAGTCAATAAATAGTAGTTGAATCGAACTAAGCAGATCACGTTTAAAGTGGTCAGGTACCCCACATGCTTTTTTTGCTAGAGAGAATATACAATTTAGAGTTTTCCTACTGGTATTTTAGATATCTGTGAAGAAGTAGAAAAGGGCCTTTAAGACATACGTATTTATTTTTCAGATGTTAAAAGTGAAACATATTCAGTGACTAAAATGAGCATAATACAGAGGCGCCTGGTGGCTCAGTAAGTTAAGCGGCCAACTCTTCGATTTTGATGCAGTTGATGATCTCAGGGTCCTGGGATCAAGCCTCTGGTGAGGCTGTCTGCTCAGTGGCTAGTCTGCTTTGGGTTTCTCTCTCCCTCTCTCTCTGTCCTTCCCCTGCCTCTTGTGTGTGTGCACATGTGTGTGCTCTGATTCTGTCAAATCAATCAATCAATCAATCAATCTTAAAAAAAGAATGTGCTCAACGCAGATGTAAAAGAAGGATCACAATGATTCCATCACCCAAGGCAAATGTCTTTAGTATTTTATCTGGTATATTTCACTTCTAGTCTTTTTCGTTTGTCCCTCACCTTTTTTCAATTAAGTTTGAAATTGTGCTGTATACTTTCATGTTGTCTCTCTTCACTTAATATTATTAAGTATATTTTTCTTCATATTATTAAAATACTTAATAAACATTATTTTAATGCCTATATAACATTTAGTAATTACCCTATTCTTTTATTCAAAGATTGTTTTCTATTTGCTACTACAATGAATATTGCAGCAAACATCTCTGCATACAAGTCTTTTTTCTGTGTTTTGCAAAAGTTAGAAGGATTGCCTTTTTCTTTTTCTTTTTTTTTTTAAGACTGAGAGTCTTTCTCAGTGGCCTAAAATCATACCATTTGGAGGTGTGCACATTCTTTCAAAATCCCTCTCAGCAGTAGAGATCTAGGCTAATAAGGAATTGCCAGGATGGGATCTGCCTCTGAAAGGCTGTGTTTGCCATTGTCTGTACCAGAGAACTATGAGGAGAGAGTGTTTACCAGGAAGTTGTGAAGCTCCTATTACTTAGCAGCTTTGCAGGCAGAAAGCAACATTTGCATATAAAGGGTCAGTTCTGACCATAGCAGATTACGAGGATCCAGTAACAAACTGCAGGACCTTCATATTTCATTCCAGAAAATATTCCGTGTAGCTTCCTCCTGCTGTTTCTATTGTAGAAGGGATAAGTAAAGGCTAGAATTCCTATTATTTTGGTAGCAAATTCTATCCCCTGTGGTCACAGAGTATCTGTCTTTTAATAAAGTCCTGATTGTGGGGGCCTTTAACCTTATGGGGAGAAAAATCTAATCATCTTCCTTCTGAACTTTTACACAAGCTCCCAGAACAGGAAAACAATTTTATTTCTGAGTGTTAACATTACTGAAATAATTGCCTACAGAGTATCCCAACTAAAAAATAGCCAAATTGGGGCACCTGGGTGGCTCAGTGGGTTAAGCTTCTGCTTTCGGCTCAGGTCATGATCCCAGGGTCCTGGGATTGAGCCCTGCATCGGGCTGTCTGCTCAGCAGGGAGTCTGCCTCCCACTCCCCCCCTTCCTACTGCTCTACCTACTTGTGATTTCTCTCTCTATCAAATAAGTAAATAAAATCTTTAATAAAATAAAATAAAATAAAAACATCCAAATAATATACAAATAAAAGTGGAATATTTCATTTCCCCAAGGGAGGATATGCTTTTCTATTTAATTTTTAATGACTTATTGATCAACTATTCACTGCTGTATCTCTAGTGCTTAGAAAAATTATAAATACACAATATATATTTTGGGGATAAATGAATGAATAATGGACGAATATAGCTAGTTATAGTTACATTCTAAAACTGTATGAAATAGCATACAGATCTAAAGGTAAATAAGGATTAGAATTCAGAAAAGTAGAGGATTGGTTTAACCATACTTCATTTCACCTATTCCATAGAAACAACTTTCCAGCAACTCAGACTTATCTTTCTCCCGCTCATTGCCTTGCCCCTTGAAACTTTCCTTAAATGTCCTCAGAAAAGGAAACTTAGCATGAGACAGGTCATTTCCTTGTGAGACAGAATGACTATTATAAAGACTCCTCCTATGCTGAACTGAAATATGGTTCTGTTAACCTGAATTCATTAGTTCTACTTCTTTTGCCTTTTGGGGTCACCTGTCAAAAATCAACTCCCTTTTCTCAGGAATTTAAAAATTATTCCTACATGTCCCCAATCTTCATGCTCCTGGCATCTCTTCTTCAGTCTAAACACATTCAGTTTCTTCAACCACTCTTCATGTGGCATAGTTACCATGAACTACTACATCGATGACTAACTATGTCCCGGGCCCATTGCTAAGCACTTCCATGTGATATGTTATTCACAGTAACCTCATTGGGTAGATACTATCACCACAGGTAAAAGACCACATGTTTCCATTGTTTCTCTGTGGCAGGGTCCACCAACTTTGACTGTGGGTGATATCTGGCTCACTGACTTCTCTGAAAATAAAATTTTGTTGGAGAACATCTTCTTGCATTTGTTTACAGATTGTCTCTGGCTGCTGTCGTACGTCGATGGCAGAACTGAATGGTTGTTAGAGAAACCATGTGGATCGCAAAGCTGAAAATATTTTCTGTCTGGCACTTGACAAAAGAGTTTGCTGATCCTACCCTTTTCCTTCTGATCTTACTTAAAAAAAAACCTTTTTCTTTCTTGTCCAAATTTTGCATCCACCAGCGATGGTTTAGGAGAGCTCTGGAAAGTCTTGGACTGGGTGTGTTTAAGGATTTGAATGGCTGTCAGCATGGTCAGTAGATATTTACAAATTACTGTGGTGGAAATTGCCCTGTTTGAAAGCCTGGGTTCTTTCTAATCTGGTTCTTTCTAATTCTTCCATTAACCATTCATTTTGTGTGAGGAGTTTCCCCTTGCTGGGCCTCTGTTTTTTGTTTTTGGTTTTTTTTTTTTTTCCCATCTCTAAATAGATTTAGATCTGTAGGATCTGTCTGATGTAGTTACACACTTACCTTCATTTGGTTGTCCAGACCCTTACTTACCAGCATGAACATTGGTGTCCAGATGTACAAGAAGCTTCATCTGTTGGAAATAGTAGAGCCATGTATAACCAAGAACCAGTGGATCTGTAGATTCCCCAGATCATGGAATTTCAGATAGAGAAAATCACTCAAAGATAATCTAGTCTAACACATTCATTTTTTAAAAGTTTTTGTAAAGATAATCATAGATTCACATCCATTTGCAAGAAATAATACACAGAGATTCTGTGTATGTTTTTCCCATTTTTCTCCATTGGTAGTATCTTGTAAAACTGTAATTGAATATCACAATCAGGGAATTCACACTGATAGGTCAAAATACACAATATTTCCATCATTACAAGTATTCTTTGTTTTGCCTTTTTAGAGTCCTATCATTTTTTCCCCATCCATCTCTACTCCTTAAGTCCTGCAACTACTATTCTGCTTTCCGTTTCTCATTTCAAGAATGTTATATAAATAACATCATACATTATGTGAACTTCGAGATTGACTTTTTTTACCCAGTGTAATTCCCTGGAGATTCATCTAAGTTGTGTGTATCAGTAGTTCATTCCTTTTTATTGCTGAGTAGTTATCCATAACATTTCATGGTGCCATGGTTTTTTTATTTTTAAAAGATATGATTTATTTATTTGACAGAGCACAAGTAGGCAGAGCAGCAGGCAGAGGGAGAGGGAGAAGCAGGCTCTCTGCTGAGCAGGGAGGCCGATTTGGGACTCTATCCCAGGTCCCTGGGATCATGACCTGAGCCAAAGGTAGTTGCTTAACTGACTGAGCCACTCAGGTGCCCTGATTTATTTAAACCATTCATCCATTGAAAGACACTGTAGTTGTTTCCAGTATTTGGATATTATGAATAAAATTGCTGTGAACATTTGTGAATAGGTTTTTATGTGAACATAGGTTTTTATTTTTCTGGGATAAATGCTCAGGAGAAGAATTGCTGGGTTGTATGGTAGTTACATGTTCAGCTTTTAAGAAAACTACCAAATTGATTTCCAGTGTGGTTGTACTATTTACATTCCCATTGGCAATTATGAGTGATCCTGACTCGCCAAATCCTCACCAGCACTTGCTATTTTCACTATTTTTTATCTTAACCATTTGGATCATTTATCTCTAACCATTCTCTATATAGCTGTAGAATGATATCTCATTATGGTTTCAACTTGAATTTTCTTAATAGCTAATGATTTTGAATATATTTTTGTGTGCTTATTTGCCATGTGCATTTTCATGTCTTTTTTCAATTACCTGATTGAATTGTTTGGTATTTTACTGTTGAGATTTGAGTGTTCTTTATGTATTCTAGATAGTAGTTCTTTATCAAATACGTGGTTTGCAATATGTTTGTAATGTGGATGTCCAATTTCTCCAGCACTATTTGTTGAAAAGACTATTTTTTTCTTTGTTGAATTGCTTTTGCACATTTGTCAAAAATCAATTGGGCAGAGTTATATAGGTCTATTTCTTGGTTTTTATTGTGTTCCATTGATCTATGTGCCAGTGCTACACAGTCTTGATTAAGGAAGCATATAATAATTCCTGAAACCGGGTAGACTTGTTTCTTCCACTTCCTTCTCATTTTTTTTCAAAATTGTTTTAGCTGATATAGTTCATTTGCTTTCCATATAAATTTTAGAATAACTTCATTTATATCTACCAAAAATCTTACTGAGATTTTAATAGGAATTGTGTAAAAACTATACATTAAATTTGGGAGAGTTAAAATCTTTGTTAAGTTTTCCATACCATGATTGTGGTGTATCTCTCCATTTATTTAGAATCTTATTTGATTTCTCTTAGAACATTTTATAGTTTTCAAAATGCAAGTCCTATTGTGTTTTGTTAGATTTACACCTAAGTATTTCATTTTTTTGAGAGATTGTAAATGGTCTTGTTTTTCAAATTTTGGTATTCAATGTTTATTACTAGGTTATAGAAATACAATTAATTGATTTTTATATGTTTATCTTGCATCTTATGACCATGATTAACTAACTTATTAGTTCTAGGAGAGGGTTTTTTTTTTTTTTTTGTAGAGTCCTTAGGATTTTCTATATAAAAATATATCATATGCAAATAGGAACAGTTTTAAATTTGTATGCTGTTTGTTTCTTTTTCTTATGTTGAATAAAAGCAGTGAGAGTAGACATCCTCATCTTGTTCCTAATCTCACTGGGAAAATATTCACTATTTCATCATTAAATATAATGCTACCTATATGTTTTTAAAAAATGCTCTTTATAAGTTGAAGAAGTTCGTTTCATTCCTGGTTCCCTAAGAATTTTTATCATGAATGAGTGTGAAATTTTGTCAAAAGTTTTTTTTCTGTGTCAATTGATAAGATCATGTGATTTTTGAAATAAAAAACATTTTTTTCGTCTGTTAACATGGTGGATTACATAGATTGATTTTTGAGTGTTAAAGTAGCTTCCTATCCTTGGAATAAATCTTACTTAGTAATGGTTTATAATTCTTTTACTTTTATTTGTTAATATTTTGTTGAAGATTTTTGCTTCTATGTTCCTGAAGAAGATTGGTCTATAGCTCCTTTATTTTTTCCCCCTTCTTTCCTTCCTTCCTTCCTTCCTTCCTTCCTTCCTTCCTTCCTTCCTTCCTTCC